>NC_138907.1:78248562-78629678 GCF_965231255.1 Vanellus vanellus
AAACTGAATCATAGTATACATGGCCACTATTACAGACAACTACTCTGTTTTTTGGTAACATGGCAGAAGCTAACAGGAACAACTGATCCAAAAATGGCAATACAAAGTCACTCTTTCCAATTCTTCATCTGCAAAAATCATTGTGACAGTTTAAAATCTAGTTAGTTATGACATTTTAACGATCCTGTTTGCTGTTTTAAGATGGAACTGCGGAGAATCCACATGCAGAAACGGGCCTCTATGATAGATACAGAGAAATACCAAGGACTATTATACGGAAATGTCAGGTACCAGGAAAAATTGGGGAAAAAAAAAGAAAAGAAAAGAAAAAAAAAAAGACTACTTTAACAGTATTTGAAAGATTCTCTCAGAGTTCCTGACAGACTATTAACCAGTATAAAATTACACCAGCAAGTCTGAAAGTTGTGTATACTGATTTATCTGAAGTTTATGGCCTCAGAAACCAAGAGTGAAGGAAATAAAAGAGGGGTAAGTTCACAGGGAGAGAGAACATTTTGTAGTAAACTAGCTGATTCAGTGCTCAAGAAGAGGGGAGGGTGGCAGAGAGAAGCTTTGAGGCTCAAAAGCGCTTACACAACGATTAAGACAGCTACAACCCAGGAAGCTCCTGCAGGGCTTGACAGTATGGATGAAGTTGTGAGTTTGCTTTCTCTAATCCATGGCTGGTGGGTAAAACTGGTAAGCTAGCATATAATCAGCTTGATTGTCTTTACATAATATTTAATGTTCTCATCACACACTAAAATATACTGAATTCTTTGAGATGTATCTTGTCACTGCTAAACTCTGTTATGGGGAGAACACACTGCCCACTCCTAGCCTGTAATTAGATTTACAAAGGGATCAGTGAATGGTAAAGGAACTGTAGTCCTAAGCCTCTGTTCAGAGGCAAAACGACACTCTCTTCCAACTGAAAGAGATAAAGGTTGGAAATCTGAAAAAGAAGAAAAAAGTAAGAGGAAATTTTTTGAGGAGGCTGAAAGTTATGGGTGCAGGGAACAAAAAGAATACTTAATCCAGAACAGTCACAAAACCTGCAAACCTTAAAAAAAAAAAAAAAACACCACCAAACACATGTATGTAATAGCTGATAAGAACAGGCTTATATATGAACTCTCAGTGAGATTTATTCAAATTTATTTCCTTATCCTTAATGATCATATCTGCAAATTTTATCACTGAGTGAAACACTTCTATGTCTTTCCCGAGACATTAAAATGTCAGTACAAAAGCAGCAATGCTTCCACTGTCTCAAACAGGCTTTCTACATAAACCAGTTTATGAATATCAACAGACTGACTTTGTTATTTTAGCAATGAAACTGATTTAGTTATGGCTCAACCTAGGTCAGAAGGTCAAGTAGAAAATTCTAAGCTCTCCTTACAGACTGAACAAAGATAACACACACAAGAGATTTTATTACCTAGTACTGTAACAAGTAATTCTACAATACGATGGGCAGCCGCCAGAGTTGCTCCTACACTGGGATGAACGGAGAGATTGGCCAGCACTCTTATCAGTTTTATCAGGACATCTTCTGCTTCTGAAGGATGCTTTGAGTGTTTTTTTTCTTCCCTTCCTCTTTCATGGTACCACTTCTGTGCATTCAAATCAAGTTCATGGTAGGTTTGGAATAATGATATCAAGGTGTTAACACTTTCTCTTTCTTTAAAAAATTGCTCACGGGCCTGATTATTCTTTTCTGTTAAATTACCAAGAATGAAGACGATACGGATAACCAAATCCTGCAATAAAATAAATAAACCATATTACATGGAAAACATTAGAAGCTATAAGCTGCTTTAAAAGAAGATAATACTTAATTTGCTTCAGAATTCAGTTAATAGCAGGTCCAGAAAAATTGAAGGAATGCCAAATACAGCAACTAGAAATAATTTTTTATGCTACTATTTTTCATAACATCGTTCACAGAAGAAATCAAAAACATCTGACAGAACTAGTACAGCATTGGGGTAATTGCTAATGGGATATACTTAGTATAGGTCATCTATTTTTACCAAGCCCACAGTAATCTTAAAACAACTTAAAACAGCACTTTATATAACGAGAATAATCATATGGGCCAGAGCTTACTAATCTTTCAAGTAAGCAAATGCCAGCTGTGATGGCCAAGGACCACTACATTCTCTTCTTCTCTAGGACTATTACCCATCGTAAAGGTTAAGCTACTTCCCCTTGATTTGTTACTGTAAAATCCATGTTAGCTCTTACTCATTTCCTTGTTAAGTCCAATTGCTTATAGATAGCTGAATTATTTGTTCCAGATTTTTTACCAGAAATGTAATCTAAACTGACCAGTCTGTTATTCCTCAATTCCTCCTCTTTTCTTCTTTTAAAGATAGGTGCCCTACAGCCTTGCCATCCTACATAACTTTTCAAGAATCCCAGAGACTTTACCCCTTTCTATCCTTTTGTAAACACCAAAGGGTAACTTTCATCTGGCCTAGCTGGTTTGAAGACATTCCACATTTTTTAGTGATAAAAGAACTCAGGCTGAAGTAGAGATTAATTGTTTCATCATACTTAAACCTTTCACAAAAAGAAGCAAATAAAGGCATTCCACACTTCCATAGCATCTGTCAATAATTTTAATCTTCTGAACACTGCAGCAATTATCGCCTTATTGTCTTCTCGCTATTAATGTACTACAGAAAGTTTTCTTGTTTCTTTTTATGTCCCTTTCTAGTTGCATCTCATTTTGTGCTTTGTTTTTTTCTGATTTTGATTTTGTTTTCTTGGTACCCTTTTATTCTTATCATTGCTAAATGAGACCTACTTTCTATTTTTATACAGTATCTTGAGATCTTATAATTTAACCAAGTTGCTCTCTTAAAGCACTTTTTATCCCTGCTGTTCACTGGGATACGGAATTACATTTCTTGTTGCTTCACTTTGGACATATGGAGAAACAGGCTTTTTTTGGCAAGACTAGTGGATCCTAACTGAATGGCATTCAACAACACCTCCACCTTTTTCTTACCCACCTGTATGGAAGAAGAAAAAAAATAATTCTGAAAGTCTGAACTAACCAAAGTATAAACTAATTAAAACATTTGCCTCTGCCACTTGCATCAAAACCTACTCATTTCCAAAAAGAAAAGTCCATGGCTTTATCTTAACAGTACCGGTAAAGTATCAGCATCTCTTCAAGTACAGCACAGCCATCTACCCTTAACTGCTAAACCGCTGTACTTGCACTAACCTAGAATTTTGCTAAACAATTTACATGCTGTTTTTCTTCAAATGTAATAGTTATATTCAAAGATATTCTAATCCTCCCTGGTATTAATAACGTAAATTAACCAGGCACATTCCAACTTGTTAAAGTATACATACTAATACTGAAGGAGAAAAGATGTATAAGCAGTGAATCCTTCTTTCATACATGCCTTCATGAATAAGTTTCAGGTCTTAAGCCTGTGCCACAAGACATCGGCAATAGCATCCTCTTAGGGTCAAGAAGATGAATGCTAATCCTAAATATGAGAAGCAGGCAGTCTCCTAAGTGAGGAATAGGTTCTTGTATCCGTGTATTTAATATGACAACTCCGTAGGACCCACTTACCCTTTTTTTAAACTAGGCATCATATTTTTGCTAGCATCTAAATGTCACCAAGGCAAATTTTTATGAACATTTATGACTAACCACTAAGAGCTTTCACCTTTGCTGGCACAACCCCCAATTCACAAAGGCTGTAAGAATTTGAAACAAACAACTGATGAATCAGAAGAGAGAACTGAAAAAAAGCAGGCAGTCTAGTTTGACTCGTTTATATTGACTTTCTAATTTTGGTCAAAACAGTATCAGCCCAGCAACAGCTCTACCCAATCAGAAAACAGACAAACAGGTACCGTACAGCAATCAACTGATATTTTGAGAAGTGTGATCTCAACTGTGCTTTCCACCTACAGGCTAGCAAAACAAACTTATAAAATACTTCTTTTTAGCTAAGCACATCCGGTTTTAATAGCATATTACTGAAGTTTTATTATCTTCCAGTGAAAATGTAACTAGGAGAGTCAAAGAAAAAAGCTGGTACAACTTCTCCTGAGTACTATAATACTCAAGGGTGTGCATTATTTTTGGCTGTATTTTTTTAAATGCTCATAGGGTAAGCACCGCAAGAGTAAGAAACTCCAGCTTAGAATTGCTATGTAAAGAAATATATGTAAAGATGAATGACATTTTGAAACTGCTTGCAAGACTAAACCTGTACAAGGCCCATGAGCCTTTCTGTACATAATGAAAAAATCAGTACAATAAATGAGATTATTATGCATCTCCAATTGTTTGGACTATTAACATATGCATATATTCCATATGCATATGGAATTTCAGACATTCTTGCACACTTACAGAAACATTACATTTATCAGATTAATTTATATAATATGGAGGGGTTTTAACATGTATAGCACAAAAGACAAATTAGATTTAAGATAAGAATTACACTCAGAGGCATTCATCTGAGCCATGCTGTCCACAGAGCGTACCCAAACCTGACTGGAAGGTTATATATGAGACCACACAGCTTCACTTATACAAACAAATTTGAAGAAACATATCGAGAAAACCATGAGAAGGAGAACTAATTTTTTTTCTTTCCTTCCAATCTGTGAAGAAACTGTGATATTTTTGTTTTTAAAGTGGTAATGGCACCACAAACTCCATCAGCATTTAATTCTTATTTTTCTGACAACTGAAACATATACATTTGATAACTGATATGAAAGATTTCTTTGCTTACCCACTTATAAAAATCGATTCTTTGCACTGCCCTAGTAGCAAAGGTACCCAATGTACTTGCTGAGTCACAGAACTTAACAACAGTTTATCTTGGCAATTAAAATGTACCTGCCTTTCAGTGTAAAGCACGATGAAGTTCCAGTGAAGTTCCCACTGGCTGGAAAAGGGGAAACATAACCCCTATTTTCAAAAAGGGAAAAAAGGAAGACCCAGGGAACTACAGGCTGGTCAGTCTCACCTCTGTGCCTGGCAAGATCATGGAGCAGATCCTCCTGGAAACTATGCTAGGGCACATGGAAAATAAGGAGGTGATTGGTGATAGCCAACATGGCTTCACTAAGGGCAAATCGTGCCTGACAAATTTGGTGGCCTTCTACAACGCCATTACAGTTTTGGTGGATAAAGGAAGAGGCACTGGTACCATCTACCTAGACTTGTGCAAAGCATTTGACGGTGTCCTGCACGACATCCTTGTCTCTAAATTGGACCACTCAGTCAATAAATAATTGGCTGGACCCAACAGCTCAACGTCCAATGGGTGACCAGTGACAAGGGGCATTCCTCCAGGGTTGGTACAGTGGCCAGTGCCGTTTAACATCTTTGTTGGCAACATGGACAGTGGGACTGAGTGCACCCTCGAGAGCAGCTCTGAGGAGAAGGATGTGGAGCTGTTGGTTGATGAGATGCTCAACATGAGCCAGCAATCTGTGCTTGCAGCCCAGAAAGCCAACTGCACCCCAGGTTGCATCAAAGAAGTGTGGCCAGCAGGTTGAGGGAGGTAATTCTCTTTGGAGAAGAGAAGGCTGAGGGGAGACCTTATTATGGTGTACAAGTATCTAAAGGGTGGGTAGAAGGAGGATGGAGCCAGGCTCTTCTCAATGGTTCCAAGTGACAGGACAAGGGGTAATGGGCACAAGTTAGAACACAGGAAATTCCGTTCAAATACACGGAAAAACTTCTTTACGGTGAGGGTGACAGAGCACTGGAACAGGCTGCCCAGGGAGGTTGTGGAGTCCCCTTCTCTGGAGATTTTCAAGAGCCGCCTGGATGCAGTCCTGAGTAATGTGCTCTAGGCAATCCTGCTTCAGCAGGGGAGTTGGACTAGATGATCTCTAGAGGTCCCTTCCAACTCTGAAAACTCCATGATTCCATGATTCTGTCCCTCCTACTCTGCTCTTGTGAACCCCCCCCGGAGTACTGCATCCCACTCTGGAGCCTCCAACATAAGAAGGACATGGACCTGTTGGAGCAAGTCCAGAGGAGAGCCACGAAGATGATCAGAGGGCTGGAGTACCTCTCCTATGAGGACAGGCTGAGAGAGTTGGGGTTGTTCACCTTGGAGAAGACAAGGCTCCAGGGAGAACTCGTAGCCCTTTCCAGTACCTAAAGGGGGCCTGCAGGAAAGATGTGGAGGATCTCTGTATCAGGGAGTGCAGTGATAGGATGAAGGGTAACGGTTTTAACTTGAAACAGGGTAGATTTAGATTAGGAACAGATTATTTTCTCTATCTAATGAGGGTGGTGAGGCACTGGAACAGGTTGCCCAAAGAAGTTGTGGATGCCCCATCTCTGGAAGTGTTCGAGGCCAGGCTGGATGGGGCTTTGAGCAACCTGGTCTAGCGGAAGTTGTCCCTGGCCATGGCAGGGGGTTTGGAACTAGATGATCTTCAAGGTCCCTTCCAACTCTAACCATTCTATGATTCTATGAACAGAGGTACAAATAGTATAAGTTTACTTATCAGTACGAAAGAAAAGTGATTAGGACAGTAATTTCTAACTAAAATGAGATAAATAAGGGATGGGAGTCCATTCTAGAGTTTGTACACATTGGCCAAGTACCTGTTGTTAGTCTATTTCGTGTCTGAACCCTCAGAAGGGGAGGGGTAGTATGAAAAAAAATTCAGATGCCAGCAGCTGGGTTCCTATTGAATCTCCAGCTGTAAATGAAATGTGCTTTCCATGTTACACAAACTTCAATGGAGGTAGTCAAAATTCTACTACCTACCCAGCACTATGAACTGCTTATAGGGCTCATTCAAATCTAATTCACACTTCATTTCCAAATTTGTATTTCTGCTTTATTATGTATCTTGGAAAGAAAATGTAAAGACTTTCGTTTGCAGGGTCTGATAGTCTACTTATAAACAAAGTAACAGTAGTTATGCCATCCTGGAGCTAATTTCTTCCAAACACAGTAAGAATTCATGTTGAAGTGACATTCTGGCTGTGAAAACTCGTGATCAAACCCAGAAATAACAACTGACCCTAAATGAAACTCGATTTAAAGAGAAAAAAATGAGGGTGTGGGGGAGAGGGAGAGGGGGAGGGGGGAATACTCTGGAAGTATCAAAAGCAAATGAAGAAGTTCTTGACTGAAGAACCTAAAATAAGGAGCAGAAAGGAGAAGCTTTGCCACAGTGACAGCAGGGAGTACTTTGTCAGTAAAGAGGGAACCTCCTTCCCCTGCAAATATGAATGTATTTGAGGAGAAGGAGAAGCCAATTAGAAGAATGTGTTTATATTTCTGTGTATCACATGCCACAGGACCCTACTCAAGAATTTCTACACACAAAAATCTGATCTGTTTAGGTAAACTTTTCAGAAAAGGGTTCATTTGCACTTAGTGACTTTTAGCAATGAAGAACTCATGCCCTTAGGTTTGTTTGTGGACATCTGGAAATCTGGGAAAGGTAACGAAGAAAAGCAAGGACATTGTCACCAAAACAACATTTGACGAAAAGCGGTGTACGCTCTCTCACAAAAAACATTTCAGAAACCATGCATAGAAAGAAAAGTTGAAAACCATATCCCACTTTGCTCCAGTGAGTACTGATCTCCCTGGTTAAAATCTTTGTTCTTATTGCTAGTTTGAATTTGTAGAACTCCAGCCACTATTTCCTCCTATCTCTTTTTTCCTTGATTCAAGGATGGTCTACTAACAGAAATGTCTTCCGTGTGCAGATTCTATTAATGGGCAACTTACTAATGGTCTGACCTTTGTCATTGATAAATTAATTTCCTTAATCTTGGGTTGTTTTTTTAACTCTAATCATTCTTTTAGCTCTTTTCAGACCTGTTCCCAAGCTTTCAGCTTCTTTTGTAGAAATGAATACCAAAAAATAAGGCAAAATATTTTAGTGACAGTTTCTGTCACACCAAGCAGTAATACCTTCTTATTATTCTTATTTGATATTCTAACATTTACCTATCTATTAATTACATCCACTCTCTTGTATCTTTTGATACATCAGAACAGCAGGTTTCTATATGATACATGCCAATGAAGGCCAAACTTTCAGGTCTACGTTCCTGATCATTTTGTATTCAGAGTACGTATCACATATTTTGCGCATTCCTTACCACATTTGCCTTTTCTTTCAGACAAAAAGAAAAAGTCACAACCAAAGTATTAGGAAGATGCAAATACACTATCAGCTCAGCATACTGTCAGTAATCATACTGTAGGGAAAGGGTGACCTTCTGTGGTTGTTCAGATTTTTCAGCAGGGAAATTCCTTCAGAGCTGTCAGAAAATTTACCCTAAAATGGATACTTTCTTCTTGAAAAATAAGTTAATTCAGAGAGAACGAATAATCAGTTAAGAATACGCATGTTCACGCACACAGGAGAAAAACCTTATATTTTGGTTCTTTAATGGTCAATTACTATATCCCCTTCATAGCATTTTTTAAATGTCCAGGGCACTATCATACTGTTGGGCTAGAGGGAGGAAGAATACAACTGAAAATATGTATTTGTAGATGTAGGAGAAAAGAACCACATGATCTACGTAAGTTCGTGGGGTTACCTTGACAAGCATTTTGGCGGAAGTGGTGCCATAAACAGCTCCCACTCTCCTTTCCATTCAGAGTTTGGTTCCTCTGCAATATTGTTTCCTCAGTATTTGTGACCAAGGAACTATTTGTGTGGCTGTTCAACAAACCAGACTGGAAAGCAATGGAGGCGATAACCCAGCAAAGGACTGGGTTTCTTTTTTTCAGTTTTAAGGTTATTGGAAGCTGGATCAGTTCTGTGACCTGATGCATCACAGTCACACAAACAGCTGTCCTCAGCCCAAATGAGGGATGGCACAGAGGGAAAAGTGAGTAACCGAAACACAAAGAACACTTCTGTCAGCACTGATGACCATTTCTTTAGAAGCAAGCTATGGATACAAAAACACACCACCAACCCAAACCCCAATAATAAAAAAAAATAATAAAAATCTTCGGTATCTCATAAGACTATGATGCCACTGAGCAGAGTATCAAAAATACTCTCAAAGCACTTAAGAGGCAAACATGTATATCCAAACGAAACACAGCTGCAGCATTAGACTCTATAGTTAAGAGCCTGTGGTTGCTTTGAGGTATACATGACATATATTATAAGACTGAGTTAAACAGACAGATAGTGGGTTCCTGGGAACTCATCACAGAATTCTCCATAAGCCTGCCAAAGAAACAGCCAGGAGGGCCAGTCATTGCATGCAGATAAGCCTTCACCTAATAATAAAGCCAGAAACAAAGTGGAGAAATTCTCTGCATTTATATGGGACAACATTCCCCACATCAGCAATCTTAAGAGCAAAAAGGACATTCAATAGCCCTAAAAATGAGTATTTTCTTGGAGGGAGACAAGAAAAAGTCTCACAAGCCTGCTAGCTCATAGAAGACTATAAAATGATTTAGGACCTTGTAGATACATTTGGGAAAAAAGCTGGGAAGATCCAGGCACACTGAACCCAACAAATACAGACATCTCCTTACTGAGGATGACAAGGAACATCAGTCTATTCTTCATTTCATAAATTGTTTGGACAAACCGATTGTTAAATCAAACAGGTAAAGTAGTATGCAAATTATAATTGTAAATTAGTGCAGTTCCACCAGCTGCTGCAAGAGATGCAAAAATAATAATTTTTTTCAAACATATCAGGACCAGGAAGTTTGCCAGAATCTGCAGAACTAATTGATGATCAGGATAAAACTGAAGCATTCAGAGAAGAAAATATCATTGCAGAGAAGCTAAATGAGTTCTTTGCGTTCATTCATGCCCACTGTGAAAGCTACTGGGGAGTTCTCAATGCTATAGCCTTCTCTGGGGAAGACCCATCAGAGGATCTGTCCAAAACTGAAGTGACTGCAAACAACTTTAAGGAGCTGACAAAACAAACAGTAAAAAATCACCAGGACTGGATAATCACCCAACAGTGCTAGAAGAACTAATTAATTAAATCACTGAATTACTAACAGTGATGTGCAACCTCTCAAAACTACCTTAATGCGTAAGGACTGCAAGGGTAACAAACATTAACTCTATATTACTAGAAAAAGATCCAAGTGAGATTCTGTACCAGAATGTCTGTACCAGATAAATTAGAAGAAACAAAAAAAGAACAATAAAATGAGTGGACAGTCGGATAAATGCAATCAGCTTTAAGACTCCTAAGTCCTGACTTACCCAATTCTTGAGTTCTTTTATGGGATCAACAAACATGCGTAAAGAAGACCCATCTGATATCACCCGTGTGGCTTTCCAGGAGACTGTTTGACAGTCACTCACCAAAATCCTAGTGAAACTAAGCAGTCATGCTGTAAGGGAGAATGTCCTGGTATACATAAATGATTAGAGGATGGAAAACAGAGTAAATCAGCAGTTCCTGCAATGGTGGAAGATGATCAGTCGAGTTCCAGAGGGTTCTGTGCTGTAGCCAGTTGTGTTCAACCCGTCCATAAACAACATGGTAAAGTGGGCGACAGCAGTGATATGGAAGAGTTTGCTGATGACACGAAGATATTCAAAGTAGCAAAGATGAAGGCTGACTAAAGAGCAGAAAAAGGACTTGTAGTGAACTGGTAATAAAACAGCAGATGAAATTTAAATGCAGATAAACATAAAATGATGCATGTGGAAAACCACAGAGCAGTCATACCCTCACATATAAAATCACAGCCTTTGAACCAACCATAACCACCTGGAATGCAATCTTGGGGTTAATGACAGATTCTTCATGGAGGTTAATGATCAAGAAAGCAAATAAAATTTGGGGAATTCCTGGGAAATAAACTTATGCAGGCACGCAAATCTACTATATGGCCACATATTAACTATCATGTTCTGGTCTCCTCATGTCAAAAAAACACACAGGACACAGGACTGTAAAAAGTTCTGAGAAAAGCAACATGGATGCACAATGGTACAGAATAGACTCTGTATCAGAAAAGGCCAAGTAAGCAAGGACTCTTCAGCCTGGAAACAGCCTAGATAACTCCAAGAGAATATGATAAAGGTCTAGAAAGTCAGGAGTGGTGTGAAATGAATGACTACGGATTAACTATTTGCCAGCTTTTCATTATAAGAACAGAACAGAATCAAATAAAGATAGTAAAGGCCAAATTCAAAACATGCAAAAGGAATTGTCTGTGCAATAGGTAGTTGCTGTGGCAACTCCTTACCAATGGATGTTTAACATGTTGGAAGTTTACATGTGGTAGAGGGGAGACTGTAGAATTTCATGGAAAAGAAGTCCAGAGGTTTATTTCATACACAAAGAACCGCAGCTGGCTGAGGAATTTTCCAAAATGGAAAGAGCTAGAAGTTTGATAAGTATACATAGGAAGTATTGTATATGCTTGCTCTGTTTTTACTGTTCTCTGAGCATCTGATTTTCACCACTGCTGAGAATGGATAGTAGGCTGGATGAATCTTTCATGTGACCCAATGTGATTACTCTTTTCTGAATAGGCAATTTCTGCATCCAGTGATGTCAAATACTGAACAAATGTCTCCCAATTAAAAAAGTAGACTACATTAAAGTATAAAGGGATTTTTCTACACAACAGACCCAAGATTTTTTCTATGCAAATTTTAGCATCACACCCTGTGCTTGTGCACTTAGGATTGAAAATAGACTCCTATCTGTACACTGATAAAAGATTTCGTGGAAGCTGGCAGGGCCTCAAAAGGCCACCTAAGCTCAGGTAGTGTCTGACTTACTGACAAGAGCTACTTCCCTATTTAGGCAATCTCCCTGTTTCAAAAGCATGGCCTCCTCATGACTTAAGACATTAGCCACAGCCTGAGAAAATCATCCTTTATATAATTTATCTGAAAAGCTTAGAGATTATAATGATCTGAGAAAGGGGAACAGCATCTTCTTAAAAGATTTCTGGAGATGGGCAAAAGTCTACAAGGCTGACTGGAAAGAGAAGCATGCAAAGCTCATTCTGCAAGATAGAGACTCTACAAGAATACTTCTGACAGCTTTCACAGCATGTGGCAGCCACTAAGGACTTTTTTGTTACTCCACACAAGTGAGCTCCAAAACCAAGCACAAGTGAAGTCCAACAGAACATGTACTTCAGGTGCATAGAAATGCACTTCTGAATTCCCCAGTCCTACCTTGCAGATCCAGCTTTTCCAATCTTCTGTAATCCTTACCTAAGACTATGACACATATAATTTAGCAAGTCTTGCCAACTCAATTTCCCAGAAGTCCTTCTCACAGAGTTAAATTACTACTCTCCTGCTCCTTCTGACTCTTTTACCCAAGGGACAAAACAAGCTGAGAAAAAAAAAAAAAAAAAAAAGGAAAGAGCTGAAACTGCAGTGTGGTGAGAAGAACAGAGACTATTTGGGTGGCAGCTGCGGAATTGTGTGTGGTGTGGGAGCAAGCCATTAATCCTATTTCCAGTGCTCACATTTTTATTTTCACAATATTTAATACTTACTTTTAAAGTCACAGTTTTGAAAGCACTTGAGAAAGTCTGAAAGCTGATTTTCTTTTATTTTTCCCCGTATGTTTCTAGCTGCCATGATTTCCAGTAAAAAACCTGATCCCACAAACTGTGCAACCTGAAAATTCATAAACATACACACTTCCTTTCTTAACTTATCAGTTCTTAGTCCTGAGGATTTTTAATGCTTTGAGTTAACAATACTGATTTATCCTCCTTTTTGCTGCTTCTTCCCACAGCAGACAATTTTATTCACACTGCTGTTACTTGTTTTCTTTTCAACACATACCAACTCACTCTATAACTCACTAGCTGTCAGAATTTTAAAAGAAAGATTAGCAGTGCCAACTACACCTCAAGAAAAACATTTGCACTCCTCACAGCTCAAGTGTTTATGATATACTACAGAAAAAATGGTGCATTACATTATCCATGTCCCTCTTCTTGTTTCTGCAGGGCTTCACTAAGCTGACAACTGACAGTTGCATGCTTGTTTAAAAACTGCAGTAAGAAATAATTATTCTGGAGACACTGCATATATCATCATCACAACATAACAACTAAGTTTTTTTTAAGACACAAGCTATTTCTTTACTAATTCGTATTTTGATAAAACAACTGACAGTTTAACACAAAAAGCAATGCTAAGCTAGTGAAAAAAGATATATTTTAGGATTACTTAATAAAGCAGACAAATGAGAATCTAAATTCTTAATGCTACCTGGCAACAATTTGAGCCTACAATTCATTATGAGCCTACAATTCATTATGACACAAAGCTATTACCACAGGAGCCTAGAAAAGTTCCCCTTAAAATTACAGATGAGAATTGAGAGGAAGATGTTACTCAACGTAAACTCCTTATTCAAAGCACCATCATTTGCTGAGTTTTTAATACAGTGCTCACAAGGAAAAATAGCTATCAATCTAGTAAAACATCATGCGTTTGATATTTCTCATATTATTTACATAGCTTTTACATAGCATTTACTAAAGTGTCTTTGAAGACTATACAATGCAAGAGCAGCGTGAACCTAGAAATACTCAGATATGCTGCAGATATGTTAATCAACAGACATTTAGAAGACTAGAAACAACTTTGTATTTGTTCCTCTTCCATGTGTATCATCACAGTAAATTTTTGCATTTGGCAAGAGAAAGAATAGATCATTTAGCATAGTTGATCTGGTTACCTTCATTAACTGCCTGTTTAACAATAGCAGCACAAAAGGTCTTCCAACAATTCTCCAGGAATTACTAATCTGAGATAAACTGTATAGGTTAACTAAACGTCCTCAAACTAGTTTAGATGCTGGAGCAACCAATAAAGTTCCTTACTTTTAAGAATAATCTTAATGTGACTTAATGGTCTGTTTTGAAACCTTGTTCCACCTTTAAACATCTATGCTTTACAAACAAATTCTTTTCATCTTAAATCTTACCTGGCAATGGAGCTGAGTAATTTGCCATACATGGGGCACTTCACTCTTACCAACGTGGCAATCTTTAAAACTATGATCCTGTGTCAAACTCCCAGAGCCTGGTGCTCCAGTAAATGTAGGAAAAATCACTATGATACATCAGGACAATACAGCACCACCTGACCCTTGAAGTTCATATGACGTTAGTAGGAAGTATACTCTTATAGTTTTACTTCATAATACAAGCCATTTTGACAAACTAAGCATTTATTTCTTAGGTGAACGTTCCAAATACAATACTCTAGGCATGTGGTTTTCTCTGGTAGAGCAGAGATACACTCCGATACCTTATGCAATTATCAAGGAACAAATTTTCCTCTGTTTTCAAATTGCTTAACTCTGGAAATTTTATACTTCTTTTGCAGGGGAGGAGGGCAGGATAAATCCTAACAATTTCATATTATTAAAAATTCAAGTAAACTATTTGCTTTAAAAAATATCTTTTAAAACTAATAAAAATAATTAAGTACTCAATGGACTGTTTCTACACATGCAAAGGATAGACAAGTGAGTCAACTATCTGTCCTCCGTATTGCTTTGAATTTTTAATCTAAATTATTTCATTTCAATTATTTACTACTTAGAAATGCTGTCAACCATTTAAAATTTTTATTTAGTAAATGCATAAAAGTGGGTCACTGAAAACAAGCTTATATACAATAATACACAGACATATCAGAGGATTAATATATAAAAAGCAAGAGATGAAAAAACTGACCTGCTGCTTCTGGTGTTTGTTTAGTAGGGCTAAAAATAAGATGTAACATCTGGAGCAGTCTGCTAAAGCTGCACAGAAGTCATCGTAGGAAGAAAGTTTGCTGCAAAGGTATAAAAATAAAACAGAAATGACTGAAAGCACTTTTTTCCACAAAAGATTTTTTTTAAAAATCACTCCGCTTTTGACTCTCAGAGCTGTATTTTCCAACAAATGAAATGAATGCCGATACTCTGACTTCTAGTAGAGGCATACCCAGTTACACAAGAGCACAACAGAAGTTTAGCTATCCTTGCCACTGTGAATTATGGGAAGAAGCGAACATAAGGAGCTTCCCAACTTGCTTGCCATATGGGCACAGTATGCTAACACCAGCACTTCTTAGCGTTAAATGCAAGAACTGTAATTTCAAGATGACATGGGAAATAAGACAGGAGATGAAATAAAGGGTCCCTTCCTAATGCACATCTAGCAGAGCCCAGTGACAGCACTACCAGAACACATCTCTCACCAGCAAATATGGAGAGCACACCTTCTTGCAGTCATGATTTTATCTTTGTGTATTCCCTAACAACTGCTCCGGTCCTACACTGCTCACCTTGACCATTACAAAAACAGAGAATTGGACATGCTTTGGTCATCCCAGAAACACTGCAATAACAGAACAAACTAGAATAACCTCTTACTTCCCATGTAGTCAAAACCAGCAAATATCTGTGTTGATGTTCAATGACAACCAATTACAGCAAGACTTACAGACTTAGAGAAACGAACAATCTGAATAGACTGAACATATTCTCTACAAAGTGACCTAAAGTTAGTGACTGATACAAAAGAGTAATTATTGTGTATTACTAGAAGACAAAACAAAATAAAATTCAAATCTGTGCTCTGTACTGAATAGTATAATATTTTTTTTGTGACTGCAATTTCCAGGAAGCTAATTAAATTGATTTTATGGCTAATTTGTATCCTCAGAGCATGCACTTCACTAAACTTAAGAAAAAAAAATGAAGCAGTAGGAAACTTTAAATAAGACAAATTACTTTTGCTTCATACTGAATTCCAGATCAAGTAAATGTCCTTGTCAGAATTACAGTGTAAATAACGGTTACATTTAATTACACACCCATTACCCCACTTTTCATGGCATTTTCCAAGTAGAAGTGCTCTCTCCTTAGAAGAAGCAAATATGCTCAAAGTGCTGTAATCACTGCTAGAACCCAATTCATTTTTCGGAACAAAATTAGAGATACACATGTGGACAAGGAGGCATGGCACTGGGAAAGTAATTCACATGCTTTACAGGTAGCACAAACAGCAAAGGACCAGATTTGCCTGTTTTTAGCTGTGGAGAGGAAGGAATGACAGCTGTAGAACAGCTAAACAGCTTATGTAGCTGCTCTTCAAAGCACAACCCAATCTCATCTAGCAAGGAGAATGTGATGGATAATTTGGAGGGACTGAACAGGAAAAACGTCCATAGCAGAATCTCAGTGAACATGGAGCCACAGGCAACATGACTCAATACAATAACAAAGCAGCAACAGCAAATACTTCATCGAGAACTGCATTCGTAAATTGTGCTTATAACCCAACTTGTCCTGAAATTACCAACAGTTAATCTCACAGCTTCTTCAAAATCCTTAAATTGTCTGCGAGTCCATTTAGCATTGGACATTACAAGCTGGTGCTTGGTAACTGGAAGATTCTTGACTGAGGAACTATTCAGACTACAAAAGGATCTTTTTGGGTGATTCACTCATACTGATCTCCCTCTAAAAAGCACATCTTGGGAAGCAGTCGCTGAGCTGCTCATAAAACTGAGACTCTTTCAGTGCTTCCATCTGCACACTCAAGCCCTGATCCCACAGATTAATCTCCTCAAACACTCTGTGATAGCTCAAAGCAATGAACGCTGATCACGTTTTCACTTTTGTATTTTATTTCACAATACACAGTCCCCAATATAACTTGAGCTTAGGTAATTTCTCTCATTCATTTTTTTCAAACATGTCTATTTACTAATAAAACATTATTAATCCTAAAAATAGGATTAATAAATATTTAATAATTTATGCAGCAGCTTTAAAATTTAAGAACTGGTACTTTAAAAATCTCAATCAGAATCTGTGGGATCAAAGAATGACAACAAAAAACCCCACTCTTCACAGGGACAATGAATCCAGCTTTGTATGGCTACAATTAAACAATTCTGTCAGTATTAATAGACACAATTATAATACAAAATAATTAAAAACTACACAGAGCTTTTAAAAAAACAATTCAATGTAAAACTTCCAATTTTAGTGCTTGATCCTGCCCTCTTTGAGGTCACTTGAAGCAGTAACACTGACTTGACTGCATGCAGAAATAGCACTGTGCTCTACACATACCTGAATATCCTGACAATATAGGTGCATACATCCTTATCATTCATACGCTGCTCTAGCGCCACACAGAGCTCAGAGACTGCACCATTGGAAATGAGCTGGCATCTTGCCGGAGGTAAGTCAGCCAAGTTTCGCAAAGTAGCTGTCAGCTGCATATAGAATATTTAAAGATTTATTAATCACAGCTGCTTACAGCAGAATCCACACTGTTTTGAAAATTTAATAAAGCTCAGATCTCATTTATAACATCTAAGGCACTCCGAATGCACTGTTAACATTCTGCAGGTATGTATCTACCAATAAATTATAACAGGAAATGGGTAAGTAACAAAGTTGTGTGTATTGAAATAATTGTTTGAAAAATGAAAGATTGATACTGGTCTTTGCCTGCATGCAACCTCCTTCTTTGAGGGAAACATGATCTTTCATACGTTTTAAAGTCTCATATGCACATACACAACCATATACCCATTGGAAATTAGGTGAAATGCTGTGGATAGTTAAAGTGATTTTTTGCATAATGCCTGATTTTGCAAATTTACATTTAAGTCTTGAAAGTGAATACTGATATATAGAATAAATTTTGGTAATAACTATAAGTTGCAAATTAAAATTAATTGATTTTAAAAGACAATAAAATTTATTTTGATTAAAACATTTAAAAGTTAATCAAGATCAAGAGAAATCCACTATTGAAACAGTATAAAAATGAAAAGCTTAAGTTCTCAAGTTTATTTTGGAGAAACCAAAATATTTTTATAAGACACTGTTCTATTTCAAGGAGTTTTAAGCATACAATATCTATCACTCGTAGATGTGCAAAATGAATCAGCTAATGCAAATTTTGAAATGTTCTGGTTCTCTTCCAAGGCAAGAGTATTCAAATGCCAAAGCTAGACAGGCAATGACATGTAAGTTAACTGTTGATATAAAAATAAAAATATAAATATAAAATTAACGTGAAGTCATTTAATCCAATGTGAATATGGGAATTCTTCAAATTTTCTTTATTCTAAGAGTAAGGTATTTAACTTCAATTTGGTTTTAAATGTAGTTTGATAAGGCACAAAGAATATTCGTTCAAATTGTTTGTAATCACAAAAAACTCTAGAAATTAAGTATTTTATCACTGAATTGGATTGCTTGTCCAGCAACATGCAATTGCTAATTTTAAAGGAAAAATCTGACAAAGAGCAGGCTAAGTTGTGTTTGAGGAGCTTTTGCTCATAGGATTCTATGCAATTCTCTGTCCATTCTCCAGCAGCTTTCAATTTGCTGTTATATGTCAACAAATTTGACAAAACTGTACATCTTCAATAACCACACAATGGTTATGGACGAGTAGGAGAAGGAACAATGTGTCAAAATGGATAAGCAAGGTACAGATGGAAAAAAATTAATGCCATAATGTGAATGTGATATGTGAATGGATTTAATTTCAGCACTAAATACGAAATGTATACTATATTCAGAATAAACAGAAATGGAACCTATGGAAGCCATTTGCTTCATATTGTTCATATTTTAAGAAGATACCTGCATTTTTTTTGTTATTTTAACTAAACAATTGCAAAAAATATAATTCCAGATATGCATTCTTTCACAAGTCACAATGCTTCAAAAACCAACACAATATTGGAGAAATATTTTAAAATAAAAATAGTCTGATCAAATGCTTTGCTATTCAAAAGTTTTGGTGGAAAAATTCCACAGAAGACTCCATTCAGTGCTCACATACAAGGTGTTCACAGTCAGCCTAGGATGATATTTGTTGAGGTCTAGCTAAACTTCACAATAAAGAAAATGAAGGATAAACCACATATTAAAAGTGTTGTCCAAACCTAGACCAGGGCTTTTACTGCAGCAAAGATACTTACGTATTAGATAATAAAAAAAATATATATCTTTATCAATAGATAATGGTGCAGAGGTGTCCAAAAAGACAGTAAAAAATTTTTCACTGCCTGAGACAGGCAGTTCAAAATCCTCCAGCAGTAAATCCTATCAAGAGGCATCCTCACACAAAGACAGGTTGGAAAGGAAAAGCTATGCAAAATAACATATACACTTAAATGTGCGAGACAATGAAATTCAAAGTTCATATAAGAACACAAAAGAACAGTTAGTACACAAGTGGAATTCGAAGAGTACAAATTAAAAAAAAAAAAAATAGAAGCTAGCCAGACAGCAGATGAATTCCAGAGATATTCTGATTGCTTCAACCAGACACCATGATTCAGGGAGAAATGCATAACAATTGGCTCCAGTAATCCCCACCAGCCCTAATCCTTATGTTGCCATGTGAAAGATCAAATTCACCCAAACAGAAAATTTAACAGCAGACAAATGCTACTTTTAAAGGAGAAGACATTTAAGTGCTTTGCAATGAAGGAACATCGAGTACTTGTTAAGTCTTGTCAGTGACATTTCAAAAGCCTTGGCTTTTGAATAAGCATTACCATATTTCATATAAATATAATCAGACTATTAAGTGAAGCAACATAAAATGAGTCAAAGATGAGCTTGGTTTCATGTCCTCTATTAAGGAAAAATAATTATTATTAGAAACATTTTTATTATTGTATTGTGGGACTTCTGCATAATATCCATTGTGTAACAATGACGAAGTCAGAGAGGGACTTTATTTCCACAAAAAAGACCTGGCAAGTTTATGTAGAACAGTGCCATTTGGTGATTGTGCAATTATATGGTTAAAGAATGAAGAGTTGGTCCCAGTTAACTAAGATACTTCAGTTATCAATATTAAGAGATAGCAGAGCCTCCCTCACTGTGCCTATTTAAGATGTTTTTCTTCTCCAGTATACTTTGCTCTCTATTCCTAAAGACTTGTATTTATTCATTCGTTATTTCTGTATGTCACTGGATATTTGATCTTTTGCTACAACTTAAAGTATGCCACAAAAACTTCCTTTATTCTGAAGACATGCATCAAAGAAGAAACTTTCTTCAATCTATAACCCCGAAAACAGAACTATTCCTACATCTGCCTATG
This sequence comes from Vanellus vanellus, assembly GCF_965231255.1. Classification (NCBI taxonomy): domain Eukaryota; kingdom Metazoa; phylum Chordata; class Aves; order Charadriiformes; family Charadriidae; genus Vanellus; species Vanellus vanellus. The sequence continues at coordinate 78,268,692 of NC_138907.1, forward strand.
ACTGAACAATTAACTCACATGGAAGAAATGGTGCACATTAATGTAAATTTGTTGAAGAAACTGATATCAGAAAATCACACAGGAATTCCATAGAAGCAGGAATCACTGATTTTCACTAATAAACACTAATAATCACAAATGGAGGAAAAAATGAAGTATCTGTACTACTACAGAAGAGAATACAAACAAGTTGAACAGCAACCTCAATAGAGACAGTTGTCAGTATTGACTTTTCCACAAAAGACTCGAGGCCTTCTTAGAAAAAGCCAGTCTACTCAAACCGTACAAAATAGTTTTGCTACACTTCCAATCATACTGAAAACAGCAGAGATGATAATGACCCAAACAAAAGTGTAAAATGTAACATTTTTCTTTCACGTATTTGCAAATTAAACCCTTGATTTAAAAAACTAAATTTATCCACAGACAAATAATGGAAGAAAAAAACGTTTCTGCAAAGTCGTGGGGAAGCTCATACAGCTAGTCTAACAGCTAAAAATAATCTGATTCATTAGTTTTATTACTTGGACATCTTTTGTTATTTTTAAGTGCCCCAACTGGCAAAAACTTCTTTTTATATTTACTTAGCATAAATTTCCATCTCTTTCTACTCAACAGGATTCCCATTAAACTTATTATATGATCAATGCCAACAGCAGCTAGCAAATGTCAGTAAGTAATATGCTTTGCTTTTAACCATCCCCTTCCTGCTCTCAGAAGGACAAATATTTTTAAACTATATAGACGTGAAAAGAGATACAGGATACATATTTCTAATTTAGTTTTTAAAATGCCTTCCAGAACTACAACCTAAATTTCCACTCACTGAAATGGCTGCACAACTTCCATATGTGAGGCATCATAATCTACTTCTTTATCTAAGCTTACTTTACTTATCGTTTTGGTGTTTTAAGTGACTGTCTATCACCTTGCAAATTAGACTGAGAACAGAATCTATTCTGGACACCCAATCCCTCCTCAATACTTTTCAGAAGGGGGTTTCTAACTAAACTGATAGCCTAAGGCAGTACTGCAGTACTGGGACTTAAAAAGTCTAACATAACGTTCAAGAAAAATATGGTCATTAATATATGGATTACATATAGATCTGAAGTTTGTACACCTTCTCTTGAAAAAGACAGCTTGGAAATCCCATATACAATTTTTGTATAGAATATAAGTTATGATATCAACAAAACGGCACAGATGATTTTAGAATTGTTCGGAGAATTCACAGTGCCACAAGAAAGTTAACATTCCCAATTCTAAAGACAAAAGTATATAAAAGAGAAATTGGTGATTCGTGTAGGAACTTAATGATGACAGGACCAGATAGGAAAGAAAATAGGAACACAAGCAGCACAAAATTTCCAGTTTCATCATACATTCTCCCAGTCTTCAGCAATTTGCCAGTTTGGGACTTCCTTAGCCAAATGTAAGTATTAAGCCACATCATTTCATTCAGTGCTTCATAGCATCTCCCAATCTGGTTATGCTTGCATTAAGACGATACACACTATCCTGCAGAGACATACCTCATAGCTCCACTAAAATAAACAGACAAAAATCAGTAATAGTAATGTGATGGTGTAAGCTATACATTTTCACATTTCAAGTAGTATAAAATCCCTTGTTTGTAAGTTAGTAGAGAATTAAAAAAATCTGGCATAATTAATAGTGTTTACACTAAATTTCTCTACCTCAGAAAATTGACCAATACATTTCCTTATGAAATCCACAAAAGCTTACAATTACACCATTCACATCAATAACTTCCAAGACAAATGCCAGGAAGCTACCTGGCAAATCCTTGACAAGCACAAAAAAAACTGACAGCCTATGTATAACTTAAGATTTAGCTACATAACATTTTTTTCCTAAAGGTTTAAACAGTTTTAGGGCAAAGGATTAGTTTTCATAGCTACCACTCAAGGTACCTCATATGTTGAAAAGACAGTTTTGAGCCTGCTGCCTTCAAAAGTGTTGGCTTTTACAACTACCTTTTCCTTAAATTACAGTTCTTCAAAAACACTTTGTCAAAGAAACATAGCTATATTTTCCTATGCATTTTTGAAAAGGCATTATTCTTGTAATATAAAGCTTTTTGTAATCTCCTAGAGTATTGCAGAACCAGTTTGTATTTATTATTTCAGTTTAAAGAATTTAGACAGGGAGCATATTTTTATGTTTACTATAATATCCAGAACATTGTCAGCACCAGAAAGTAATATTGAAAAACTGGTTTTATTAGGTACCTAAAAATATTTCTATTAACTTCAGAATTTCTGAAGCCTTTAAAGTTGACTACACAAAAATATCTATGATAATTAAATTTAGGTCCTGAACAACTTCATGTAAACATCTTAAAAAGAAATCTATTCAAATACAGGTACAACTTTGTCAGTGGCACACAGGGTTAGCTTATCTCCTCTAATTAAATTTTTAATTTGCCCTTGAAGTGTGTACTTTTAGAAATAAAAGTAAATGCTAACCTGGACTAATAAGTGGCCCAAGTTGGAGAAATATGTGTCATTTTCTTTTACATTATTAATCTGCTTCATTAATTGCAGCAACATTTCAACAGCTCCTTTGTTGACCATTTCATTAAGGAGTACTGCATTTCCAGACATGAATTTTATAGCTCCCAGGCAATACAGGAAAGCTTCATTGTTTTTTTGTAGATCTTCAGTTCTCAGGACCTCGAACAAACAATCTAAAAGGAAATCATTATTCAGAAAGCCTAATATTAACATTTATATTACATACAGTCCAGTTATTGAAAAGATTAACAATTGGGAAAAAAAAAACCTCAGACTCAACTCTTACATTTCTAGTAAGTGGGCTAGAAAAATTGGGTATTTGGATTGAAACCAAGAAACAATTATTGATGAATAAGAGAATGGGCCTGACTTTTTTTTCTCCGAGGCTTCAAGAACAAGCACCAGTTGTAAACACATAGCAGTAAACATTGAACTCCTCAGATTTGCAAAAGTGACTGTGTGTGCCTGGAACTTATGTACTAAACTTGAGAAATTCTAAAGACGTTTATTTCCACTACTTCCTTAAAAATCAAACATCTTAAAGCATCTCAAATGAAGCACTAAGAAGGAGAGGTGCCTCATTCAAATCTCACATTTGAAGTCTGTTCATAGCCTTTTTAGATTTACTTTTTATGTAGGTAAAGTTACTGTAAAAGTTTTTCTTTCTGCTACCACTGTCAGATAACTGAAATGTTAAAATTAACAGCTGTTAGCAACAAGCCCAGTATATCTTTCACAGTCAAATTGAGACATTCTGAATTTGATGGGTGTATCTTAAACAAACAAGTAATCCTAACCAAATTTACACTTTCGAATTTCTGAACTGATTGAAACTGATGTTTACTTCTACTTCCTGCGTTCCATCCAGTTAAATAAAAACATATTCCAGTCTCATGAAACTTAAGAAGTTTCTAAAGTTTTTTCTTTCTCAGCTCAAGAATATAGGTGTATATGGATGAAGTACACACACTCTAGGCTCTTGGCCAAACTCTCAACCTCACCAACTGCCTATCAGTCAGCTAAATCACTTGGGTTGTTGCAATGTGAGAAACCAGTTTCAGGTTCCTGCTCTGCTCAGTATCAAACAAGGTCTTGAACAGTAGTTATCTATTTTGGGATGAACGGTTAATTTATTTCTTCTTCTGGAGCTGCTCCACTGCACATAAATAGTTCAAAGGGCCAGAGGAAGAAAAATACATTGAATCTATAACCCAGTGACTGCAACAAGAATCTGGGCGATTAAGATGATAACCCAGGTTCATGCCTTTGGCCTAGATAGGTGGGTCCAAAACATAAAGAGTGAACGAACAAACAAACAAAACCCTACTAAAAATGCTCTTTCCTTCATTATTTTTTAAAATACAGGGAAAGAAGAGGAAGTGAAAAAAAAGTGAGTGAGGATGGAAATGAGAGCAAAAAACCCAACAATGCATACACAGGCACAACCACTCAAATTGTCCAGATTTTTGTATGATGCTGATCTCTGCAAAACTGTAGTTTTTAGTATGCAAAGTCATTTGAGCTATCTGACCTGTTCTCTTTTCTCCAAGTCCTTTCCCGTGGATCTTACTGCTGGAAAGGTTTCTCTGGTCTTTATTTCTGACAACACTCACATACTAAACTTTAAGACCATCAATACTCTCATCTATTTAAGCAGATACACACATATGCCTTAACTTATGCACTTGCAATAAATGCTTGCAAGGTCAAGGCTTACGTTAATAAAACATAATAAAGTTTTAATGAAAGGAACGACCATCAATTGATACTGAGTATCATTCACACACTATCATTTTCTTCATATTTCTCATATTTGCAAGGGGTGTGTGGATGACACAAATACAGTTACAATCACAAAAGAGATCTTAGAGCCATTGCTCACAATTCTCCAAAACTACTGGCTGAATGTCCAGCAGCAGCTAAAAAAGCCATTGATTATTCTCAGTGTCCTTCCTGATGATGGCCAGCAACATAGCATTATTTCACTTCTATAAAATTTGGTGCAGACACATCCTGACTTGTAAAGACAGTTTGGTTCTGTACATCTCAAGGAGGATCTACTGGAGTTGGAGAAGGTATAGAGAAGAGCTACTAAAACAACTGAGAGAATAACACAGTATCCTTTCAAAGAGACAGCTAAAAGGCTGAGATGCCTCAATCTGAAGAGGAGAAAGCAGAGACGTGATATGACGATGGTTTGAAAAAATCATGAAGTGAAGTGTAAGCTGAATGTAGAAACTCTTACAAATCCTGCAAAACTACAAGCAGGGGCATGATGAAAAGCACATAGGTTTAAAACAGCAGACAAAGAACTTCTGGAACTTGTTGCTCTATGAAATAGTAGAGGCAGACAGAATCAGAAAGTTCAAAAAGGAATTAGACAAATTAATGAACAAAAGAACGATAAACAGAGACTAAAAAGGATTGGGCAGGGATGCACCATTTAATGTCCCTAACAGAATGTAACAATTCTGGATGCTGGGGTAATACAGGGGAATCATATCACAGAAAACACGTAGGCTTCCATGCTCTCCCTAAACAGCATCCCCTATTGCCATCATTAGACACAGAATACCAGACTAGATGGACTGTTAGTTTGACTTAGTAGGCGATTTTTAGTGCATTAACTCTGAGAATGTTTCTTGAAAGATGATCAGTCTAACTATTGAATTTCAATATATACAGGAACAGAATACATACCCAATAATCTATCATTTTGAATGATGTAATCATTTTTCTCGTTCCTGCAAATTCTAAATGCAAGCTTGCAAACACTGAGAAGATTTTTTCCATCCACTTTCATCTGCAAAGGAAGTAAGACATAAAAAAATCACAACTAAAATATACATACAAAAACGCACCATAACATTTTACAAGTTCGGACATCATAGAAATTCCAGCTGAAATCCTGACAGTACACTGAGCCAAACTGAAAAGTTTGCAGAATTTAAGGACTCTGAAACCTAGCTGGTTTAAGCTCTATTTAGCGAGCTGTGCTGACTGACTTTAAAATAACAGATTATATATCAACTTTTTATGTGTTTTCTGCTCATAGCATTTCAATAACTTGCACTTTTTATTTTCCCTCTAATTCACTCTTAGAAAGAAATTCTGCACAGCATTCACTGGTTTGGCATCTATGGGCATACCACAAAGAACTCCAGCACAACAGTACATGTCATAATAAAGTTACTCTCAAATATCAGAAAACAAGATCTTATTATGTACTAATGGCCATTGACAGATCATGAAAGGGAAGTGTTAAAAATACAATGACAAATCTCTTCTCTGCATTGCAAGGGCATTTTCTTCTCTTGTTCATGATTTTTAAAAGATTCCACCAAAAAATGTCTGTAACAAAACTTTTTTTTTTATAAGCACCTCTTCACATCTATGCAGTATCTGAATAGATAATTATATCTTCTGATTAAAAAAAAACCCCACATGCTATCTTAAAGGATTCCCTCCCTACAATACTCACACACACACTAATTACTAAAATGTTTACAACACAATGCTAGTTGGCATCCTTTCACCAGTGACTGTCCATACAAGTGTAGTAGAAGCTGAACCAACAGGTTCAAAAGCATCAACTTACTTGAGAGTTTTAACTGGAAATACTAGAGAAAAAGATAATTACACTTACTTTAAAAAAAAATGTTTTGGTATTTTCAGATAAAGGTGTTTATTAAGGTCAAGATATTATTGAAAAACTAAGCTTCATTTCCATGTGTAATTTTTTAAAATTATTTTGATTAAATCTCTGCATGTGTATCCCAGCTTAGGACCCTGTCTCTTTTCCATGCTTAAGCAATATTCCTGCCACCATACACTAGCTCTTATTTTGTGCCCCTCCCTCCTCCCCCAGACCTAATTTCTCTGAAAAAAATAGACTCCAACAAGTGCCAATCAGGATGAATGAGAGACTAGTATCCGTATGGCAAGAAATTGTGCTTAGGAAAGGGTTAGTTTAGTCACAGTTTACAAGTATGAAATGAAAAATCAAATGCAAGTTGTAATTCACAATTTTGAGCCTCATATTTTACCAAACAGCATTTTAAAACACTTACAGCCAGAATAATCTTTGCCAGCTTCAGGCAAAGTGGATCTGAATCAATGTCTACAAGTTTATATAATATCTTCAGAAGCACACTTCTTCTTTTAAATCTTCTTCCAAGCATATTTCCTTCATTCAAGGCTTGATAGAGCTTGGTGCAAGCCAGACAAAGATTTTCTATATTGTCTTCTACTTGAAGGGGGCGGAAAGGGAGAGAAAAATAAAAAATAATTATCAGTGCCACTTTTTCCAGAGCATCTCAATAGACAAAGACACGGGAGAACAAAACAAAGAATCTGTTGAAAAACAAAATAATAAGGGACCCAATAAATCTCTTAAAATGATAACGCAATCCTCAGAGTTTTATTCTGCTCTTTCAATAAGAAGAGACTCAAGGCAAGAAGTCACAGAGCCAAAGCTAAAATGAAACTCACCTTTAATGCTTAACCAGATTGACCAAACATCTACCAGAAAACTGTGAATCTGAATATATTTCTTTAAAGAACTCCACCAAACATTACATGTGAAAAAGAGATATTTTTCTGCCCATATACATAACCTAACATATCAAACCTTGCTGGGATTAAGAATAAGTGAATGTAAAAACTTGTCAGAACTCCACAATGCATAGTAGAGGTGCAAGATACACTTGAGTGGACTGTTGGCCTATTGACAAAAAAGTCATCTACATCCTAACCCGAGTCCCTCAGACGCTATTTAAAAAATAGAGAAATAAAACCTGCAATAAACTTATTACAAAATCTGCATCTCAATGCAATGGAATCATGTACGTTTTTATTTTAGAGGGAAAAGGAAACGTAGTGCATATTTTTAAAATTTAAGAACGAGGGTTTTTTTTCCCTTTTCTTACATTTGCTTTTGTCTATAAGGTGACACTAATAAAGCACCATATAAACCCACTTAAACTGCCTGTAAAAACTCTGCATTTACTCAGGATGTATTTCACAGCTGAAATAGAGTCATATTCAAGGAGGCAAAGCACTTGTGATGAAATATATATGGACAGGAAATTATGACAGAAAACATAGTACCTAAGGCCCCAAACCTGTAGGCAGATTCAAGGACCCACCTCTCATGCTGAGCAGTGCCTGGAAGCTCTCAATTTGCAAACATCATACTCAAGGAGCAGCAATGACTATTCCATTTCTACTCCTATCATGACAGAAAATTTAACAAAATTTAGCATGATTCTATACCCTCTACTCCAGTAAGCTGTGAAACAGGAGTGGCAAGGAACCAAGATCGAAAGGTCTCCGCTCTATCAAAATTAACAACAACAATAAAAATTATTCATCAGTCATCCCATGGGTTACTTTTGAAGCTTATCCTCCCTTGAGTACCGGAATGCAACAAAATAAAGTATTTGCTCCTCTAGAAAAAGAGAGGTTTTCAAGAAAAAGAGGGGTTCTATTTGTTTCTGTCACATAACAATCATCTCAAGCACATGATATTCAAAAGATTTTAGGCAACTGTTAAGTTCCACGTTAAACTTCAGATTTTTTTTTTTAATGGAAAGTTTTCTGCAAATGTTTTTGAGGGAGAAAGGGGAAGAAAAAGGCTTTTCTTTCAATAAATATAAAACTAATTGTGACCTAAATGCATGTGCAGGGAATTAGCTGAAAGGTATGAAGCAAGTGACTACACAGAAAATTAAAAACATTGAATTAGCAACAGACCCACTCAAAACATTAAAATTATGGAATTCCAATATTCATTTTGATAGGAAAAACTGCAATTGTGCAGTAAACAGCCTAAATAAAGCAATATAACACACAGCTGCAGGAGGCAATGATGCAATTCAGTTACAATCTATGCGAATATCCTAGGAGCAGTAAAACTCTTAACCAGTGAACTGGTAAGAAAATACCATTAGATAATTTCATTTATTATTAGAAAAACTAAGCCACAATCAAGTTTTAAAAAAGCTAAAAAAAACCCAACACACTAACCAAATCAAGTAAAGACTGAGGAAAAGGGGCATGAAAATTGATTTACCTTAGTTACGGAACGTAAGGGAAAGACATGATTAGATTTTACCTCTAAATAATATTTTGCTTACCTATAAAGAACATCTCACTATGCAAAACTTAAACTCAGTGGCTCATATCTGACAATCTCAGAATTAAGCAAGGAAAATGTGAAGTTGCATAGCTGTTTTTAAATTTCCAGATCACTGTTTTTCTACACATCACTGACAGATATGAGAATGATAATCCTGTCTTTTTAAAATAATGATATATTTGGGGAATCACTCAGTACTATACAGGTGTTTCATACTCATCAACATCTGCAAAATTATGCAAAAAAAATATTCTAATCTGTACCATGCTATAATGAACACTGCAAGACATCCCGTAAAACACTCACTTTTAATGACTTGTAAAAACAAATCTACTTCCTATATTCCCACCATTCAAATAAATATAATGTCTACAGAAGTCACCTAAACAATCTTTTGAATGAAACGTTAAAATGGATTTCAGAATGTAATCTTTCAAACCATACTTGATTTACCCAATTTTGCTTCAGTATTCTGGGTCATTACATACTTTTCTGAGACATCTAACACTAAGCACAGATGGAAATCTTTATTAAGATTTCCTTAGTTTTTGACCTTCAATACAGTCTATGCTTAAAACAGTGAATCTGAGCAATACTTTACTCTTAAAATCATTACCTCATCACTGACTGCTAACCTGGCAGAGCTTTGTTGTCTAAAATAAGGCAATTTAACCAGACAAGATCTTCTCTAAACTAGTGTTTTTTTAGGGAATCACAGAACTGTTGAGGTTGGAAGGTACCTCTAGGGGTCATCTGGTGCAACCCCCCCTGCTCAAGCAGGGCCACCTAGAGACAGTTGCCCAGGCCAATTTTACACTGCAAAGTCACTGAACATATGAAAGCCTAAAAGGCTACATAGTCCAACTACTGTTATTCTTTTGTAGTAAACACAAATGAGTCCCACGTTTCCTGCAGGAAGTAGTACAGAAAATACACCTTTCAAGAACAGTGTTACCCACCTTTTTCCAGTTCATTCAGAATTGGTAGAATCTTTCTATGCCAAAAGATTTCTTCCTCTTCTGATTCACTTATTCTGGTTTCATCCTCTAAGCCTTCAAAATACATTCAAAACAAAAGCACGTACTCAGTGAAGGTTTCAACTTTTACACAAATAAATAGCCACAAATACTTTATTCATCAGTCAGAAAAAAATATTTAAAAATGTCACATTTTGCTATATTCAGGGTTATTCTACCTACTCAAGCTTTTGGGTTTTTTGACATCTTCTCAAAAACATAGGTTTCAAACAAAACTAGATGGATAAATGTTTTGATATGTAAAGCTGTTCTGTAAAGCCAGATTTGTTTTTGTTTGCCGACATTAATGTTTCATTTGATCACTGAATTGGAAAGTAATGACTACTTTACCATCAACATGTCCTACTATTTTTCAGCTCTGTGTCCATGTGACAGCTTATTCTGTGTTAAAAAATATCCATACTACAGACAATCCTCTAGGATTGTATGATTTTATCTAGTACACATGCACAATATTACAGTAAGCTTGGTTAACTGACTCTTTGGTCAGTTAGGGAAAAACAGTCTCACTAGCTATTACATCCAGTTAGCAACTCTAACGACTTCATGCAATTAGTTTTGAGAACTTCCCGACTAAATTTTTGTAAAATGCATGTTTTCCTCCTACTCTTTGTTATGTTAAACAATTTCTCACACAGCATCTTGAGAAATCAACAGGAAACTGTAGATATCTGATAGATGTTTTGCCTCCAATAAATATGTCGGAAGCCTTGAAGGCAACCAACTCCCAGTTTTCTTGGCCACCCTCAACCAATTGCTTCCACAGTGATTGAGAAAGAGCTACCAGCATTATCAGAAACCTCGTCCACTTCACAAAGAGAAGTTTTAAAAAATATTTCAGCTTTTTTTATACTTTGCTTCAAAAAGAAAAGACAAAGAAAGTCTATCAGCAGACATCAAGTTAAAAATTGGTAAACCAAAAAATCATCAGTCTGTAATTCCGCTGGACACAAGACTGGAAGCGTGGATCTTTTTTCAGATCAGACAAAGGAGTCTGTGAAACATGGTTTATTAAAAAAATGGACTCCAGGATTGACTTTCATATGGATGCAATATCACTAGGAATTATTCTGACTTGCTGAACACCCTTCTCACATTCACCTGGCACTATGTGAAGTGACAGAACTCTGGTCTTGACCATTGGCCCATTACAGCTGGAGAGCCAGACTTTTTGTGCAACTTGAGTTTTAAAGGATCTAAAAACTGCTTACAAGGTGCATGTAGGCATATTTTTGGAGTTCAAGATTAGGTGAAGCTCCTTATTTTGCAGACAACCAAAACTGCTGTTATAAAGATGGGGTTTGGCTTGTTATTTTCTTTTTTTTTTTTTTAAATAGGGAAATAAAAGTCACAGAACTCCACTAAGTAACATGAAGAAAGCCATTAAGACTAGAGTATATACATTTTTTTAAGTGAAAGATTTGTCAGAAAGCATGTCCCACTGTTCATTACTAGTTCTTGCATTTAAATGACAATGTAAATTCTTAACACAATCATTATCAAACACAAAAAATACTGTACTACTTGAGAACACTTATGTTAAGAAGTTTGCATTATGAGAAGAGTATCTCAGACCTTAAAAAATGACTGTCTACTGAGCATTACTTGGAACAGTGAAACAATTAAAAACTTCCTGACTATTTTAAAAGCGAGCTCTTAAAAAAAAAAAATCCAGACTCTTTTTGTGTATCTATATTAACTTCAACTGTCCACCTATATTTTACACAGAATTAATCTATCAATTATATCTATTTCAACAGATTATACAAAAATGTTGCTGTTTCAGAAGTAGTGCACTGGTAAGTATGTTATTACAATAACTATATTGTTGGTGTGTGCATAGATACATATTAGTATATGTTATTAGGTAATAATAATATTATTACTTATTTTGCAGACCTTTTTATTTTCTAGATCAAATGAGTTAATAGTCTTATTTAGATTGATGAGTAGCTTAACTAATAAAACACTATGCAGCATTTGCAAGGAAGTGAAAGTTCTGCTCTAGATAATGTAAGAGCACAGATGAAATGAGAACACTAGAATAGTTTGCACTGTTCCTTCCTGCCACAAAACCCACATATTGACTCAATTATTTCTTTTCTTTCTAATTTGTAACTACCTCTATTAAAGTGAAAGATGGGACTGACTTTCTAACTATGCACACTTTATTAAGCAAGAAATAGAATAGTTCATGTATGCATTTGCAGATATGACCAAACTTCTCATTAGAAAAAAAAAAAACAAACAACAAAACCATTCCAGTTTTAGTTCAGAACAAAAAGAACTGATTTTTTTGTGCCACTCTGCTGCAGTTGTCTCACATTCATCAGAAAATATAGCAACCTAAAAATCATAATGGCATAATTTTTTTAAACAAATTCCTCTTGTAACTAGGAAAAAAATATAATCAGCTTTTACTAATCAATATTAATCCTAGCAATAAGAACGAATAGGAAATATATGTTTATAAAGAAAAGCAACATTAAAAAATTGTAAAATTGCATGCGTCTCACTTCTGGGAGATTTTTAAGATGCTGATAAAAAGTTATGGCACTAGTTGTATTTAAAATATTGCAGCAGCTGTCCTGAACCTTCTAATTGAGTGAATCACAATTCAACAGCAAAAATACTCAAGCAAAAGAATGCAGCAAGTTGAAGTTTGTTGTCTCAGTTTTTCATAGGTCTTAACCACAGCTTTGCATTCTGGTAAAAAAAAAAAAAATTAATCACTAATCAGTCTACATTTATTGGTTGCTGTTTTTAGCTTGTAAATACAAGAGCCTTAGCAACACTGAGCTTTCAAAAGCTGTGTATACTGCCTGACTTATCACGTTTAGCCTTTTCATGGAATACTGATATAATAATATCAGTATTAAAACAGTCTACCTCCTCTCCGAAATGTGAAAGTATAAACACAAATCATATCAGAAAACAGAAATAATCTGTAAATGAACATGCCCCCAGGACCCCACTACAGAGAAGAAATGATTGAGAATTCCTACTGCTATCCCACTGTTTATTCTGGGATTAAAGATGAACTATGCACAAACTAAGGAAACTACATGATGTTAAAAAAAGTAGATATAAAAAGAAACAATCCTAATAACACAAGGGATTTTTTCAATAGCACCAATAAAATAGCACAAATAAATTAAAAGGCTTATAAAAAGAGAAAATACAGCCCCACAGAATACTAACTCCCATGACATGGTAAATACTCTCAGCTCCTCTGAAGGAAATGAAAGCAGAGCATGTTACAGCCTTTGGCAGAATGATCCAGAATAATGCAACTTCTCAGTTCTGGAAAAATAGTAATAAAACACAATAACAGCAGAGTAGAAACTTCAGGTTTCCATACCAGACTCTCAAATATGCACTTCCCATGTGTGAAACGTGCCAGCTATCAGGAAAGATGAATTAAAATCTTATGTAAAATCAGCAAAATGCACTCCTACAGGACAATCCAGAATCTGTATCTTCAGTTAATATAGCTTGGCATAACTTTATTAGTTTCTGTGCAACTATGCCAGTTTACAAAAAGTGATGGACAAACAAGGTGTTAATGGACTTGCAAATAATTAAGCCTACATATAAGAAAAACAAGAGAGAAAATATCAACAGGTTTTTAGAGTGAATATCTCTTGAATATTGTTTCACTTTACCAACAACAGTAAAAAAATCCAATACAACTAGAAAACCAAAAATACTGCTCAGTGAATAAAGAAGAAAAAGATCAGATCACAAAAATTAGGTTATTTCTATTTGACTGTATTTCACATTTTTTGACTGGAGATTGAAACACCTTATGAAGTACCTGTTACTCTTCTCTTCCAGCCTGTTGTCCTTGGCCATGATGAACTTGTGCCAGGCTTTTTCATCTGGTCACTAAAAGATACAGTATAGACACACACAAAGTATGTCAGAATACAATGCTCACAATGCTTCTTTCTTCACATGCACTCAGTATGAGATCTGCATATTAATAACTAATTGGAAAAGATTATAAGTTATTTTACTAAGTTAGTAGGTTATCTGCTCATTAAAAATGACACATAAATACAACTTCCTCCAGTACGTATTACAGAAAGCTTCTTCAGAAATACTGACATATTTACACCACAAGAGGTCACCATTATGGAACACAAAACCTAAAGCATTTTCACTGAAACCTGGACCAAACTAAACTCAGAAAGAGCCAATTTTTATTTTATCAGTTTCACTAACTGAATATTGTCTCAACTAGCTTAAAACTGTAACTTCATCCATTCACAAGGACAGTGATTTCTTCTGATAGAATTAACACTTTTAAAAGATTTAATGAGAAGAATTTTCAAAGCAACAAACACTTTAGTAACCTTTATTGCAAATATTAGAATTTGCAGGTCTGCCTGTAAACTATTACTAACTGCATAGTGGTCACTAGTTCTGTGAGTACAAGAAACACGTATGTTGTCATTTCATTGAAAAGCAACAGTGAGTAACACCATAATTCCTGCTTATTGTATGATTAGTCTTTCTTTAGCCAGAGGAAACCACTACATACATCTGTGATATATCTACTCTGTTTGCCAAGCTACACACTCAAGCAGCACTGATCTAAAAGAAATATACAAGATATAGACTCTCTTAGCTATTAAACAGGAATCTTTCCTCCTTTAAATTCTGTACTAAAGACAAAGGTCTTAATCTATGTTTTCTATTCTCCTATGTTTAACACTTCTTATTCCATTTATAGTTCATGTACCAATATCCTAATCTCCTAAATTTCCATCTAAAGACAACAGTAGTGTGTTAGCAATGTTATTTCAATTTTTTTTAAACCTGTTAATTTAGTTGCTATAAGGCTTAAAGCTAAACTGTTGTTTAGGTCGTTTGCTGGATTGGCGCCTAAATCCTGTCTGCCAGTCCAGACAGAAGATGTAAGTCATCCTATCAACAGATGGAGACAGAATAAAAGACAAAGCTCTTGTAAGATCACTTCCCTACAAAAGGGACTGGATAGCTCACTGTGATCAGTCAAAAATTTCCCAAGCAATCACATTACAGAGGAACACTTGCTTCATTATGGCTAACAGTGAATAATGCTTTCTTTTTACAGCATGAGGATTTAAGTGCTCCAAAATCCAAATGCTTACACAAACTATCTTGAAATTATTTCAGCTCATATACAGCAATTCCTACTCCTCTGGGGAAGCAATGCTTTAAAAAACAAAAAAAAAGACAAGTGCTTGTATATCTACTCTAAAATAGATGGACATCTGTAAGAGGGTTTCTACAGCACACATTAAATACGGTTCAGTGTATTAACAGAAATAAAAATTTTGTTCCATTTATGTGAATACCTTGTCCTACAAACTTTAAAAGTTTAAGAAATGATTCTACAAGGTTCAGCCACCCCTGAAATCAAGACTATAACCTGAAAGGACACTAGATAAGCAAGAGAATTACAACTTCAGTCACCTAATACTTACCCAGTTATATTCAGAAATCAGTATCTTCAGAACTATAGGTAGCCATGTTGATACTATCTGCCTATATGAATGTTTGAGTTTGCTTTCCTCAGAAAAAGAATGTTCTAACTATATCCTGTCTGTGCCTCTTTCCCTAAAATGTAAATCCACAGGATGAATCCAAGAAACCTCAATAAAGACAATCCTACAAGTTTTGTAGGAAACAAAAGCAGCTCAATAGAAAAGACACTGAAGCAAAGGATGTGGTAACCTGAATGCTTATCAGATAGAAACACTACATATGTGAGATGAAGGGTAAGACCTTGTGAAAGTCTGAACTGCATAAAAAAAAAAAGTTTGGTTGGAACTTATGGTTTCTTAAACACCAGTATCAACCAGTTTAGAGACCTACATGAGTAGGAAAGCACATTGCTGTACTGTTGGTATTACCAAACATATGGATATTTCTGTGAAACATCCTCATAAGTTAAACAGCTTAACTGGAACTTTCATTATTTACAGAAAAAGAATACACTCATAAATGAGAATGACTGGTGGGCAGGCTTATCTTTAGGGAGTATATACAATTTATGAATTTTGTGAGAGATTATAAAATCCCTTTATGTATCTTTACCATGCTGCCAACTCCATTTTAGTTACAGAGATGTGTTTCTTTGTTATCAATATCTTGTTAAGAACTATCCAGTTAAAATGTAATCAACCTACTCTAAAAAATAAGTTACCTACTATTGAAGGGAACTGGCTTGTCAAGAGAGTGGTTGCCTTGGAAACAAAGTCAATTGGCAGAAATCTGATCATCTGATAAGGGACTCATCAAGAAATCAACTGACAGAGGCTCTGATGATTTACAGGGGAAGAAGAACTTGGCAACTGGATCATCTCTATCCTTCTCATATAAGGGATATCATAGTAGCCCCTATGAGGAACACTGCTTACTTGAATGTACACAGACTATAAGGACTTCCAAAAGGAAGGTGAGCCAGCACTGCAGTAGTGTGTTCAGTATTTTTCCCTGGTGAAAGAATGCATAATTACATGAAAGCAGCAGTTATTCAGAAACTCTGCATGTTTAGATGTTTACTTGCTTGCTCTTGCCATAAGCCTCTTGTTAATGATAAATCTGCAGTCTCACCTTCAGTGGTGTTCCAGGGAAAACTACATTTCTGGTTTAACTCCAACCAGCAACTAGAACCATGCAGCTGCTTGTTCACTCCCTCCCAGTTGCGATAGGGGAGAGAATCAGAAGAGTAGAAATTAGGAAAAGCTCAAGATCAAGACTGTTTATAGGTAGAGCAAAAGCCACGCATGCAAACTGAAACAAGGAATTCATTCACTGCTTCGCATCGGCAGGCAGGTGTTCAGCCATCTCTAGGGACGTAGGGGTCCATCACGGTTACTTGTAAAGACAAACACCATAACTACAAACGTCCCCCCCTTCCTTCTTCTTCCCCCAGCTTTTTATACTGAGCATGACATCATATGGCACGGAATATCTCTTTGGTCAGTTGGGGTCAGCTGTCCCAGCTGTGTCTCCTCCCAACTTCTTGAGCACTCCCAGCCCTTGCTGGCAGGGCGGTGTGAGGAACAGAAAAGGCCTCAATTGCTTAGCAACAACTGAAAACATCAGTGTTTTACCAACGCTATTGTCATCCCAAATCAAAAACGTAGCACTATACCAGCTGCTAGTAAGAAAAGTTAACTCTATCCCAATTGAAACCATGACAATTTGTAAGAACTGCATCCCAGAGGCAAAGAATTGGGCTAGTTCTCTCCAAAGAAGCTGCACACAACAGCAAGGTCTGACTCACAAATGTGAGTGTAACATCCCAAAAGAGAAATAGTGCTTGGGCTCCCTCCTCATACTGAGGAGCCCTAAACAGCTGAGAATCTGGCTACCTCTTTACTTGTAAAACAGAGCCTGGCAATGGGCCTGGATTTTGGCCCGCACCTTTACATACAGTTAGACTGCTAGCATGGTCCCTGATGCGGTTTTGGCCGAAGAAAGGTAGTCCTCTCCTTGACAAATGCCTCGGCACAGGACACAGACTAGCAGCCATAGGGACATTCCCAGCCAATACTTTGTGTGTGGTAGGGAGGGGGTTAAAAATACTTTCATTGTATTAACATAACCCATTACGCAGCAGTTCGCCACCAAGCCAGAGACTAACTGCTTCATTTAATATTTATTGATTATTAAAACAGATGTAGCCCTGGTACCCAACTGATTATTTAGTTATCGGTTAAGAGGGGGACAGAGCCTAATACTAACAAGTTAATGCTTCTCTACAGAATTGTCTCTAACGAGCACCTTTGATCAGTGAGGTAGCACACCTTAACTAGAAAGAAAAGAGAACATGATCATCTTTCTGAATTGGCAAACTCAAAGGCATTCCCTCTAGACACTACCTTCTCCTCATGGTAAGGTTCTTGTAACACCCACGTATTTTTACAACTTTGGGAGGCAAAACTAGAAAACACAGAAGTGGCAGAAGAAGATAGGAGCACAGTAACTGATATAGTGCAATAAAGAATGAAGAAGATGACAGTTAGTTTTCAAAGAGAAGAGTAGGAATAACAGGGAATAGGCAAAATTAAGGGCAGTGGGTATGGCAAAAGCCACAAACACCATACCACCTGCTTCTGCAAGTGCCAAGATCTCATATGACTTTGCTCCTCCAGCGATAATGAGCCTCTTCTCTTGCACCCATGTAAACTGAATCTGTGGACTCTCTCTCTTGAAGTGGAGATAGGAACTGGGACTATCCTGTGTAAACTGGAATCTGAACAGTCTTACAAAGGCAGAGAGCTACTCACATGCAGACAGTGTGTAGCATGCCCTGAGTAAATACTGTGAGGAAGCCATACACAGCAGACACTAGCTGGTGTCTGGAAATATATTTATTTACCATTTTACAACAAGGAAATGAAAATGAATTACCAACTTTGTGATCCAGAAGATAACAAAATTCTGCAGAGCACCCTTAACTTTACATTTATAGGTATCTTTGTTGCCAAATTCCACAGAACTGCTTAAGGCAACTTCTTTGGGTTAGGGGGTGGTTGAAGATATCAGAAGAACCAAACTGACTTCCGCTGACAGAAATAGAAGGAATATTAGGCTTAACATCCAAAGATTTTATGGAGACTAACTAACAAAACATCATTTTTTCCCTCAGTTAGCTCTATGCAAAACTTTCCAAATAGTAGTAAATCTCAAACATCAGCAATGTTTAAATCAGAAAAGGTAACTTGGATACTTGAAAGAATACACAGCACACTGCCTTCTGAAGGCATCACCTGCATAAACTACAATAATACTAAAATTTACAGAACGTAGGTTTACATACATTTTAGAAAAATATAAAACAGAACACGGTCTAGTTAGTCCAAAAACCTGTCTTCAACTTCCTCTTTTTAGTGTATCAGAAGAAGACTGGTAAGTACAGATACTCACAGAAAAAACTCTCCAGAAGTTCTTTCCTGATAAGAAGCCTTAGTATGTGTTGCCACCATATGAAAGATCTCTTATCATCCATGTGCTCTCAATAAAATGTTGGCCTCATTGCTAACTTCTAATAGTATTTTCTAAATTAAAGTAATATTGAGTTGAGGGTGGGATTCGGTTTATTTTTAAATACATTTCTAAGGCCTTTGAGTTTATTGCCTCTTAATTTCCTTTTATTTCTTTGATGCCCTTTTTCTTAAGTCAGAAAAACGCAATTATAAGCATACAACTTCTACACATCTACATCTGCAGAGCATTTCCTATATCTAAAGAAGCACAACTCTAATCTTCTAAGTTCCTTCCTCATAAGGAAGCCCCTGATAGTTTCATTATTTGTCCTTAGAGCCCTTTTATTTCTTGTCTTTATTTTTTATACGGCAAACAAAGCAGCCATACCTAATCTAAAGGCACATTAGCCATTTATGTAACAAAAATATACAAAAGCCATAATAGGTCACACTGAAAGTCCACCTTGCTCAGTGTGTTCTAAGTGACCAAAAAGCATCTCAGATGCCTCCAGCAAATAGAGGGTGCTGTTAGAGTGTCCTGCCTGCAGTTCTCCTTCAGTTTCTGCCTTCGCATTTTTCACCCTGATGCATTCCCCCCCTTCTTTCTTCTTCCATTTTCACCCAACAGCCATTCAGTTTCTCCCCAATGTATTTTCCTTTATTCCATCCCCTTCAGTCCCCACAAACTTCCTTTCTTCTAGTTAATTTAAACCCCCAAAATGTGACTCAAATTTTTACAAATTTGATTTTGGATCCTTGATATATCAATATTTTCAATCCTTGATATATCAATATTTTCAGGTCTTCAAACACCTAGGAGAGCAATTTCTAACTTTTCACAAGGCTCTAAAAACAGCCTAGGCACTCCAACAAGTAAAAGTTGCAGACTGTTTATACATCAATACAAGTACTGAACATCTGATTTTACAAACATACGTTGTGTGTACTAGAAAGCCAGACATGATGTATCTACACCCAAAAATCAAGACATTTCACTAAGTGGTAAGAAGAACAGATTTAGAGTAATGCTAAGCAGATCCTGGGGGCTTGCTCAAGCAAGCCAGATGTACCAAAAGGATTACTAGGCACAAAGGTGTTCTTTCACCTAGATCAAAGCTCAGACGCCCTGACTGTGAGTAATTGTGAAACAGATATGCCATTTAGAAAGTCTGTTCTTTGAGATGCTACCAACATGTATATTCAGAGTGTGACTACATCTACACTGTAATCTGGGCTTATTTTCAATGCTAGCATTATCCAGGATGGCATGCCTCCTTATCAATTTAGGATCATTTGGCTATTTAAGCAGTTTTGTATTTTCCTTTCAACCAAATATTCCCAAATTCTATATGGACTACAAAGGGAAAAGCTGCAAGGATATGTTGTGAAAGTATATACAACCAGTAAGTCTCTAAAAAGAACAGTCACAACTAAGTAGTTTTTCCTCTTGAGTGCCTGACATGGGGGAGAAGGAAGAGCTCTTGTCACACAACCAACGAGGATGTCACAACACACCCTCCCTTCAGGTATTTACATACATTGATAAGATCCCTTCCGAGCCTTCTCTTCTCCAAGCTAACTTCTCTCAGCCTTCCCTCATATGAAGGACTCCATCATCTTAGTAGCTGGACTGTCTCCAGCTGCTCCATACCTCTATTGCACTGGGGAGCCCAGGTGTGGTGGAGGTTTTCAAGATGCAAACGAATAGGGTGTTAGATAATCTAATATAGGCTCCTTTTCCCACAAACGCTTGGAGCAGATAATCTTTTGAGGTGTCCCTTCCAACCTGAGTCGTTCTATGAACTTGGTGTCCACCAGGATCTCTAGATCTTTTTCCGCAAAGCTGCCTCCCAGCTGGATGGCCTCTAGTATATTACTGGTCCCTTGGGTTATTCCTCCCCAGGTGCAGGACTTTGCACTTGCCTTTCTTAAACTGCATGAGGTTCCTGTCAATCCATTTCTCCGGCCTGTCAAGGTCTCTCTGGACAGCTGCAAAACCCTCTGGTGTATCAGCCAATGGGCTCCTTATATACTGACTGCCAGTTATAATTTTTCTAAATTATTCAGAACTGTGGTCTCACGAACTGCCCATCAGGTCTCTTGGCAGGAACACTGGTGAGCACGGTGCAGAGATACCTAAGGCTCTAGACCAAGTTTACTGGGGCACAGCCAGACTCAGCAGCTACATCTCAAAATGGAAGAATGGCAGCTCCAGGGAAAGTTAAAAGGAACTAATGGTCATCCTGGGAATCAGGGCAAGAAGGATGATGCAGCAGACCTCAAGTGAGCAGCAAGGGACAACGTGGTGCAAGAACCCCAAGATAAAGGAGAATGGGAGTCAGATGTGGAGCTGGAGCAAGCGAGAGAAACTGCAACTGATTTTCTCAGACAAGGTTCAGTTACACAATGCTTAGGAGCCATGGCTTTAGAACATAAGCCCTCTGTGTTTAGTGATCAGGAAACAAGCATTCTAACTCTAAACCATACTTACCGATTTTAATAACAAGACATTGCTCTGTAGACTTTGAAAGGAAGTGTAAACAACTTCCTAGTATTTTTGCCAAAGCAAGTAATAGGAATTGGTTTTAGCTTTTGGCAAGTGAGAAAAATTAGTATTTTGCTTTATCATTCATTCTCATAGAAATTATTTTTCCATGTGCCAATTAATATTTGGATTTTTCATTAATCTATTTATTCGTATTTAATTATACTATCCAGACCTTTTATGTTGCCAAAAGGACATCAGAATTAGTTTTCTGTATTGTCTTTCATTGGTTGAATAGTAGGGAATATGTTGTGGGATTTTTTTTTTTGTGGGGGTGGGGGCGTGGGGTGTTTTAAACCAAGTGATTTCTTCCTGACCCATAACTTAGCACTTGAAAGGCATTCTATCTTTTTAGACAATGAATTGACCTTCCCTGAGCCTCTTAAGAGAATGTTCCCCTATTTTGCTCAACTACCACTGAACTTTCCTTTCTATGATGTCATCTCAGGGACAAACAAGATAGATACAAACACAATGCGGAAATAAGTAATAGGTGTGCCTCAAACTAAAAAATAATTAGTAAACAGCTCATTTTTTAAAGACTATTTTCCTTTTAGAAAATGTAACAGAGAAAGTAAATTACTTGGGGACAGCTAAAAGAAATATAAAGTATTAAACCCATTACACAAACCTCTAGTCAGTCTTGTTTCTCAGCTACAAAGCTTTTCAAAACACACAAATAATTGAAAAACTGCTAATATAGATGTCCTGAAATTATTTCAGGAATTGTAGAGGATTATATCATAAGTAACACCACCAGAAAAGACAAAAACTATAACTGAGACTATAACTATAACTGATACCACTGATATGAGAAAGGATGAATAGTAGAAAGGCAACATAATTTGCAAAAATATGTTGACAAATAGGCCAACTACACTCTGAGTCACCCTAAAGATGAGCAAATAACAATTCCTCTATAAACACAATCATGGGCAAAGTCCATTACTCATGACAGCTCCAGCAATAAAATGAATATAGTATTCTATTTCTACAGGCTGTTGATGAAGAACTTCATGCACATGTTAAATAGTATGGTTTAAAATAATAGAGGTTGATAAAAACCCTACATCCTTATTCTTTTTATTCTTCATAGTCTTTGCATCTTCTGCCTAATACAGAAAATATTAACAATATCTATTTGTGGCAGGGTATCTTTAGCCAAGCAGACAACTGACAGCCTAATTCTAACCATAAAACAAACACCTAAAAATACAAGCCTAAATATATTTGAGTCTGCAAACCACAGCATCTTCACCTTCCTACCTTGAATCTTGCATAAGCATTCTAATTTTGAACACAAATTCAATCTATTCAATCCATTGTTACTATAGTCCTACCTAGACTGAATTGGCATTCCTTCTTTACCACTTGCATGGCACACTTTCCCATTCTAGAATTACCATTTAGTTGCTAATAAAGACTTTAAAGACCTAGATCTCCCAGATTTGGAGACCAATGACCTTATCCTAAACTAACGACTGGAGTGGAAAGACTGCCTTTGGAGTAGGCAGTAAAAATGAGCCTAAAATCCACTCTTGCTTTCACAAGTGAAGAGACCAGAGATCACAGCTGCCTGCTGCTCTTTTCTTCAGAAGTCTATAAAAAGTTCTGAAAAAAGAATTCCTTGCTCCCAAATTTTTCTCAGTATCCCCTAACCCTATACAAAACCAGGCACCTTCTTGGAAGGACAGGTGTCATACTTTCTTTGGAAAACACCGTAGAAAGCTCTCCCTGTGAAAGCTTTCTCACCACTTGTTTATTTCTTAAATTAGTGGTCTCAATAGCAGAACTGAGGCAGAAATAGAGAAACATTAGTTAGGAGTAGATTAACTTCCTGTTTACATGTCTTCATGAGAACTCCAAAAGTTGTGAATATACATAATAAGAAAAGACAAATCCTGAAATAAGTCTGGAGAATCTGCAGCAATATCAGCTAGACCCTACAACAAACTAATATCCACGCCATGTCATTAATTTCAAAAATTCATCCAGAGCAAAACAGAATGGGCGTTCCCTTCAGGAGAGAAATCTATCTCCTCTGTAGGAATCCTTTTCTTTGAGGAGAAAACGAATGAATATTTTGGGCACAGATGTGAAGCTAGTTTAAGCAGTCAGACAGAAGTGATTCCAGTATTTACTTGTCCCCTGCTTTTATCATTTTCTATTGAAGCATTCCAAAACTCTAAAAAGTACAAGAAAGAGAAACTCATCTTATAGAAGCAGTTGATGAATACTTCTCAGGTATTCTGTCAAACAGGCATTTAATAAGGACAGCAATGGCGACAGAAGATGGGGCATAGTATATCTTCTTTACAGCACCTTCTAATCCTTTTGTAGCTATTTATAGAAATCACTTATTAAGAAAAGTGTAGAGCAAGCCACTTGGGAGTCAACTGTTTGCCACCAAGCTTTTCCTCATTGAAGGCATCTGTGTTTCTAAGGAGTCCTGGAATGACATCTAAGCTTTGAGAATATTGATAAATTGGAAGAGGAGAAAAATAAAAAAAAGTCATCTTTTCTCACCAGGGAAACTGTTGCTCTTCATCAGCAAATCTGCCATCACTGTTGACACTTCTGCTGAAATATATGAATGCAGAAAACATTTTAGAAGTTTCATTTCTATAGCAATCACAATAGATGGCAAGGCACAATGGTTGGATGAAGATGTAAACAAAACCCAGCTTCCTCATGATTGTCAGAAATTGCTCCTTGCTTTCCTGAGGCAACATGTCAATAAATTCAATCTACTTCAATTAATATACCTATTCTATTATAACTACATGGTTATTTGAAAAACAGAATTGCAAACAAAATGAGAAGTAACTCTTCCCCTCAAAAGGTCCTTTTCTCTTTTTTCCCCCAGTACCTTTCTAAAGCAGTAGTGATTTCATTAACGTTTTTCATTCTCTTCATCAGTCCTTGGGACAACAAAAGAATCTGAGATGGAAAGTGAGCATGCCTCTTGCTGGACTAAAATACTTCCCTTCTGTTCTCTTTGAAATAAATGTAATAGCATTAATGGTAGGAATCTGCCATGCTATTTTGGTGTGCTCTAAAGTTTCATCATTAACAGAAAAACAGCTTTATTGGAAATGTTATTTTGGTGCATATACAGAAACTGTGGGGAAAGAGGAGTAAGGAGTCTCATGCACCTTCTCCTGTATGAAGTCCACTATTTCTATAATCCTCTTACTTAATTCCTGCAAGGGTTTTAAATCATTGGTATACAGAATTGAGGCTGACACAACTGCTTCATATGGAGAATGACAGGGCTCCAGGTAATAAAAGTTTTCACATTTCTTTAAGCCTTCATCCTATTATTCCTGAATACAATGTACTTTAAACAGAAAATACCTTTTAACTTCTTATAAGATGCCTCAAGTATTTATGACATAGAAGCAGATGCAATCTAATCATACCAATCACCTAGTACCTGTAAACATGTTCTATTGAGAAGGAATGCCAAAACTCTGTTACTGCAATGACCCCTCTAAGGTACTGGAACCTTTTATATACAACTACTATCAAGACCAAACTCAACGAACTATATTGAAGGATAGGTTTGTGATACCTTTCAACTGCCTTGTCAGATGAAGAATGACATCTCTGAACTCAGCAAAAGACGCAGATCAAGGTCTGCCTGACTTGTGCAGTATCATATGCAAATACTGAACCAATGTGTTTATTGGCATAAGCCTTATCAATGAGCTAGAATGCGTGCAAGCAGTTGATAGCATCTAAAGCCATTCCATCATACAATGGCATGAACTGCTTGGGCTGATATAGATAAGGGATCTTTGTCCCTTACTAAAGCAAAAGCATTTTTTATTATTTTTGTGCATGTTGCAGCATTGCAGGTATGTCTGGTACTCTAAGCCATACGAGTACCTAAATGTTGTTAGTGATCCTTGGTGCAAGAGTACAAAGCAGCACAGGCAGCATATCTTAGGCAGCATTTGCAAAAATCACCTATGTCTCAAGTACACACACAATGCACAGGAGAAGATGAAGATGCACCATTAAAAAATACAGATCTCGCATTCAACACAGAAAGAGGGAGGAATATTATCTTACTCTTCTATTTTGGAGAAAACTAGTCAGAATAAGATTGGAAAACATTTTTTGCATTATCTTAAGGCCAGTAATTTGAGATCTAATTTAAGTGATAGGCGAGACTGAACAACCTCTAGTATTATTCTACCTAGTTCAAACATGGATATGACAAGGTACATGCATTAACATTCCATCTTTTATGGTTAGAATCATTAGTATCTTAGCTATCACATTAAGAGTCAGAAAAGTAAGTAACAGGTCATAAAGAAAGCCAGCCAAGCTTATGCAAAATGAACCTTGACAACCTATTCTCCAAACGTGCATAATGATATTTCAAGAATATAGAAACTGAAAACATATAATTTTCCCCTTTCAAATCTTTATGTTTTCTAAAACTCCTTCTACACAGAGAAACTGAACCAAAAATGTCCTGAGAGACTTCAAGTTGTAACGAGCAATCTTTTGAGTAAGAGGCTTTTTTTACCTGTTTCTAAGAATATTTCAATAGAGAAGCCAGTCATTCTAAAAATTATCAAGGTAATCAAGGTAAATCATGACATTCTATGGTTCAGGCTACCTGAAAACTCAGTGATTATGGTACACAACGCCATACGAGTGGATGATTGCGAAAAGCACCAGTAACAAAAACCAAAAATCACAAAGTTAAGGAGATCTCAAGCTTATGAAGGAGAAGCATGTAGTTTTGAATAGATAGCAAGGATGTATAATGACTTAACTGTTCAATCATACCCACAAGTTTTAAAATTATGACTCAGAAGGAAGGTCGTTCTTTCCAATTAGGAGGTGTCAACTGACTCTTTCTTGTTAGACACACTTGGAAAATTAACTAACTACACATTTCAACTACAACACTGAAGTACTTCACAGCACACCTTTACTAAATTAAAGTCAAATTACAGCAACTTATGAAGTATGATAATCCATGCAGTCTTTACCTAAAAAGTCTTTTGGGTCACTGATTGTAATGGGAGAAAATGATTTTGCACTGAAGCATTCTCCTGGGTGCCTTACTTTCCTTCACTCACATTTTTCATTGCTGAGCTTATTCTCTAATTTTCCCTCCCTCCCTACTTATAAAACTTTTTCTTTGCTCCCACAAGTCTCCAGTATTTCAAAATCTTTTTCTTTAAAAAAAAAATAAATAAAAAAATCCTGCTTCCAGTTTAATATGAGTGCTATGATAGCTCTGCTATGTATCATTTGCTGTAACAACCTCAATGGACAACATTCTCTAAACTGTTCAGTACTGTCAACAAGTTAGTAAATGAAAGGCGTTTTATTTAATATAAATAATGCTTAAGAATATCCTGGGAATAATTTTTTTTCTAAGCATAAAAACATGCTAGAAAGAAGACATTTACTGGCAAAAATTTATATTTAATAGTGACCAAGTGTTTATAGGATGGGTTTGAAAATAAACTGTTATTCTTTCTTTGTTGTAGAGATTGTCAGATCTGTCAATGTTATTAGCACAAAACAGTTGTTCGTCCAACTACTAACGCAGCAACTGACACACGTACTGATCAAAGTGCCACGGACTATTCCTCCCAGTGCAAGAATTCAGATCTGAATTGAGAGGGAAAAAAAAGACTTAATTATGAATTGCAGAATGGATGTAATAATCTAGGTTCAGTAAAAACAGACTGCATGCACATAAGTCTCATTAATTTCTTACACTTGTTTGGTCATTGAAAAAAATGAACTAAAAAAAAATTCAAAGACACAAAAAAATTCTGCCTCTATCGCCAATGAGTTTAAGACTGTTTTCTGTGTATGATCACATATTTCCCCAATACCAGAACTGAAAATATGGCTCTACTCATCTGTGGAGCTAAGGGAAGAATGTATAGCACCTTAAAACAACAGGCTTGAACTGTAAAAGCAAGCACATTGAATTTAAAATTTAGTATTCTATATGTACTTATTAGAAGACTTAGTTTTGAAACATTACTGATCAAACAAAATTGAAGTTATTTCATATCAAGCAGCTTCCTACCAACAATTTTTGGACAAATTAGTCTTCTGAGTGTGGAAAATTCCTAAGGACAGAAGTGTAAAGATTTTTTTCCTAATAATCTAAACATAGCTTTGTTGCAATGCATAAATAGTGCTACCTTCAAATTCCATCAATTTCAAACATTTTGATACTTGCACAATTGAGTATCTAGGAAAATGTGGAAGTCAATATATTACCATACTCTAGTAATACTGACCTTTCTCCTCTCAGCTGAAATAAAAATTTTCCTGCTGTTCCTTTTAGGGAGTCTTCCCTCTCCGATCTGCTGATACGTTCATTACAAATTAATTGTCTACTTTCATCATTAAATGGTGTGTTAGACCTTTGCTCTGCTAGGCAGTTATTATTGTTTCTGCAAAGATTATTCACCATGGCTGTTTCTTCAGGATCTAGCTCCTCTTCATCTGAAATAGCCAAAGATAATACATTTTGTAGAAGTGTTGTACACAATAAATACACACAACAGAGCTCAAAATGAATGTTTGCCATGTTACATTATCAAAATTTTCTTCTATCAATTTAAAAGGTAAGAAAGCTTAAGACTATTTAGAGCAAAGTAGTCAAAGTCTTCTCATGAATATAATTCTTGAAGTTATTCAGTTTTGTGTTTTAACATTTTAATTTTTTCTTTTATTTGCCTTTTAGAGATAGGTGGATTGTACCTTGTGAAAGAAATTATTATAGTTCAGGATCTGAATATTATGAAGGAACTCAAGCAAAAAGTAGCTGTTAATCTTGTACCTTGGTACGTACATGTGCTAAGAATCTGCACAAAAAACTTACGTAAACATTTGCATGATCCCCAAAGGGAAGAAGAGGTAAGCTCAGGCTATAACTACATTAGGTTCTCAACTTCTCCAATTAGTAACATCAACTTATTAAGGCTAATGGATTAAACTACATATAGGTGTACATGATATACATTTATAAAATATGTACATAATATTGAAGTAAAGTTTAGTACTTTTTGTATAAGACTTATCTTGCAATAAGGTAAAAAGTGAGATATTCAGTTCATCATGCGAAGTAACAATCCCAGGCAATGTAAGAATTGTCATTATTACAACTGAGTCATTACAGACAGAGTTCCAGCACGTTTTATTATGAGCCAATGTGCAGGAAACCAAAATGTCAAGTAATTTCCCATCTGCAAGAAAATTACTTCTGAATCCCACATTTAGTGACCTTTATTAAGTCTTCACTAATGAAACTTAACAACAAATACAATGTAGTTGGAGGCCTGTCAAGACATATCATTCCTTTTTGCTCCTCTTTTTATGCTCAATAATCCATCAGGGAATCTCCTTAGACGATGCCATCTCATTATCTCTTTAAACTTTTAATCATTTAATGTTAACTTTACCCATTGAAGAAAACTTCCAGTAAAAACTCCATTACTTAGAAAACTACAGGAAAAAAAAGGCACCTGAGTACCTCTCAACTCACTTTCAGAAGTGAAAGCCAGTATCATTTTTGGAATTTACATTTTCAAAACTGCCTTAAAGCCATTTAAATATTTTAAAAATTTACCCTGAAAGGACATGCAGGTCCTTTAATATAATATAACATAATAATTAATGTAATTAATGATATCAAAACCCATCATGCAGTTATTTTTCTAGGATATGTATCAAAACATTCTTACTCTGATCAGGAGGAACCATTTTAGCAGAAAGGAAATTTCCCTGAGAAGTTCTTCTAAATAAGCGTGCTCGAGCACTGCTGACTTTTCTAACCTCTGCAGCATCAGCAGGTTTTGGAAGGGAAATGAAAGAATCTTCATCTTTTGCAAAAGTGACTAGTACTGGTTTCTGTGATAAAGATAAAGACGACATTGTAATAAAAGCACAGATAATTTCATTTCCATATAAGCAAAAATAAATAAAAAAATAGAAAACCAAATGATTTATACAAAGGGTTAAGTTCAGAATAGGTTACATAGGTTTGCTCATTAAGAAATTTTCATCTTCATATCCAGAATCTAATGATACCATTCCACTGAACAAGCCAGAGATCTATACCATTATCACCACAGAAAGCAAACACTCAGGGGTACAGAAAACAAACAAAACCTAGACTGAGTAGAACAACTGAAACTCAGAATTATTTATTTCCCTCATAAATACTCATTTAATGTCACCTGCAGTATGCTTGTTTGTCAAGAATATGTTGTGCCAAAGACTTGCACTAACAATTCTACAGGCAAATCTATTCTTTATGATTTGTTTTTAAGCACTAACATAGTATTTTCAAAACATTTCAAATGTGTTCATATCATATGTACCACTTCCTATCACACTTGAGACAAACCACATAGATCCAGAAACATGCAAGTTCTTGTTTTATTTATGTTAGTATCTTGCATCTTAGAGGATGTAACCAATCCCCTGAAACTCAAGTACAAAACACTTGTGCCCTACAGAAACACACTGCCCTCTAAGATCAAGGTTCTCTACAAATTTCCTGAGAATAAAGAATCCATTAGAAAGTATCTGGTCCAATCCTTCAGCGCTCTCCCGATATTAGTTGAAGATAGCAAAGAGGTGAGGCCTACTCCCTACAACCACCATGATTAATACAAGCACTACATTTACAGTGTACTAATTGACCTCCACTGGTAAAGCAGAAAAGGCAGGTTTTGCATTGGTCTAACAGTAGTTTTCTCTAGTTTTTTTTTATACTCTTGCTCATAAGATAAATAAAAATTTAACACCAGTATGTAAATCCAAGCGTAGATATTTTTAATCTAAATTAAGTATGGTCAAGTTTTTTAAATTTGATTCATATAAATACGTTACCTTATCGAAATTACTGAAGTATAACGTTTCTTGGAATTTTTCCCCCCTTATTTCCTAAAGAATGCTACATTTAGGTTACTGTCTTGAAGAAACAATATATACAGCAAGCCTACTTAACTGTTTTAGCATGCTCTGTTCTCTCAGGTACTAAACACGTTTATGACTTAATCCTATATTTAAACATTAAATATAAAAAACTTGAAACAGCAGATACACTTATAAATGGAAAACAATTCAAAACTTTCAGAGGGGAAAAGGGGGTTCTTACAAATACGTCTATCTGTTTTTTAAATCAACTACAATCATTACGTTTTACAGATGTACAAGTCGAATAGAAAGCATAATCAACCTATTTACTTTCAAGTTATTGATCACAAAACCACAGAATAGTTGAAGTTGGAAGGGACCTCTGGAGGTCATCTTGCCCAACCCCCCTACTCAAGTAAGGCCACCTAGAGCCAGTTGCCTAGGACCGTGTCCAGGAAGCTTTTGAAGATCTCTATGAAACCTGTGCCAGGGCTTCATCACTCTCGCAGCAGAAAAAGTGTTTCCTCGTGTTCATAGAGAACCTCATGTGTTTCAGTTTGTGCCCACTGCCTCTGGTCCCGTCACTAAAAAGAGCCTGGCCACATCCTCTTTGCACCCTCTCTTCAGGTATGGATATATATATGGATAAAATGCCCCCTGAGCCTTCTCTTCTCCAGCCTGAATGGTCCCAGCTCTCTGAGCCTTGCTCCAGTCCCCTCATCATCTTTGTGCCCCTTCAGTGGACTCTTTCCAGTTGCTCCACATCTCTCATACTGGGGAGCCCAGAACTGGACACAGCACTCCAGGTGTGGCCTTACCAGTGCTAAGTAGAGGGGAAGGATCACTTCCCTCAACCAGCTGGCAACACTCCTCCTAATGCGGCCCACGATACCATTAGCCACCACCTTAGCAGCAAGGGCACACTCCTGGCTCATGTTGATGCTCATCACCTTTTTCTATTTTAGTAATCTTACACAAGAAAGCTGACTCAAGTACCCATCTTCTGATTCCTGTTAATGTCACTTGGAATTATAATGCAATACAGCAATATTTTACAATATTTAATAAATAGTTTAATACAAATACAATACAATATTTAATACAATATTTAATATAATATTTAATAAATAGTTTACATTATTTTCATGTTTCTTTTAGGGGAAAAAAATGACAAAACTGAGTTTAAAAGTCTCAGACTAACTTTAAAACAGGCTTCCATTTCTCCCCAACCTATTTAAACCATATCTTTTCTTAACACTACTCATACACATATTTTTATGTCAGTATTGCATGAGTTATTTCCCGAGTACTCACATGATTCAGTGGACTAAGACGAACACCAGATACTGGTCTTGATTCAGCCAAATCAAAACTGGATGCATGAAGACTAGCATAAAGAAATTAAACATAATATGAATAAAGCAGACTCAGTGTTTTGTCATGTTTTTTAATTGCACGCGTCTTCCCTTTGACAATGAATATGGGGAGAAGGTGGAAGAAAGGAAGAGTGATGGAGCACTTTTTACACTATCACCCTTCTTCCATGGGTGCTATTTAACTTTGATATGTGGGAATCCAGCAGCATCAAGGCAGAAGAATTACAAGATCTCCGGCACACCTGCACAATACAGTTTATTTCATACACTTCTGTAACAATTCTCTAATAGAAGCCTCAATTCATGCACAAACCCAACTGTGGTTAGTGCCCAAGCTACGTGACCAAGCTGCAGAACACTGCAGGGCAGAAACCCCAGGTTTGTGCAGGCATGAGCCTGCTCCTTCCTGTACGCAGGAGAAGCACAGACAGAACAAGCATGGATGTCAGCCAGAGCGACCTCATTACCTGGTCACCAACAAACAGCCAAGTTGCTCTCAGGCTCCTGCTTTCTGCAGGGGCACAACACTATGCAGTAAGGAATACTGAATATGTACAGTGCCTGAAGTCATGCTGCCAACAAAACAGCATGGACACTAAGTTACTCATATGGCCACTCAAACACGTTTCAGCATCCTTTCTGGCATGCCTGACACCTAACATTACAAATCCAGCTCATATCTCCTCCTGACAGTCATTACAGATTTGGCATATAAGGAGAGCTAAAAAATGACTGGGGAAATGGATGTAAAAAGCCCAATATACATTTTTCTTCTCTTTTGTCACAAGAGGAAGATCTATTGAGCTCTGTAAATTATGCTACATAACAAAACTCCACAAAGAAATAATTTTGAAATAGTACAAATTTTGTTTAAAATGAGCGTTTCAAACTTCAAGACCTACAATTATACATTTAAAAAGATCTGAGAAAGCTCTGTAAAAAGATCTAGCATGCAGTTTATGTGGAAACAAGCAAGCTTTCATGGTTTCTAGAGAAAGCTGAAGACTATCTCGATCTAAAGCATACACTGTCTTAAGAAAAAGGTAAATTACAGACCATTTTCCTATACTATTCTCCACAGACCAAACTAGTGTAATGACTGCCCCTGGTAGCTCTAATCCACAGGAACTCCCTGGACACGTAAATTAACACCAACAGTAAGGATCATTAGAAGAAGGCAAAGGATGTGATTAGGAACACAGATTAACACGGGGTGGGGTGGGGGGGTGGGGTGGGGGGTGGAATCACCAGAAACATAATTACAGAATCAAATTGCTTGCTGCTAAAGGATATTTGAAAAAAAAATCTTAAAGCCACAGTACCTAAAAACTGAAGGGGGTCTATTTTGAGGAGCTCGTGAGGATCCAGATCCAAAAAGTTTCCTTTGATGCTCTGTAGGTGTAAATGGTCTCCGAGTTCTTACTGTTCGTAAAACATTTCTGGCTTCATTTATAATCTCAGAACTGGTCTTCTGCTTTGGCACTGAAAGCCTATAGAATGGTTCTGCATTTTGTGTATTTTTATTCTTTGGAGGTTGCATTCCGCTGCAAAGTAGTGCACAGGAAGAACACTGTACAATATATATGGAAGGCACAGAATATAATACTAGTTTTAAATTACAAACTATTAATTCATCAATGTTTATGCCACCATAATGTAGTTTAAAAGGATAGTACAACAAAATCCTAGACCGTGGTGAAATAGAGGAAAATAAGGCTCATTGATGTTGCATTTCCCCCGTTGTTTCTCAGTTCTGTAGGAAAATACTGAAGAGCAGAAAGCATCTGACACAGAGGACCTTTCATTTTTTAGAGGGAGATAAAATGCACTACACTCAGTACCACAGTGCCTTCTGGGCCAAACGTGGTACTCTCCAATGTTATAGCAAATCTGTTTCTTAACACCTGATTACTTATAAAACTTCATAACCAAACCAGGAATTCAATAATATGCTGTAAAAAGACACTTTCTTTCCAAAGAACTTCAGACATACCCAATATAGAATCATAGAATTGTCTAGGTTGGAAGAAACCCTTGGGATCATCGAGTCCAACCATCTACCCTACTCTACAAAGGTTCTCCCCTACACCATATCCCCCAACACCACATCTAAACATCTCTTAAACACATCCAGGGATGGCGACTCAACCACCTCCCTGGGCAGTCTATTCCAATGCCTGACCACTCTTTCTGTGAAAAATTCTTTCCTAATGTTCATTCTAAATCTACCCTGTTGGAGCTTGAAGCCATTCCCTCTTGTTCTGTCATCAATTACCTGTGAGAAGAGACCAGCACCAACCTCTCTACAGTGTCCTTTCAAATAGTTGTAGAGAGTGATGAGGTCTCCTCTCAGCCTCCTCCTCCTCAAACTAAACAGTCCCAGCTCCTTCAGCCGCTCTTCATATGATTTGTTTGCTAGGCCCTTCACCAGCTTCGTTGCCCTCCTCTGCACTCGTTCCAGCACCTCGATATCTCTCTTGTATTGAGGTGCCCAAAACTGGACACAACACTCGAGGTGTGGCCTCACCAGTGCTGAGTACAGGGGCACAATCACCTCCCTACTTCTGCTGGCCACGCTATTTCTAATACAAGCCAGGATGCCGTTGGCTTTCTTGGCCACCTGGGCACACTGCCGGCTCATATTCAGCCGCTTGTCAATTAGAACCCCCAGGTCTCTTTCTGCCAGGCAGCTTTCCAGTCACACTTCCCCAAGCCTGTAGCACTGCATGGGGTTATTGTGGCCCAAGTGCAGAGAACCTGGCACTTGCCCTTGTTGAAACTCATACCATTGATGTTGGCCCAATGGTCCAATCTATCTAAGTCTCTCTGTAGAGCTTCCCTATCCTCCTGGGAATCAACACTCCTGCTTAACTTGGTGTCATCTGCAAACTTGCTGATGATACACCCTATGTCCTTATCAAGATCATCAATAAAGACATTGAACAGAAATGGTCCCAACACTGAACCCTGAGGCACACCACTTGTGACCGGCCGCCAGCTGGATTTAAATCCATTGAGCACCACTCTTTGGGACCTTCCAGTTAGCCAGTGCTTGATATAAGTTATCAATCTTACCATGGGCTGCTTCCTAATAAGTCAAAGAGGTATTATGAATAACTGAAGTATAGTTATCAGTAATTGATAAGCAGAGACATGGAAGAACAGGCAATCCATTTTTTTCCTCTGAGAGAAATGCCTCCTCAACTCACCACCAAGCACATGCAAGCAAAGATAACACAAGCATAAGAGAAATTATCAACCCAAACTTTCAATCAGTGTTCTGCCCTGCTGCATCTGCTAGCAAATGCATTGGGCAGTGAAAGACTTGCTCTATCATCTTTCGAGCCCCTCCAAATCAATCACTATCCTGGTGCAGTTCTCTGTAAATACCATCCTTGTCATTTTACAGCAAACTTCTCATAAGCCTTAAACCATCCAAAATTCCTCTTCTGCTTTTCAAACTTATCTAAAAAGGAAAATATGTTTCTGCACTGTCTTTTGACTCACACCACCTAGTAACTTCTATTCTCTCACACAGTTTATGACAATGAATTAACAGTAGATCAGACACTGCCATCTTGGTTATTTCTAAACTACGGAGCAAAAATCCTATTTCTCTAGTTTCTTAGTTCACTTCTTCCCACCCTGCATTTTTACATTTCCAACTGCCTCTTCCATTATTTCTTTCAGAGCCCGTACATTCTGGCAAAGTTTCTTTAATTAATACACAACCAAACCCCTTCAGCTGAACCACACAAGATTGAATGCTGGAGCAGTGCACCAACCTCTTTCACTAAAAGATGCATAATTACAAAAGAGAGGAACAGATCAGGAGCCCAAGACTGTCTGTGTTTTTAATCCTTCCAATTACTATTAGTACATTAATTTTCTTCACTGTGACTAAATTTGGCTCTCTGTGCTCCCTACTCTTCCCTCTATTACAACATGATTCAAAAGAGTTAAGCAAAGAATTCCACTGCAGCAGTCTGTTTGGAGCAATTATACAGCCATTTACCACTGAACAGGGAGGGCAGATTATCATTCCCTATTCTCCCAGCTACTCAGAATCAAGACTTTGACCTTTAAGTGGAAGGCCTTCTGTGCAGGCCACGTGTCTGACACAGATATTATGCAGCATACATGGAAACAATAGCTGTGAATACATTCTAAAACATAATCAAAATGAGTCTACAAATCAGAAATTTTAATTAATTCACTTCTTTTCTAGTCTATGTATTTCCATCCACCTTGCTAAATTTTAAAATAAACCTTCTCAAGTAATCTAATATCTTTCATTTAATCTCTGAGGAGTCTCTGACACTATTTTCTTTAGTTCTGAAAATCTCTGTTCTCTGACATTGAAATGTGTATTTTCTGGTATTTACGTTTATGTTGTTTATAATTATACTAAGAAGCAACCTGAGAGATATAATGTGTTTCTGTGGAACAGCACCATCTCTGATATAACCAACTTAAGATTTTAAGTCTACTGTCAACTGCAAATTTTCTATCCTAGAAGTACATTTATTTGCCATAGTTTAGGCCAAACTTCCATTATAATAACTTTTTGTTGAAGCTTTCGCCTCTTACCTATTTCTTGTTAACTGGCAAAGGAACTTTTCTACCATAAGCTTAATTAGTTGAGTTCTACTCTTTGGGCACTGTTAGTCACCCTTCCAATCCATTAAAACCGAAGGTTTAATAATTAAAGTTGCAAAGGTAACGTATGACTTCGTTTGAACATTTGGCTGAGCTCAGTGCTGCATTGCTGCTGTATCGGAGAGGGGCAGAGCGTTGCACCGCTGGAGCAGCAGGGCGGGCGGGCGGCAGCTCCGCGGCAGGGCGCGGAGCGGGGCGGGCGCTGTCACCGGGGGGCGGCAGCGAGCAGAACGTAAGACTTACCGCTGAGCCGGTGACAGCATTCACACTTCGTCATTTTGGCGTGAGGTAGTATTATACACGTTCAGAATTGTGGTAGTGATACAATACCAATATATTATTAATAGATAACTCACAATTATTAGCCAGAAAATGTAATAGATCGCAGAGAAATGAGTTAGCCGTGTCATAAAATATGACACGTGCGTATATATACACGATGGGATAGGAAAGCTTACTTTCTTGCAAGCATTTAAAAACACGATCAATTCTTTATCTGAATGAGTTTGGATGCTGTGCCATCACAGTCCAACCACCCTCTCAAAAGAGATACAGAAAGACGACTTGCACTCTCTATTTTATAATGCCTAAGGCTGAAACATTTAAGCATCAAGAAATTGCTCTGCTGCAGCAACACTCAAGAAAGAAGCTTCATCTGCTCTCCAGCGTCCCACACCCCAGAAGCTTTGAGGAAGCACCTTCAGCTATATTATGCCAGTTCTCCCCCTAGAAAACTACTACCTAGATCTATGCATAAGGGAAAAACCCTCCAGTCACCAGAAGCTTTCTTGACTTTGATGAGCATAAGGTACCTGAATCATTCAGTTGCAGTGCCAGAGACTAATTTAAAATACAGTGCAACAAATGAATGTAACAAGCAGAAAGTGGAAGTATAGGATGAAGGAGCAGCACAAGAGTGGAAGAGAAACGACTGCACCAGCTGCCTTGTGTACAATCTGGTTTTAGCCTTGGTTTTCATTGTTTATACAAAACCAGACAGAACTAGTCTTGTATTTATTTGTAAGAATTTCTGGTTTTTTCCACAAACTCTACTCTATAACCTTTTAAAAAATAAAGTATCTTAGTTACAAATAAAAAATAATTCTAATTATTAGTGCTTCTTCCTGAAAATCCAGCAGTGTTCCCATTTTGCTCCCCAATCATAGAGCAGGGGACAGATAAAGGGAATGTTGCAGTGTCAATAGGGACTGCATAACTGGTACGCACAGATTTTGTCCCCCACTGTTGTCACCATTTCCCAGGTAGCCTTTAACTTGCACAGAAGATCTCTCTGACTCTCTAGTGGAAGGTAGAAGAGTATTACACCAGTATCTGAAAAGTCATACTTGGGCTCTTGTCTTTTTTCCCCTCAGTTCTTTACTCCAGAGGTCAGGTCTTTGCTGTACAGGAAGATTTGAAAGCAGTAGATAGTGGTACAGGATCAGAGAACCCTGGCTTAGTCCTAGCTATCTCCAGAAGCGAGATAGCTGCACTTATCCTGGGTCAATCAGCACATGAGAGAAGCATGGCTCACTACATCAGATGTGGCACCACACTGACTCTGCCATCCTATCTTCCATCTCAAAACCAGTGTAATTTAATCGCTAGCATACCAAGCGGGTATACTTACAATCACTAAGTACAGTGAGGAGAAACCCTGTACTCAAGCCATGAACACTCTGCTAAATGACATCTGAATCCAAGCTCTGTCTGCCCAAGCAAATCTCTAGAGTAGTTAGCATCCTGTAAATACAGGCTTAGTAAGAGTGACTCAATAAGGGATATTATTAGATATAATAAACATCAGCAGCTCAACAATCACAACTGATAGGCTTTCAGCTTGGTGAAATTTTGAAGCAGAGAAATCGCTATCAAAAAGAAATGAGGACGAAGTTACGAGAAATGGAGCTTGCAACCCTCAACAGAGCAAGATTTCCAGCGCGGCCGACAGACATGTCCAAGAGGATCTCCCCATATAAGCAGCACCTGTGGAGTAAAAGCCGTCCCGGGCTTTGCGGAGTAACCAACCCAAACCCGGCAAACAAGACTCTCTCCCGGACACGGTGGACAGCAACGTGCCGGGAAACGGACTGAAGGTTCTCCCTCCACGGCCGCTTTTG
The DNA here is from genome assembly GCF_965231255.1 of Vanellus vanellus. Classification (NCBI taxonomy): domain Eukaryota; kingdom Metazoa; phylum Chordata; class Aves; order Charadriiformes; family Charadriidae; genus Vanellus; species Vanellus vanellus. Next base: position 78,307,014 of record NC_138907.1, read on the forward strand.
CAAAGCCTCCCGCCCGACGTACCGCACGCCCCCGCCCGGGCCCTTGCGCCCCCGCAGCGAGGCGGCAGCCCCCGCGGACCAGCGTTACGGCTGCTGCCGCCGCCGGGCGCTGGCCAAGGCGCTCTGCCCGCCGACACCTCCCCCCGCTTCCCCGGCGGCGAAGGGTCGGGACCCGCCACTGCCTCTGCGGACCCCCGGTCCTCCTCACCGCTGCGGGCGGCCCCTCGCGCCCGGCGGCGGCACCAGCGCCCGCTGTTCCCATAGCAACCGTACACACCGAGGCCGGAGGCGATGTGCGGCTGACGCGGCTGAGCCGGCAGCGCGGCGGGGCCGGGCGAGCCCCTCACTCACCTCCGCCGAGGGAGACCGCGGCCCCACCGCGGCGCCGGTACCGTTACGCCCCGCGCGCTCCCCTCAGCCGCACCTGCGGGGGGCGGGGCAGCCCAGCGGTGCCAAGGCGCCTGCGCGGGCATCTGCAGGCGCGTGCGCAGCGCTGCCCGCGCCTGGGCCGCCTGAGGGGAGTAGCGGCGGGCGCGGCGGCAGGCCGCGCTGTGATCGTCCCGAGGCGGTCGTGGCCGCTGATTGTCCGGTTCGACGTCCCCGCACGGCAGGGGCAGGGGCCGGGGCCGGGGCCGGGGTCGGGGTCCTGCTACAGCTACAGCGCTGGCCCGCAGGGTGGTGGTTTTCTGGTGGTGGGCACTTCCCCCGGCCTGCCCAGGCCCAGGTGTTAGCAGGTGGCAAAGGCCCAGATTAGGGTTGACAGAAGTTACTGGTTGTGGGAGTGCTGGATGTGAGCTGTTAGGATACCTTCTCTCTGAGCTCAGATTTACAGATTGGAAGCAGAGACATTGAAAGTTTTCCACAGTAAAACAAAAGCGGGGGGAGTCTAGCACAGTGTAGCAGGAGCAGCCAAAGCCCTTCCCTGGGTCACGTTGGTCAGACACCGCAGGTCAGATCGCTTGTCTCAGCGGCTTCCTCTTGGTCTGGAAGCGCTATGGCATCTGCTCGCCTCCTACTCTCTGGGAGGCAGAAAAAGCCATTTTCACATAGCAGAGCTTGGCACCGATGGGTGCCTTTGTTGGAGTGGCCTTATGGGGTCACTCATAGTGTCCCCCCCAAAACTGTCTCCTGGGTGGGGCCCTACCAAAGGTGAATCCACCTCCAGGTTTCAAGACCCTGTTGGCTGGGCGCGCCAGGCTCTCACTGACAAGGCCCCTCCCCGGGTCTCCTGCTACCAGGCTGGATAATGTGATCACAACCCCTATCAGAAAATCTTCATGCATGTAACAACAACAAAGACAGGCCTGTTGCAGCAAAAGGGTTGTTCGTGACTGACAAGGACAGTCTTTGTTTTCTGTCTTTGAATACGTTTTGAAATTTATCTAAAACTTGCTATGGGATGGTGCTTATTAGCTGTTTATGAATAGTGGAAAAACAACAACAAATACAGCTCCATCTGACCAAGCTTCTTCCTTGGTTTCTTTATAACATACTTCAAATACATCTGAAAGCACTCTCCGAATAAATTAATCTTGTATATATATTTATATGTAAATATAGATACATATCTTACTGACTTAAAGTGCTTTTTTACTAATTGCTTACTAACATCATAACTTTTACTTCCTCATGTTTGTTAGACAAGAACCCTGTGGACATTTTAAATTTAATTTGTCTTCCCGAATATTGTAACAAGTCTGTTATGCCCCTTTCTTCTAGAAAAACGCCCTCTTCCAGTTCTTTTGATTCTGACAGGTATTATGATAGCAGTAAAAAGATCTCCATGTGCAACCCTACCTGGTTTACATAACACATGCTATTATCTCTGCTAGCTTCTACTTTATCTCTAATTATTAGACATCTAGTCCTCTTTCTTCTGCTGCCAAGTTCAATACCTCAGAAGTAATGAAAACCTTGTTAGTATAGTACTTGCCTTTCTTTGTATATTCTTCCTTAAAAGCCAAAAGAATGTGTGTGTGTGCGTGTGCATGCTATTTTCAGATCATTCACAGTGAGCTCATTCTCTGTTATTTTCTTCTGAACCTTTCTTTTATTGAGATAATACAAGTGAAGTTTCACAGAAAAATGTGTAGATCTGTTTCCTGGTAAAGCCAGTTTGAATCTTTTTTTACTGTTATCTCATCGTTCTTTAAACAATTTTTATATCCACCCAGTTAAACCACTAAGCCTTCCTTCTTGGCTTCTTCTTTAATCCTTTTCATATGCACATTATTTCTCCTCTCTCTATTTTCTAGGTCATCAAATTGAAGAGTTAATTTTTTATTCATTTTCTGAGCTTTGGCAATTATAGCAAATATTTCTTTTGTTATGTCTCTCTGCTATGTCTCAACTGTTACAACTATTTCAAATCCCTTTTCTCATGTGCTTTTTATTGAATGAACTCTCTCAGCACCTATTTTAAATATGGATGCTTAATTAAATCTCCTTGTTTGCAATAACACTGCTTTAGGATGGAAGTATCATGAAAATATGTAAACTGACTTGGCCTAATCAAGCCAATATTTGCTCAAAAAATGGCTGAGGTAAAAGCAATGTATGCTGAACAGTTCTGCCTAACTAACAAAAAAACCCCAAAATATTCAATTATGTCATAGTCATTCATATTACTTTATTTTTTAGATTTTAAAATAATGAAAGGGATTTTGTGCTGGTATCCAATCTCAGTTTTCAGTTTGGCTAACTTAAATTTGTCTAGAAATGAAACTTACCTGAATATCGAATCATACAAGGCCTATATTTCAATGCAATTCAGAATTAGTTAACAGTGTTAAACACTTTGCATGCCAAGTGTTCATTGATCATATTCACTGCTTCTTTTTGCTGACGTGTAAGAACAGCCTTCAGTGCAATTTCAGCAACACAAGTGGCAATGCAATCCCCACTTCCCCTGTTTCTTTCCTGTTTTTTCAAAACAAAACAAAACAACAGTCCCACCTCCAATCTGGACAAAAGTCTTCCTGTCATATTCAACTTTGCATAGACCATCTGGTATGTGCTGTCAAGTAAGCTCTGTGTTTCATATCACTTGTAGCTCATTACAAAGGCAGGTGAAGCAGTTCATTTTACAGTAGTTAGAAACAACCCCTATACTAGCTGGCCTAATAAGTTTTAATCAAACGGATTTATGAGGATCTCCATTATACACAGCGGGGAAATCTGTCACAGGAAAAGAGCACTGATTATATGATGAGATGACTAGCTTGGTGGATAAGAGAAGAGCAATATATGTGGTTTATCTTAAGTAAAGCTTTTGACTGTCTCCCATTATGCCCTCACAGACAAACTGATGTAGTGTGGGCCATTTAAGCGGCTAGTGAGCTGGACTGAAATTTGGCTTAACTGCAGAGCTCAAAGGGTGGAGATCACCAGCTGGAGGCTGGTCAGCAGCAGTGTGCACTCTCAGCAAATTTGCTGACAACGCGAAACTCGGAGGAGTAACAGATACACCAGATGGTTGTGCTGCCATTCAGAGGGACATTGACAGGCTGGAGGACTGGCCTGAGAGGGATCTCAAGAAATTCAACAAAGGGAAATGTAAAGTCCTGCACCTGGGGAGGAATAACCCCATGCACCAGTATATTCTGGGGGCCAACTGGCTGGAAAGAAGCTTGGCAAAAAAGACCCGGGGGTCTCAGTTGACACCAAGTTGAACATGAGCCAGTAATGTCCCCTTGCTGCAAAGGCGGACAACAGCCACCTGGGCTGCATTAGGAAGAGCATTGCCAGCAGGAGGAGGGATATGATCCTTTTCCTCTGCACAGCACTGGTGAAGCCAAAACTGGAGTCCTGGGTCCAGTCATGGGCTCCCCACTACAACAGAGACATGGACATACTGGAGTAAACCCAGCAAAGGGGGGCTAAGATGACTAAGGGATTGGAGCATCATTCATGTGAGGAGAGGCTGGGAGAGCTGGGATTGTTCAGCCTGGAGAAGAGAAGGCTCGGTGGGTGTGTGTGTGGGTGTGTGTGTGTCTTGCCAGTGGGGTCTTTCCAGTATGTATAAGTATCTGAAGGGAGGGTGCAAATAAGATGGAGCCAGACTTCTTGGGGGTGCCCAGTGAAAAGACAAGAGGCGGGGAGCACAAATTGAAATACGGGAAAGTCCATTTAAACATAAGAAAAAAATTCTTTGGTGTGGGTGGTCAAACACAAGAACAGGTTTCTCAGAGAGGTTGTATGGTCTCCATCTTCGGAGATATTCAGAACCTGATTGAAAAAGTCCCAGAGTAGCCTGCTCTAGTTGACTGCTTTGAGCAGGGGGGGTGGACTAGATGATCTCCAGAGGTCCCTTCCAACCTTAAATATTCTGTGGTAGATGTTTTTTTTTAATTCCTTAAAATCTTACTCAGATTTGGCTGAAATTTAAAGGTTTGGAAATTGCCATGATCAATCTCTAGCTTGCATTACTCAGTGTGATTTGGTCACTGTGCCAATGTCCTGCAAACTCGGCACTTTACCCTCACTCTGGCCATTCCGTCCATGCTGACTGTTTAGTCCTGTCAAAAAAACCCTGAGCTTTCCTGGTGATGTTACACTAGCTTCCCAGGTGAAATACCCTTCAGTTGGTGTGTTTCTGCTGACACACGGCACGCAAGGACTTCTTGTACCAACTAAGCATTGTGAGCCATCTCCCAGCCGCACACCTGCCATGCGATCGTCCCTACATCAATGACTGCTTTCATTGATTCCTGTTGATTCTGCTGCCTCTGCCAGTGACTGGAAATCCCTGGAGTGTTAGCAAAATGCCCACTTTTCTTCTAATCTGCTTTTTGACCTGACTAGATGGACAGAACTTTAGTGCTACTACTCAGTTTACGGCCCAAATTTCTACTGCCTGAGCAGGAAGGGATACTTGGAGAAACAGCCTTTTTTCAAGAAGGAAAATGTGAGTATCACATGAAGCTGCAATCCAATGTAAAGCCTAAAAGCCAAGGTAAGAGCCAGTGCTGGGTGAAAAAGAAGAAAAAGCAGTTTGTTTTCTCACAAGACACAGCCGTAAATTTAGTGGTCCAAGGTGTTCATTCCTTTTATGACCAGCATCTTGTGCACTCCTTACGATGGTTGTGCACTCATTCTGGACAGCATACTGAGCTGGGATACTGCTCTTACCATTCACATAAGCCTGTGGTGAAGGATACCAAGAACTGGCTAAATCAGAAGAGATTTTCTTGGGAACAGAGATATGGACAGAGTCAAAACTACTGAGATTCAGAACCCCTTAGGGACCTCACTGAACACATGTAGCTAATATAGGAAGGGAATTCACTGTAATAGGGCTGGTGCATTAACATAGTGTTGTTTACTTTCTCAAACTTTCTACCTCAGCATTTGTAGCCTTTCCTCCTAACGCATTCTCCTGTCAAATTGTATCTACCAGCTGCTGGTGGGAGGGAAAGAGGAGCACATATTAAGAGTACTGAAATGTCAGTTTTAGGCAAAAGTCCAAAAAGTGAAACCCAAAACTTTCACAGAGCAGAAACTAAGCTATTGCAAAGCAGTGAGCGAGCGCATTCATCATTTACATAACACACTTGCTTTAAACCAATAACATGTGGTATCATTGGAACAAACCCAAATTACTTTATATTTTTTTAGTGACAGTGGAACCAGATGAGTGAGTATCTATTTTCAATAAAGTGTTCTATAGAACTTGGACTTCCTGATTTCTATCCAGGAAATTCTAAGACAGAAGTCTCAGTCCATGTACAGCACAGCACATACACAGTTGTGCCAGACCTTCTGTGCCTCTGCTGAGCGGAATATCTGTGAATATGTGATAAACTGGACGTGTTCAGAACACATTGCACTTACTGTATATATACAGGCTGCCTGCAGACCACAGGTGCTGCATGTCCATAACATTTCAGCCTCATTGTTTGGGAACTCATGTTACACATGTGGGTATGCAGAGGTCCAGCAGGTTCCAAGCATGCATACGGTCTTTAAGCTCTATATATTTTCCATCCATCTATATATTCTACATGTATGATAGCTATCTAAGGAATGCATTTGTCTCCAGTATCTGGAAATGTCATGGAAAAAAACAAAGCAGTGCCACTTATTTTGTGCTGAATTCAGGAAACAGGATGAAACTCAGCTCAGCACATGAAGGGACCCTATGAGACCCTTCATGGTTTTTGCCAGAGACTAATGAATTAGAGCTTTGTGGTTTGGTAGATATTTCTGTTATTTTTTTCCCGTTACCAGGTTTTTGTTTTTACAAACACCTTTCCAACCAGAGCTGCCTTGTCTCTGTTGCCAGAGCTGGCTTTGTAACTCCATTAATGAAAACAGGATAGATGGGGACGCAAGCATGGGCTTTCTCCCAAACCACATTGATGTAAAATACTGTCTAGAGAGATCACCATGGAGAAGCACTGCTTTCATTTTATGTATTCAAAACAAGATGGGACCGAATTGGACATAAACCTTATTTACTGTTCCACCACAGTTAGCAAAGCCCATTGTATCAGGTTCATCTCTTATTTCCAGTACATTACCCAGCATGAAAAGACCATGCAGCAGGAAATACTTTATTTTGTGTAGCTCACTGGAGACTGAGCATCCCAAATAATGCCAAAATGCCCAGATCGGCACAGCTTTCCAGAAAGCTGGCACCGCCTATTTCTCCACTGTCTCCTCTTTAAGCAGCTCTTAACTCAGGATGAATGTGCTCTAAGACTGGCACGGACTTGACATCCAACCCTGAAATTTTTTCTCATCTGGTGTTCACAGTATTTCTCGAAACTGCAATTTGTTCTTGTAGTTTAGCAAATACTTACTGCAAATAGTTAGCTGGTATTCTTTGTCTCTATGTTCCGCTTGTCCACAGTACCCAATATTTTAGGCTGCTCTTTAGATATGAAAGAATCCTTTCATCTGCCCTAAATGAATAAGAGAGCTCTGCTGTTTGATACAGTCCGGGTTTCTGGCAGTGAGAAATCTGCAATATGGAGAAACAACACATATAAAAGTAGGTTATCGCACAAGATAGAAGAGTTTTTGAAAATCTGACCCAATATTTACACAGATTTTATGATGTGACATTGTACCTCACAGTACACAATGGGAGCTCCACAATATGCTGCAAAAAATTACCAGAAGGCAATCTACCAAACATGGCACAAGGTATTCTGGGTTAGCCTCCCATAATGCCAGACTTCTTTTGCTGATAAAAGCCTGATGCTCTGAGGACATACTGCATCTGTAAAAAACAGCCAAATGTGAACACATCCTGCCAAAAGAGCTATGTCAGTAGCACATGCCAGCGGAACTCCTGCCAGTAAAACTTTCTAGTTCAAACAAGGCCAGCAGCAGCAGCAGCAACCACGGCATACACAGACTCAGGACGCCTCATGAGCGGGCATCCTGGTGGCTGCAGCGCAAGGGGTGAGGGGAGAGCCTGGCTGCCTTCTCCTCCTGAACACCCAGGCCGATGGACACAAGTTAGTACACAGGAAGTTCCGTTCAAATACACGGAAAAACTTCTTTACGGTGAGGGTGACAGAGCACTGGCACAGGCTGCCCAGGGAGGTTGTGGAGTCCCCTTCTCTGGAGATTTTCAAGAGCCGCCTGGATGCAGTCCTGAGTAATGTGCTCTGGGCAATCCTGCTTTAGCAGGGGAGTTGGACTAGATGATCTCTAGAGGTCCCTTCCAACTCTGAAAATTCTGTGATTCTGTGATTCTGTATGTTGCAACCTGTATCTCCTCCTCTGTACGCTCCTGTTGCTGGCCTTGTTTGAACAAGGCAGTTTTACAGACAGAAGTTTTGCTAGCAGAACTTCAATGGTTGATCTGTGGAGGACTTCTTCATAGGTCCTGTTATGCTGGCATTACACAGCACTTCTCACTAGGCTGCAGTGCAACTGTCCGTCTTACTTTGCTGTGCTGCCTCCGTACCATGCCAATGCAGCAAAACGAGCAGGCTCCGGGGAGATCTTATTGCGGCCTTCCAGTACCTAAAGGGGGCCTACAGGAGAGCTAGGGAAGGACTTTATACTCGGCCATGTAGCGATAGGACGAGGGGGAATGGCTTTAAACTGGAAGAGGGCAGGTTCAGATTGAACATTAGGAAGAAGTTTTTCACTTTGAGGATGGTAAGACACTGGAACAGGTTGCCCAGAGAGGTTGTTGAGGCCCCGTCCCTGGAGGTGTTCAAGGCCAGGCTGGATGTGGCCTTGGGCAACCTGGTCTAGTGGGAGGTGTCCCTGCCTATGGCAGGGGGGTTGGAACTCAATGATCTTCAAGGTCCCTTCCAACCTAAACCATTCTATGATTCTATGATTCAAGCATAGGGATCATCTTCTCCAGGGAAGATGTGATTTGCTGGAATAGTATGAAAGTAAAAAGAAATTAAATATAAGACTGACTAAAGGGTAAAACTGACTGCTAGGGTAAAAATAACTTTAAAACAAATATTTTAACTACCAGAGTCAAATGCTTAGAAATAATCAAAGTGACCTGTACACCATGAGTACAATTCTTACACTCCAAATTTTTATAGCTATAAAGAGATATGTACATGGAATTATGAAAATCCTTATTCTAACATTTTAAGTAGGTCTTACTAAATTTTAGGTAATTTCAGGTATGAAATAGTTCAGATTTTTGAAGACAAGGGTTTGGAAAGTTTATATCCACTGCAATTTGAAGTTTAATTTTCACTGAGCTGAATTGTATTTCCTGCAAATGTGAAATTGAAGGTTTCACTTCCTACTATTGTGATACCTGGCTCTGAATGGTATTTTACTAACAGAGTTCCTCAAGGGTACATCTTCAGTCATATTTTTATTCATTACTTTAAAATAGGAGGATGGAGTTTGTTAATGAAATTTGCTGATGACGCGAAAGTGGGAAACATCATTAATATGGAAGGGGATGGCAATATGATACAGGAAGACCTGAATAACCTTGAGAACTAGACTAATAGAAACAGAATGAAACTTAATAGTGCAAATTGCAAGCCTGTGCCCTTGTGAACTAATACAAATTTCTGTCATAAGTTGCAAGGTCATCAGTTCGGAGATATGCAGATATGCAAGTTGTACCTGGAAGTGCAAGTTAACCACTGGCTTTGAATGTTAAGGGGAGGTGAAAAAGGCAAATTTGATCCTTGGTTATACCAGGCAAGATATTTCCAGGAGACAGCGTGAGGGAGTGTGGCTGGAGGAGGTAGTGCTGAGACCCCCTCTGGAGCTCGGTGCCATCCAGAGCATCCGTGTTCAGGAGAGAGGGATGGAGACAGGGGTGGGTGCAGAGAAGGGTGGCAAGACTGATCAAGGGACAAGCCTATCATTGCATAAGATTATAATGGCATGGCTTGTTTATTCTGCCGAGGCTCTCTCCATATCATCTCTTTAAAGAAGATAAAGAGCAATTTATGCTAGAAGACAATGTTGATTCAGGAACAAATGGACATTATCTGACCTGGAAAACTCAAAATGGAAATTTTTAAAAAGGTTTAAAACCACTGGAGAGGTAAGATTCTGAAATGGCCTCCCAGGAAGACTGGAGGAGGCAAAAACCTAACTATATTAAGAGCTGTATTAAAGTTGTATTAAAAGAATGGGTGAGGTAGTTGCCTGAAATAGCTGGAGCTAGACCCAGTTGTCCCATTCAGTATTCCTGTGGAAAACTGAAGTGATTTAGTAGTCATTCATAAAAAAAACAAAAGTGCCTTCATTTCTAAATGAGCTCCACATTAGCACAAATTAGATCATTTTTCAATTGGTGAGCCCATTCTTTGTTTTTCTTGGTAATATGAATAGCAGTACGAGTTCCAAGGACAAGATGAATACTTGTGGAATTTAGTATTTCTAGTTACAGAACTAAAAAAACAAATATTATTTCTCCCTCAGGTAACACTGAAGTTCTCAGAGCATTACTTTTTCCAGCAGATCACTTGCTGTAAGGCCAGTCGACTGCCTTAGTCAAAGAGATTGCCATTTGAAAGCTCAGGAAAAAGGCAGCGTAGTACTGCGAGCCTTGAAAAGAAAACAACTGTTTTCGCTTTGTGTGTGTGTTTTCTCTGTTATGGTTTGTTGTGCAACAGCAATAATCTCTATTGCTTTGTAGTATACTCACAATAAATGGCTTTTTAGATTGATTACATGCCTCAACTTTGCTTTGGCTATTAATCAATCTCAGCAGCTGTTTATTGCTTTGTACATTACAAAGCAATAAAGATTATCCCTTAAAGAGCTGTTAATGCCTCATGGAAAAGTTTGAAAACCATTCTTTTTAGAAATAGTACTGCTGATATATAATTTTCTGGCTTTTCTTTCTTCCTTCCATGTTATTTTAAGAGAGCACAGTGCTTGTGAAATGCACAACCATGTGTCTAACCATCTTTGTTGCTTTTTTGGATTCCTTTCTATTGCTGTGCATGTCTTTCCTAAACACGGTGCTCCATTGCTGACAGTGTTTTGTGTAACGGTCCGGTTTCATCCTGAGTCAGCAATGGATTTTGCGTACAAGGGTAACATCCCCAGGACATCCCAGCATCAGTATGATTCCTGTTTTTCCTTGAGTTTTTTTTTATCAATAATAGTTTTAGGACTTGGCTACACTGAAAAATAAGCCAGTAAATATCTATCAATATATTTATGAATGTAAGGCTCTCTGTGTGGACACTTTTATTCCATGATAAATAACGTCAGGAAAAAGGCATTCTTTGTTATTTTGGAACAAGCACCTCTATGTGGGGAGTGATACTATAGAATCATAGCATCGTTATGGCTGGAAAAGACCTTTAAGATCATCAAGTCCAACCATTATCTAACTCTACCAGGCCCACTTCTAAACCATGTCCCTGAGCACCATATCTAGATGGCTTTTAAATACATCCAAGGATGGCGATTCAACCACTTCCCTGGGCAGCCTGTTCCAGTCTTTGGTAACCCTTTCAGTGTAGGGGTTTTTCTTAATGTCTAACCTGAACCTCCCCTGGTGCAACTTGATGCCATTTCCTCTTGTCCTATTGATTGTAACTTGTGAGAAGAGAGACAATGTCCTGTCGGTTGTAACTTGTGGGAAGAGGGGCAATGTCCTATCAGTTGTAACTTGTGGGACAGTGGGACAATCACGTCTCTTGCCCTGCTGGCTACACTATTCCTGGTGCAGGCCAGGATGCTGTCGGCCTTCTGTGCCCCACCTGGGCACACTGCTGGCTTATGTTCAGCCAGCTGTCAATCAACACCCCCAGGTCCTTTTCCACCAGGCAGCTTTTCAGCCACTCCTCCCCAAGCCTGTGGCGCTGCATGGGGTTGTTGTGGCCCAAGTGCAGGACTCGGCACTTGGCCTTATTGAACCTCATACCATTGGCCTCAGCCCATCAATCCAGCCTGTCGAGGTCCCTCTGCAGAGCCCTCCTACCCTCAAGCAGATCAACACTCCCACCTAACATGGTGTCACATGCAAACTTACTGAGGGTGCTCTCAGTCCTCTCGTTGAGATAATTAATAAAGATATTAAACAGGAGTGGCCCCAACACTGAACCCTGTGGAACACCACTTGTGAGCGGCCACCAACTGGATTTAACTCTATTCACCACCACTCTCTGGGCCCAGCCATCCAGACAGTGATCCAGCAGAGTGTACGCCTGTCCAGGCCTTGGGAAGACAAGTTTTTTTCATGAAAATGCTGTGGGGAACAGTATCAAAGACTTTACTGAAGTCTAGGTAAATAACATCCACAGCCTTTCCTTCGTCTACCAAGCGGGTCACCTTGTCATAGAAGCAGATCCTACATACAAAAATATAATTCTACCTGTAGAATTACATTGGGAAAAAAAAATCACTTTCTCACAGCAGCTGCAGCTCAAATATTCATGGATATTTGAGTGCTATCTGCGTGACCTTGCAACTGTTGTAGATGTGCTCTCTTCGTGCTTATGCCAAGCCTGCCTACTTTTGCAACCCTGCTGGCCTGCTCAGCACCACCTCTGAAGAAAGGCTGGGCTGCTCTGTATTTTTGCAGCTGCTATTTTTCATCGCTTCTTGTATTCCACAACCTGACCCTTAGCACAGAAAGGAAGGATTGAGTGAAAGAACTATTTTTTTCTTCTGCCCTTGCCCCTGTGCATATTTGCCCAGCAAACTACAATCTGGCCCATCCTGTCTGTCTTAGTGCACAGGAGATTTATTGTCAATGTTAAAATGTTTAAACCACAAGCTCAGGTTTTGCAAGCTTTTCTGCGGTCTGCTGTCAGTGCAGTCTTCAGTCGTGATGTAAGCAAACCCATTTCTGGTGGCGAGAAGCTAGGTTACATTCAGTCATCTACTTTTTCTACAGAAAGTATGAACAAAAGCCCAGGGTGTGCAAAACATTTTGTAATAGTTACCCTCTCCTGGACTGTTACCTGCCCATTATTACCACATATACCAAGACCAATAATCAGCCATTGTTTGATGCTGAACTTGGTTTCAATCATAGTAATGATGAACAGGTTTAAATATACATTTAAACATCAGTGCGTGTGTAATAGGTATATGCTCATTAATAATAAAAATACAGAAAATGCATTAAAAAGTAGAAATATTCTCTCACATAGTGGTAGTGTATCCTAGAATATGCAAAAGTAAAGAAGAGGAAAAAAAGACATACAAAATGGCAAAAGTAACTTGGTGACAGAAAGGTTATCTGAGGATAGAAACAATAAAATGGAAACACGGTGAAGAAGAAGAGGAAATAAGTATGAAAGGGTGGATGGAATCCTTCCCCTGTCTTTTTCCTTTTAATTGACATCTGTCCTAAGGGTTTTAAAATCATCAGATATTCTTAGAGGATACAATTTCACATTTTATTAGTAGGTGAATGCAGCCCATTCATCTTATGAGTCTTCAGTTTTGTGAAATTAGTTACAGAATTAGATCCTGCAGACTGACACATGCAAGAGGAAAAGACTCACTCACCTAAAACAAGCTATTTTCAGTAGCTGTATCAAGTGGAATGGATAAATAAAGTACATGACATGCCATGATGAATTTTCCTGGTGAACCTCATGTAAAACATCTAGAGAACTTACTGTAGACAGAGGGTATATAGTGGAAGATTACTTATCTTTTGAGACATCACCTGTCGTCATCCCTGCTTCTGAGGAGAAGACAGAGAATACAGGCAGTGCAAAGAATTGCTCTTACATGATACAAAAGTTCCTGTTCAGTGAGGTTCAATATATTCAGAAAAACCAGCATTGCCAGATGCTGTGAAATGTTAGTAGTCAATGTTGCATAAAAAGAGTCCTAAAATAGCCCCATTCTAGATTAAATAAGATTTTCCAGCTACATTTAAGTGTAAATATGATGGAAGCAGAGTAAGTGCAAGCTGCTAAAACCAACGCTGCAACATGATCTAATTTACTTTAATTTCCACAATATAAATATTTTTACAGTAAATCCCTTCTTTTGAAAGCTAAGGTTATGTTTCTAATGCTAAGCCCTGGACACAGGTAACGTGTTTTCATCATGGAGGACAGCGTGGCTGTAGTACTGCTGGCTGCTTCAGCGTCGCTCGCTCTGCTCCAGGCAGGACGTACCTAGCAATCAGATTAGACTATCAACAAAGATCTGCGCAGATACATTTTCTTCTGCTATCCCCACGGTGGTTACAAATTTCTGTTTACTGCAAAAATCAAGCAGGCCCCTTGGCATGAAATGACTGAGTCTTGTTTGCTCTACACCACTGGTTTAAAAGTGATCAAGTCCTTCATGCATTAAAAGGATTTGGCACAGATTCAAGCAATGAAAATTTGTCCAAGATGTTTAATCTCTGTAGGTACAGGAGGTCAGGCAGTAACAAGACTATCATTAAGTGTACTCCAGAGCCAAACCAGAAAAATGACCTTTCGAGTTTGGCATATGTTTAAACATAGTTGACAGACAGGAAATAAGATAATCACACCCTATGGGGTCTTGCAGCTGCTGACACCTTCATTCCAAAGCTGGGGTAATTTTGAAAGGTAGGCATGGTTAGTAGGATAGACTGTGAGAAGCAGATGAAACTGAAAGGACAAGAAACAGCATTGCTAGGTGGGAGGGTTTAAAAAAAAAAACATCAGTATTTCTTTTAGCTGTCTTCCTTTAGCCCACCACTTTTTTATATAGTTCTTTCCTACTCTTCAGCTATCCACTCACTGCTTCTGGAGCAAGCCTGCACGAGGGAAAAACACAAGAAGTTGTGTTCAGTAGGCTCCGAAATACTTTCTAACAGTCTCCAGCTGTGACACAAGCAGAAAAACATAATGTTAATAAATGTGAGCAGCAAATAAGGATCTCTTATTGTACAGCTGCAACCTTAAGACTACAAACGTGACAGAAGATGTCACTGCCAAGCTAAAGCCAGCCTGCCATGATTTATAGCAACATAGTGTATTGACCAATAATCCTCCTACTTCCCTGGGTGTCTAGTCATCCTTAGGATTGTGTTCAACAACAATTCCAGGTTGTCTCTGGGATAAGGTATCATTTTGTTAATGTGTTTATACAACATCTCACATTATGAAGACCTGGCCATGACTGGACTCCGGGGTGTTATCAGTCTGCAAGTGACAGATGAACCAAACAAATGAAGTTGAACCACAGAGAATGGGTTCAAAGTGAAAAATAAGAATGTATTGGACACTTAAAGCAAATTTTCTAATGTTATGATTTTGAGAGACAATTGTTGGAAACTTCTCAAGTAGTGACGTTTTGCTTTATATCAGAGGATATGAAAGAACAGACATTTTTGAAGAACTGCTAGACTTCACTTCTGAAAGAGCTGTGCCCTTCCCTTGAAAATTAGACTACTGGCTAGTTAATCAAAAGGGAATTTTGGAGCCATCAAGTTCAGTAGAGAAGTTCTCCCTTCATACTCTGGCAGCAGTGTCAAATGCTAGTAAGAAAATATTCGTTCTAGTCCCAGGACATTCTGTGGGGACCCTGATCCCTGAATGATACACGAATTCACTTTGTTAGGAGCATGTGTTTCCAAGAAACGAACATGCTGCAAATCTGAGCTAAGTTCAATGTGAAATTGAACTAAAAAAAAATGCACAGGAATTAAAAAACCCCCAACAACACCCACCCCACCCCACTCATCCTATTCTTTTAGAGGACTATTAAAAGAATGAAAGCTGCTTTACATATTTTAAATTAGCTTTATAAATCAGTCCAATGGTGAAACTTGAGAAAATAAATTAACCACTTACAGGCCATCATCACACAGTAAGTATTTGTTAGAACTCATAGTGGAAGACAGAGACTCTGTGTCCCATCTCCTGAAGGCCAGTATAGTAATACAAAGCCAAAAATGGGGTGCACAACTGCAGTTTTGATTCCCCACTGTGTCACCTTCATTCCAGTTGAATGTGAGGACTGAAACCTTGCTCCAGCAAAGGCTGGCAGATGGAGATCTTCTGGGTTATGGCAGACCACACAGGCAGCAGAGCCATTCCTCCCCCACTTCATTGTGCAAGATGCTATGATTTCTACCCCATGCTTCCAACACCAAGCCTGTGTGAAGCTCTTTACAGGATACTCAGAGATAGAACAGGCAATGCTTGCAATAGAAGACTTCATCCCAGCTACAAAGGGATGCAGTGCTTGCAGAAAGCTGGAGCCATGGCAAGTGTGAAAAACTTCCCCCAAGAGTTCTCACACTCAGTCTAACGCTTCAACCAAAACTCTTTTCTTTCTTACTATTAGATCTTACTGCTGTTACAGGTATGCTTTCATAGCAGTTGGAAGCTTTCCAAACTACCTTACCTTTTGTTCCAGCATTTCACTATTCTGAACAAACACTAATCAAAACAATATTTCAGGCCTGGCTACAACAAACTGTACTCAGCAGGACCCTACCATATTTCATGTAAAATTTAGTTTCATTTTTAAAATAAAATTAAAAATATTTAACTGATTGATGGGAGGTGCCAGCCTTGAAGCGGGTCTTGAGGCCCTTGTGGAACAGAAATTCTGTGCTGGATGAGCAGATGTGGCTTTTGTGGATCTACTTTTGTGGTTTAACACCAGCCAGCAACTAAGCACCACACAGCCACTCACTCACTCCCCCCGGTGGGATGGGGGAGAGAATCAAAAGAATAAAAGTGAGAAAACTTGTGGATTGAGATAAAGGCAGTCTAATAAGTAAAGCAAAAGCTGCACACAGAGGCAAAGCATTCACTACTCCCCATCAGCAGGCCGGTGTTCAGCCATCTCCAGGAGAACAGGGCTCCATCATGCGTAACGCTTACTTGGGAAGACAAACGACACAACTCAAAATGTCCCCCCTTCTTCCTCTGGCTTTATATGCTGAGCATGTTATCACATGGTATGGAATATCCCTTTGGACAGCTGGGGTCAGCTGTCCCACCCTGTCAGCTGTCTCCTCCCAACTTTTTGTGCACCCCCAGCCTACTTGCTGGTGGGGTGGTGTGAGAAGCAGAAAAGGCCGTGACTCTGTGTAAGCACTGCTCAGCAATAATGAAAACATCCCTGTGTTATCAACACTGTTTTCAGCTCAAATCCAAAACAAAGCCCCATACTAGCTACTATGAAGAAAATTAACTCTCTCCAAGCCAAAACCAGCACAACTTTGCAACAACAGGGATCAGAGTTTTGCTTAGCAAAACTCTGACTGACTGAAGTAACAACCAGGAAGATCGTAGCCTACAACACTGTGTGGATTCTCCATCTTGCCTTGACTGGATATATATATTTATATTTTGGGGAAACAACAGACAGTAAGATATCATCTCATGTTTTAAACACATGGCAACAGCTCTTTAAATAATCAATATTGTGGAAGATTCCTCCACCCCTTTTTCTATTGTCCGTCCTAAACTTTCCTATCCCTGACACTCAAAAATGATGAATTCGTTCCCAAGGTCATAGCATCAGATCAAAATGTTCATTGTGTCTTTTAATGATTTTTAAGTATTCTTCTACTTCTTAAGCCTTTGTACCTTTATATTTTCATCTTTTCTCCAGAAGTACAAGGCTAGATACACATTTTTCCTCAAATGAAAACTGAGAATCTCATGCAAGTCACTTGACCTTTTGAGCTGCTGCATTAATAACTGTGATAAATATCACAAGAGTCAAATACAGTCCCTGATAATGGACTTACCTTGGGAGACTACATTCTCCCAGGCCAGACACAGTCCCTAACACAGGTCTTCAGTGACACTCCCTCCTTGACCTTGTACATTGCTCCACTGTGGAGCAACTCAAGAAACTCCTGCTGAAAAGCCACAAGCAAATGACAGAACTGGCACCTGAGCTCAGACCTTTGCTGTCACACTAACTGTAAGTTCCCTAATGCATGTTAATGTGAACTCATGAATAATGATCCAAAGTCCAATTTTCACTGCAGCTTATATTTCTTTTTCGTACAGAACTTCTGACTTCCATTTTTCCTCTGCAAAAATTAGAAGTTTGCACTTAAAGAAAGTAATTTCATTTATACCAAAATACAAACTGTTCCACAGTGGTAATTAGTGGTGTTTGGAAAATGGTCTAACCTGGAACAAGCCCAAATCAAAACCACAGAGCTAACACGTCTGTCCTTTAGGGTACTTAGACTGCGTCACTTCATAAGATGAAGGTAAAACAACACCACCAGACAGGTTTTCCCTGTAAATAGAAAGGGTGAACATCATTACCATGTCTCTCACTGCGATAAAAAATTGTGATTAAAAGCAAAGGAAAGAAAAAGCATGTAGTCTGGGAAAATGAAAATATGCCCTCATATTAGTAATAAACCATTTCAAATATTTTGTGTCAAATTACAGTTTGTCATCCCTAGGCACAGGACAGATGCAATAAAACAAACAAACAAACAAAACTAATAAGAAAGACAGCTAATAACAATAACATTGTGAGGCTCAGGGATTTAATTTTAGGGGCTCCTTGGGATCACCTGGGATGTACTACTTAATTATCTGCATGATTGCAGGATTACATGGTAAAAGATGTTCACCAGCTACACAACTTTTAAACAAATGGTCAGACTGGTCAATCTTAAATCTCCCATTACAGTGTCTACTGAGATGTGGCTAAACATCTGGAGATGATGCTGGACGCTGCACTTGTATACTTCCTGACACAATTGCTTCCCTTGCTTATTCTCATTTAACAGTGTAAGATTACAAACTTTGCAGTGGTACCTGTATTGCTGTTCATAGAAAGGAAGGCTCGGGGTACAGCCAAAGGCATAGTGTCTGCTTAAATTTTGCTCCACATTTAGGAAGGTGAGCAGTATTGTAATTTATAAGTGCTTGTTATTTCTGAGCTAGTACTGATGTGAGTAGTAATACGGAAAAACTTGTATAAAGGAGACTTCACATGTAACTAAAAGATGACCTTTTTAAAAAAAGTCCTGGATTCTTAAAATTACCACTGGACAGTATATATTGAAGGTTGGGACTTTTAACTGTAACCTGTGCCTTTTTTTTTTTTTCTGTATTTGAAGTATAAACATTGTCTACAAACATTTTTTCCATAAAATTTCTTATGATTTTAACTGGTTCTGGATGTCACCAGGTACAGCCAATGCAGCAGCTGCCATTTATCACGATCTTGGTTTGCCCTTGTTGGGGTCACACAACCTTTTCTACATGAAACTCTGGCCACCTCTTGGCCAACTGTGCCATGGCAGGTGCTGAATAAAAAATCAGCAGCCTGATGTAGGTGATGTTCTAGTTCTGGTTATTGGGAGAGATGTGCAGTATGGCAGCACTCAGAGATTAATATATTGGGCTGAAATACCCTTTGCTGAAATAAGGGCAGGAAAATGAAACACTGACTTGAGCTAAGATCATTGTCCATGAATCGTCAAAAGGCTATTATGGGACTAAGTATGCAATTAAGTAGCTGTAAGGAGATATGATCAACCTCTGCTGTGTGTGCCAGCTGGTGTGGGACTACAGAAAAAATGGCAGAAATAACAAATTTGGGTTATGGGGGGTGTTGTTTCTATGAAACTGGATAGTATCTCAAAAGGATAAACATACCTCTCCACTTTAGGATAGCAACATTTGGGGCTAAGGAAGATATGTATTGATATTTTTGTTAAGATTTAAAACCTCTTCCTCTTCCATTATATTGTTATTCCAGTTCTTTGAGATTAAATGGTATTTTAGGCGAAGTGGGTTTACCAGTCAGCACGCACCACTAAGTGACAGGCTCCCAAAGAGATTGCCAAACCAGTTGGCTTTGTGGGACAATTTCTATACTGGTAAACTAATCAGGGATAGGGCATTTAGTCTGGATTGTAGCTTGACACTATTCATACTGTTAAATTGTTAGACAGATACCTGCCATGACTTTGTCTCAGGCACAGCTGAGACCGCAGAACTAACTGGGATTCCCACTGGGCTGTTTGGCTGGTTCTTACTGTAAGAAGCACAAAATGCAGCCACGCAGCGCAGTTACAGAGACATTTGTGGGCAAATATTGCAAAGCTAATCAGCCAGTGCAATTTTTTGGTGAGTTTTGCTTGAATTTACCCAAAATACTTGGGCTGAAATTGTGACTTCATTAGGCTGAAAGACTTGCCCCGGATTTCAGTGAGAAAAGATGGACCTGGAGACATTTCAGTCCATGGTTGCAACATATTCCATGTTTCCCATGTCTGCATGGAGCCTAAGTGCCTGTACAGCATGAAACTTCTGCAGCGTTTGATACTGGGTATCTGCCCTGCGGCATAAAGATTTGACTGAAGATGACCAGGCCTCAGACACAACAAAAAACGCTGCTTCTATTCCTCTTATCTTTTCGCATTTCAAAAGAATTTCTGATATTTTTCATTTCCTACCCCCAGAGGAATATGGCCTGCTGAGCAATAATTCCATTTTGGTAGCTCATCCTAGCAATTTCCAGTAGCAGCATTTCTTATGTATGCTGCTTATGTATGCTTCTCATATATGACTTATGTAGTCATATTTATACTGAAGTAAAGAATTATCTAAATGCACCATATTTTAAATAATTTCAATTATGATGCTGTCACTTTTTATAATGGATGGTAGCACAGAAAAACAATAGTTCATCAGTGTACCAATGTAAAAAAATTAGTTGTGATTGGGTGAAAAATTGAGTATTTTTTCCTATGATTTAAGACGTCAGAGAAAAGGTTTTTCATATAAAAAGTAAAACTTCACCAATAAATCAGTAAAAGCAGTTTTTAGACATGTGCTCTATACTTTCATTAATAAGCTTTTTTAGATTGGTTGAGTCTCTTTCTGTTTTGTAATTAACTTATCAAGGAGTAATGGTCTAATTTTAAAAAGCCGACTGGATGACAGAAATACTATTTGTTTTAAATTGAAAATATTTCAGCATCTGCCAAGATTAGATTTCTTTAAATTACCCTTTAAAAACATTGATTTCTAATACCATATTTCCTTTTCTCAATAAAATAGAAATATATGTTCAGAGGAAGCTGTTTTTAAGGAGGCATTGCTGAGAAACAAAGCAATTCCAGTAACATTAATCCCTCTCCGATGAGCTGCCAAAAATATAGTCTCCATTTAATGCTACAAGTTTGGTGGGTAGTCATTTTTTATTATCCACCAGACTGAGAATCTGAAATTAAATGTTCAGCAATATTTGTATAAATGAAGAAGCCCCCAGCTCTATACTTTGACATAACTAGGACATTCTAACGTAATAACTTTATAAAGATTAATTCTCCCCAAAATTAGTGCCTGATAAAAACATATGGCCCGATGTTTACCAGGAGAAAGTGCTCTGGTCTCATATATAGGCTTGTTGTTTTCATGGCCTATAACCAATGTCACTTGAATGATGCCCTTTAGATATTTCATTGCTGTAATCGAGGCAATACTGAACTAAATGCAGTATTTGAAATATCCTTTACCTGTGCTAACCTCACATTATGCGGTTGATATTAGAAGGCTCGTTAGAGAAGTCATTAATTCAGTTTGGAAAATAGAAGTTAAAATGTCTGTACTTGGGCAGACCAAAGGTCATCATAGCTTGGTTCCTTCTTCCCCACAGTGGCCAATTGTGGTGCTTACGAAAAGCTCATTAGACACATAAATTGATTCTTTCCAGGCCATACACTGTAGTTCCCAGTAGTTCCAAGCTGGAGATTTCTTTCTAGACCGCTGTCTTCAATGGGTCTGTCTCTCAGATCGCTCTGACTCCCTTTTTAACCCATTCCCGGTTTTGTTAACATAACAGTATATGTATTCTACATTGAATTCTACATTATGGGAAAAATAACTTCCTTGTGTCTTGAACCTGCCAAATGAGAACTTTATAGACTCTCATTCAGTTCTCTTATTGTGAGAAGCCATACGTTATTGGTCCCTATTTCCCCTACTCCATACCAGCCACCATTTTCAAAGATCTGCTTCATAGTAGGCCCTCAGTTACCCTTGCTCCAAACAGAAATGTCTTTGTTTGCTTTTCATTTACTGTCTCCTTATATGGAAAATGTTCTACATCTTTGATCATTCTTCTTGCTCTTCCTCATATACCTAGAGAAATATGAGCTAGAGAAAAGTAGAGTGCTATACCGATGTTTTCCATTTGTTCTCAGTTTCTTTCCTTGGGGTTTGCCTTTCAACTGTGATTGAGTATTTTCACCAAGCTGGTCAAAATGATTCCACGGCCTCTTTCTTGAATGGTAGTAATGCTAGTTCAGAAACCATTAGTCTGTATTGAAAACTTGTTGTTTTTTAAAAATTAACCTAATTTTGTCAGCTCTTTTCTCATTCAGCCATTCATGGGGTCCTTCTGCAACATTCTACAGCTGGCTTTTCATTTTCACATCCTACAGAACTCATCAGTAAACCTCATCACCGCATTCTTCACCTTTTCAACATTGCTTACTAATAAGACCAGCACAGATCCCCAATGAAACTATAACAAATAGCTATTGTGAAAAAAACTTGTATTTTCATCCATTGCTGCATAGCTTTTAAACAGTTACTGACCCACAGAACATTTTGTCTCTTACCTTATCAGAAACACTTTTTTTTTTTATGAGCCTTTACTGAGGGACCTGGTCAAAGGTATTTTGGAAATCTTAACTGGATCCCTCTCAGCTCCTTGTTCACTTTCATACACACATCATAAAGACCTCTAATAAATTTTTGAAGTACAGCTTCTTTCTGACAAAGCCATATTGACTCTTCTTATGCTGTCCACTTACTGTGTTTTGGTTACAGTTTTACTTTATTTTCTTGGTACAGAAATCAGACATACCAATTTATGCTTACCAAACACACGGCAGAGCCTTAAAAAAATCCCAAACCCTCCACCTTCAATTCTTCTGTTACTCAGGCCAACTCAAGTGGCACACCACAAAAAGCAATACAGCAATTTCATATTTTAGCTATCCTGGAATTCAAGAATAGATACTGTCAAGTCTTGGAAATTTGCACAATTAAGTTTTATCAGTCTGTCCTAATACCTTTTTTAGTGAGAGATTTTACCAGCTTAAGTCATCTGCATTGCTGCTAAAGATATGGACAACCTTATGTCCTGCCCCACATGACACATGTCCTTATGTCCCACCCCTGTCCCCTTGCTGAGTGTTGGGACTGGCTCCCATGAGGTTGTGCAGTCAGGAAAAGGACCTGCCTAAGCTGAAAACAAACCCTATCCCCTCTCCAAAAGCAGCTGGTTTTGCCAAATCAGGCGGCTGATGCGTGAGTATGTAACAGTAGGACCACTTGTGCTGCTGGCAGGTCTGGGGCACAGGGGAAGGATGCAGCAAAATGGACAGAGAGCAGGAGAGGCTAATTATGAAAATGCATCATAATACTTCAACTTGAGGCAGTTTGCTGTCATTATAGTTTTACTCATTTATGTGCATGAGGGATTTCCACAAAAATGCATGTCAGCATAAGATTTAATGATACTGTTTAGAAAGGAGATGGAGTAATGGTCTCCAAGGTGTGAGTGCGTCTTTGACCAGCAACAACACATATAAAGAATGTCTCCCTTGGCTACCACAGGTACAAAAGAAATACATTTAGCCAACAGCTGAGAAAAGCAGGAACTCTGCCCATTAAACTACCAGTTATGCAGGATCAGCTGAGACATTTTGAATGGGAATCTTTTCTTTGCATGTTCCCAAAATCTATAATCGAAACTGAAATTCACCTTAGCAGAGCTTTTAGGGGTTGCATGGATACAGAGAATAAGAGGTCAATCAGAAGTCGCATTCTACTTTGCTAATCATAGAATCATAGAATGGTTTACTCCGGAAGAGACCTTGAAGATCATTGAGTTCTAACCCCCCTGCCATGGCCAGGGACACCTCCCACTGGACCAGGTTGCTCAAAGCCCCATCCAGCCTGGCCTTGAACACCTCCAGGGATGGAGCATCCACAACTTCCCTGGGCAACCTGTTCCAGTGCATTACCACCCTCAGAGAAAATAATTTCTTCCTAATATCTAATCTAAATCTACCCTCTTTCAAGTTAAAACCATTACCCCTCGTCCTATCACTACACTCCCTGATAAAAGAGTCCCTCCACATCGTTCCTGTAGGCCCCCTTTAGGTACTGGAAGGCTGCTATAAGGTCTCCCTGGAGCCTTCTCCAGGGTGAACAATCCCGACTCTCTCAGCCTGTCCTCATAGGAGAGGTGCTCCAGCCCTCTGATCATCTTTGTGGCCCTCCTCTGGACCCGCTCCAACAGGTCCATGTCCTTCTTATGTTGGGGGCCCCAGAGCTGGATGCAGTATTCCAGGTGGAGTCTCACCAGAGCAGAGGGGTAGAATCACCTCCCTTGACCTGCTGGCCACACTTCTGATGCAGCCCAGGATGTGGTTGGCTTTCTAGGCTGCAATTGTGCATTGCCAGCTCATGTTGAGCTTCTCATCAATCAGCACCCCCAGGTCCTTCTCCTCAGGGCTGCTCTCGATCCATTCTCCGCCAAGCCTGTATTTGTGCTTGGGATTGCCCCGACCCAGGGACCTTGCACTTGGTTTTGCTGAACTTTATGAGGGAAC
This sequence comes from Vanellus vanellus, assembly GCF_965231255.1. Taxonomy (NCBI): domain Eukaryota; kingdom Metazoa; phylum Chordata; class Aves; order Charadriiformes; family Charadriidae; genus Vanellus; species Vanellus vanellus. The sequence continues at coordinate 78,331,003 of NC_138907.1, forward strand.
ACTTTTTAGTATACTAACAAAACTTCATTGATGGGCAATAATGGGAGTACACAAGAAGAAAAGAGGTTTTCATTGGCAAAACAAATGCATACACAGGTGGGATGTAGCATACCCCATCCAGATGACGGAGTGTTGCAAATGATCTTAAATGTGCAGTAAAAGGCAATAAGACTTTAATGGAGCCTCAGATTCCTCTGAAGACTGAGCTCTTTCCTCGTCTTTTAGGGATGTTAATATAAGTCAGACCCCTGATGCAGCATGGCTAGAACTTGGGCTGTGATTTGTAGGCTTGCAAGATACTGGAAAGCCATAGTTCAATAGAAAGAAGGTTGATGAGAAAGCTCATCTTTATAATCAGATCTACTGCAAGAAATGGTCCTAATTTGGGAAAGCACTAAACAGCATGGGACTTCATCACAAGGAAGTATTTAATTTCTGTATCCTGCCCTGTTATCCCCACAGTACATCCAGAGATCTGTATTATGATTTTTGTCACTAGTGCAGGAAGAACAGTGCTCCTGAATGGGAGGAACAAAGGACAAACATTGCTCAAATTCCACATTCCCATCAGGCCTGGGATTTTCAAGTATTTCTAGGGAGGAAAGTCCCACAATCTGCTTGCTTTGTTTTGTGGATGCTCTTTCCTCTTCAAATATATTGTTAAATTTCTTTAATTTTAAAAATACATTCAACACTTCTACTTCAAAAATATCTTGTACTTTTGAGGAGGGGGAGGGTATACTTGGACTTTTGTGATGGTACAGCCAGATGGTGTCCTGTAAAAATCTAGTGAGATTATGCATCTTAGAAAATCTATTACCTTAAGTATCTAAAAGAATAACAGTTGGTTTTGAAACTGCTCTGTCCTAGTATCACAGCATTGCCGCAGTGAAGGTTGATCCAGTTTATGGTCTTGTGAGGGTCCAGACAGACAATGAAAGCGCTGAATATTAGTTTTACAAATGAGGTAAGAAGGAGGACTGCATGGCAATTTGAGCAATGGAAAAATGTTTTGTGGATAAAATCCTGAATCACTGACAGTATTTTCTCTTAGGAATATTCCACAAAAATCTCCTAAAACACTCCCTAAAATCACATGCTATTTTTTAAATAAATACATGAACAAAATAAAAAAATATCTGTATTTCTGTAATACCTAGGAATTCCAGTCATGAATGATATGCCAATCATACTAAACGCTTCTCCAAATACAGAGCAAAACGATGACATTCTTGCTCACAAAGATTTTGCAATCTAATTGTCAGGAAAAAGAGAGGTGGGTGCAGAGAGACACATATGGTATTTCTGAAAGAGTGGCTACAATGGTGAGTGTAAATCCCAGAATGTCTGTAACTAGATTCTGGCCATGTTTTGGTGTCAATCATGATGGACAGTTTTGGAGAGTGACTGGAAGAAGAATAACATTTAAAATGGTCTATCATACATGTTTGTAAAGGACTACTCAGACTTCAAGACTAGTGAGGAAGAAAGCATTTTGAAGCATGAATTGAAACTCAGGTAAGCAAAGCAGTATGAAAGCATTGGCTGAGCAAAGACAGGAACCAGCTTCCTTGAAAACCAGGAGAGAGAACAAAGGGCTTCTCAGACGACTGAAACTGATCTTTCATTAATAAAGCTATGAGATGAAGAAAGTCCAGATAAGTTTCAATTGTTCCAGAAGACTGGACTATTTTAGGGATAACTAGGGGAATGATCAGCCAGTTTTACACACTGCATTTATACGAGCACCCTGAGGAGACCAAAGGCAACACCTGAATGAAGAGGTGATTAGTCATCTAAGTCAGGATAGCTTGTAAGAAACACACGGAGCTGTGTTTTATTTACGCTAGGAGACAGAGGACGTTATCAATGAAGTAGACAGGTCAAGTAGCCAAGATTTCAGTTTGGATAGGAAACAGATCTGGAATGAAGAGTAAAATGTTTTACTCCATTCATGCACATTCAGTTAGCATTAACTCAGTTTCTCATTTAAACTATACACAAAGCTGCATATGTGTAACCTCTACATATGCTCAAAAGGTGTGGAGACAAAAGAGGCTACTGTGCCCATCAGGTCTCTTCCCACTGAGCTATGATCCTGGTGTATCCAACAGTCACCCCTTACTGACTGTCACTGCCCTGACTTTGAAAGGAAAGGGCAGAAACTGGGAGAGGAGCTTGGAGAGAGCATGCAGGAAATACCTACCGTTAATTGATCCTGGTTTAGAAACCTACAAGGCAGGCTTGAACTGACTCAAGAGACTTTGGCATTTTGTGGCTTAGGTCAGGATGGGCTAAATGCACGCATTAATTATTATGCAATAATTGGATCTGTGTGAAGGAGCGTGAATATTCATTACTTCTGTGAAAGAGTGATTAATAATGCAAAGAACAGTACAAAGTTACAGAAGAGCGGTTATCTCTACTTCCCCTTTCCTTGCTGGCAGGACCAGCGGTTGTCAGTGGTCAGGCAGAGTAGTGTTAAGTGTGCTGGTTCCAGCTACACAAGCTTGGTCCCAGATGTTCCTGAAGGTCCTCTGTGGTCAGGTGTCCCTGAAGGCAGGGCTGTGTTATGGCCCTTCAGGCTGAGGTAGAAGAATTTTATGAAGTGGAGAGCACCTTTACTGGTTGGTGGTCCACTCTGAAGCATTGCTTGATGATGGGTGTAGCAAGTCACTCTGCAAATGTTCTTGAATTAGGTGAGTTCTGGTACTTCTACCAATTATGTTTTCTTCATAATACTTGTCTGCCTTCTCCCATATCCTCTCCTCATCCCTACACGCATCTCCCAGGTATCTCACAACTACCCTCTGAGATCTCCCTTCCCACTCCCAGGAACCTGTTCCAATGCCACAAAAGCTGAAAAATGGCATCTGCTGCCAAGGAACTTTAAGCTGCAAATTTCTAACAGCATTCCAGCCTAGAGGCTTGCTCCAGGCAAGTAGGTCTGAAGAGCTTTAAGCCAAGCTAACTCCCAAACAAGAAACACTATTGTTTGACAAGTTTATCTGTTTGAACCACAGAACCAAGTGTACTGTGGCTCTCCTCTTCTTTACTAAGCTTCCTCTGCTCCTGCCAGCCACATACCAGATTATGAGGGACCTCATATGTCAGCATCTGCAGATCCCAGCAGCTAAACTGCCTTTATTGCTTGTCTCCACATTGCAGTACAGCTTGCACGTTACTTGTATTCTAGAAATACTACAGATAAAATAATTAGATAAGCAGGTCTGCCATGCTAAGCAAAAAGCACTGGTACACTCTTCAGCTTCCCACAAGTCCTACCATCCTAGGTAGGGTCTTAACCTATACTATAATGGTACACCTCTGTTCCATCTTTGCACTCTGTGCTTGTTCACTTCTTCTCTCCATTGCCCTCTGCTCTTTTCCTCCCCTATGAATCATTTTGCATCTTCCAGCTGTTGTTGCTGTGTCCATTCCAATGCTGTATGCCATTCAGACTCCCTTCCCCAGTGTCCTTCAAATAACCTCAAAATTGCCAAGAAACAGCACTATGTAGTCATAACAAGCATAAAATAGAAGTTAAGATGATACTAAGTGTTCCATGCTGGGCTGTTTGGCAATCACACAAAGCCAGAGACTCTGCCATAGCTCAGTCTCTTCAGCGTCTGAATTCTGCCTAATCATCAGCATGTGACACAAGTTTATATATGATACTGCAGGTAGTATGAAGTGTCTCACAAGATTTTCCAGCAACACTCTTCTCCACATACCCAACCAGCTTGTTTTGCTGTGCATGTTACTTCTACCCACATCTGCAACATGGTTATCTCTCTCCAAAATCTTTTCATAGCTGATTTTCCAGAAAATTAAATTTACCTAAATTAATTTAAAGAGTAACATGCGCCCTCAGCTCTCTGCAGCAGATCACAACTTCTTGGCTCTCATTTTTTTTGAGGATGCCATACAGAGTTCCACCCCTTTTCTTTTTCTGAGCAGCAGCTGACTTGCCACTAGACACAGTTTCTGCTTAACAGTCCTTGCTCTCTTACCCTGAAAAAAAGGCATATAAGATTCAGGCAAATGATTAAGCGGGACCATGTTTTTTCTTATTTTCTCCTGCTGCCTAGAGTGTCACATTCTTTGATGACATCTTTATAAATGCTGTGTACTTTAGTGCTGTATGTTACCTATCAGATATTGAATGTAATGTCCAAAAGCAGGATACCAAAGCACTCATGACACCCGTGTGCCCATAAATACCCATTTTCTCTTTTTGTCTTCCTTTTTTGATGCAGGTATTTGGATAACTTAAAAATTAAAATTACAGTCTGCTTTAAGTGATCATTCATATCAGACAGCATGAAAAGGGTACTTCTTATCCTTTCTACTACTGCATGCTTTTCTGTCTCGTGAGCACATCTCCTTTAATTTATCTGTTATAAATCCTGGTATGTGTATTCATTATGGACTAGGGATTGTTTGTGCAAATGAGTTATAATTCCCTTGGAAAAACAAAACCAAAACAAGACACCAATCAAACACATGGACACAGCTTTTAAAGAGATAAGTAATGCTGGATTCACTCCAGGGGCTTTTGCCCTGTGTTAGGACAAGTTAACCCAGTAGCTGCTCGTTGTTTTGTATTGCTCAGGATGAGAAGCTGTGAGTGCTCCTTCTTGCAGGTGTTGCTTCATGAATGGTTGATGATTCCATTTTAGCCCATAAATTTGATATGCACTTCTCCTGCACGCTGAATTATATAAATTGAAAAGCACTGTGTGACTTACAACTCCTAACAGAATAATTATTCAAAGGATGCAAGAGAAGTTGCGGTAGAGGGTATGTGTACCAGAGCGGAGATGTACATATTTATCTCAGAAATTAAAGAAAAACTAAGGAAATAGCACTAGAGACATTTACCTCTTTCTGTCTACTCAAGGCAGACACAATTTCAGTTCTTGTGTTAAAATTTTCCTTTTTCTTACTCCAAATCAGGAATTCCACAGAAGCCAGAGGAATATAGCATTTTAAGTGGTTATAGAAAGGAAAACAGACCCATGCAATCATGGCAGAGAATAAACTCTGAAAACCATGGAAGAGGCTGTGTCATGATTCCAGTCATGCCACTAAGGTGAGATCTCTCATCTAGTAGTTGAGAATTGTTGTCTGAGGGTGCTGAAAGTCTGATTCTCTTAGCTCCTCTCTCAGCTCCTCTAATGGCTGACCATTAGGCAAGAGGTGGACAATAACCATCTCTGCTGGTTTGCATTCTTGACTGGAAATAGCTCTGTGCTGAACTCAGTAGGCTCAGTGTATGCTAAATATGCAGCTGTCTTCATAAAGCCATTCCACATAGGATTAAAACAGCATCACAAAGATTGTAGGTGTCTGCATGTGCTCAGACGATGAAGAGGTGATGAGTGTTTTACTTGGATTTGCTTTTTTGGAACGTGGTGCTTAAAGCCCACCTAGATCATACTTGAGGACCAATACTTACATATGCATACCTATAGGATCTAGGCTTTATCACAGATATTTCAGGCAAGAATTTATATTAAATGTCATGCTGGTATTTACTGTAACAGTCATCTCTGGACTTAAATTCTATAGTAGCTACTGAATAGGCTGCTCGTCAGAATTGTGGGGAAAAGGAAGATAACACTGAAATGTGAGAGCTAACTTTTAAAACCAAAAATAATCCAGATACTGGGAAACTCAGCTGACAAGCTTCCCCCTTCATTATATGGGGTTGTAAAAGGACATTGCTCTTAAGTTCCCTGCCCTTTATGGAAAATTATGCAGAAATTAATATTACCTACTGACATGATATCACATCATGCTATACGTCGTCCCAAATCTAAGAGTAGTCGTCCCAACAGGCCACTACATAAGAAACAGAATCTGTTATAGATAAGTTTCATGAAAGAATAAAATTTTACACTGCCGTAGGAACACTGTACCTAGGAAATACTACATAAAATTCCTTCTTGTGCTATTTTGAGCACATTCCTCTAGTCTTCTTTCGTGTCCCCTGCCTTTTGATACGTGGTCCCAAGCTACTAACAAACAAAATATCAAAATATTAGTCATACAGCTTTATCGCAACAGGAAAGCTACAGATCAACAGAGTTTTAGAAATATTGATCAATAAAATTTAAAAAGCCTCTAAATGTCAGTGATGGTAAATAACTGCCAGCCTTTGTAGACACATCGGTCTTGTTCTATTCTGCTCCCTGCACTTCAGCACACAAGAGTTTGCCATACTCGAACAGCAAATGAGTGGCATAAATGTTAAAAATGTTTCTGCATGTTATTTTCATTGGCATCAGTCTCAGCAATGTTTTGGAGGTGGAAGAGCTTTTGCAAGCCTCAGCAGACTGCACGAAAATACTCATTTCCCCAGTTCGATTACCAGAATGGAGTATTAGCTTTATTCAAGTCCTTGATCTTTTCCCTGCAACCCTAGTTGGTTCGACCAGGGATCTGGCCCTTAACAGACCACTGAGTACCACTGCAACCATCCTCTTTATAATCCCAGACGGTCACCATCATCCTCCATGTTTGTCTCTAGCCAGCTGGAAGAGACTTTTCTAAAGGCTTCACAAGATACAACTGAGCCCCAGTGCGCGCAGAGATAGCGTGCACAGGAAATGGCCTTCTGTATAACACAGCATAGAAAACAAACTGGATTGGCTACCTAAGCAATGGCTGTGCAATTAAGCAAAGGACTGCTTAGAGCTCTGAGCTGCTGGTGCTACACCAGAGGAGAAAACTTGGAAGTTAGCTCATACTCTGAGAAAACTTGTGCTCTGTAGCCACATCTGGTTAATCAACATTTGCCTGTACTCTCTCATCTAGGGCAATTTCTTTAGGCTGAGGAGCCCACATCTGCATTTTCTGACATACTAAAGCCTCCCGCTGACTGCCAGGAGGGCCATTAGGTCCAACACACGTGAAGACTGAAGCATTTTACTCCTTCAGGAATGGTGCTGTCAATTGCAGTGCTAGGAATACAAAACCATCCCAGGATTCAAAGTTTGTCTTCAAAACATGACAAAACAACTTTCTAGGAAAACAGACATGACAGTTACCATTCTGTGTTGCTTTCTGAGGCCTGCTGGTGTAGCCTGCTAACAGCACCGAGGTGTACAGAGTTGCCCACAGCAGAGCCAGGGACATGCTTCTGACACAACCTACTGTTCAAAGAGCCTCAGGAACAAAGACCTGATCACCAAAATTAATTAAAATGAATCACCAAAATTAATTAAAATGAATCCTTCATTCCATAAAAAGAATCATTAGTAACTCCATTTCTGTGAGGAAAAGGTTAAATCTGAACGGTTTTTTGTGCCAAATTATTCATTTTAAACACAATTAGTGTCCATCGGTACCTAAGCCTAATTCATGCAACAGCAGCTGCAGTGATGATTTTTTTTTCCTCCTGAGAAAAATTTACACTGAAATGTGGAATAAGGATATAGCAAAGGTAAAATAAACAAACCATCATAGCCAGTGCTGTCCAAGAAAATAAGATCCAGCACTGCAATCCTTTGTACCGTTGAACCACTCACTCTCTGGTTTTCACATTTTCAGTTTGTGCAGATTTTTTCTTTGTAAATTCAGATGTTCTGCTGGGACTGGGATTAGAATAAAGCTGGGGTTAAACCCTTCTTCTATCCAGCACCATTCCTTGGATAATCAGAAGTAAAAGAAATAAACTATGAAGTTGCTCTTTCAGCAGTCAGAATATCACAAAATAAATTGCGGTTAATCTGTAGCAACAGAACTGTCCATTTCTTCCAGGCAGATGAAATATAAAATATGCAGTAACGCTTAAAGCAGTTGCTAATTATTTAACAGAGGGATTTTCCACACAAAACACATTTAAAAATTGAAAAGCTTCACTATTCCTGACAAGAACATTTAGAATAGATTTTTACCAATGATATTTTGAAACAGGAGACTGCAACTGACCCCACCTTGCAGCCCGAATTCAGCTGAATCCTATACAGCATTATAGAATCTTCTGCAAAATGTGTTCTTAACAATAAAAAAAATACAGTATCACGTATCACTAACTTGAAGCAGGAATGATTTCTAAAAACTGGCCAGGAAGAAGCAGTGTTAAGACTGGGAAGGGATTTCCAGTTCTGCCTTGTCTGAACTTCAGTTACTCACATGGCTTCTAGTTTCTCTGTGCCTGTTTACTCAGCCTTAGCAGCCACCTTTATATACCCCGTGAAACTCTGGAGCTGAGGTGCTGCAACACACAGCAATTCCCAGTGAGTGTCATTTGCAGTCACATTTTATTGTTTATCATTCAGCATCCTCTTTCCTTAAGAATCCTAAAATTTGGGGTTTGTTTTTTCTTTGTCAACGGAGCTGCACACATCAGTTTATCAGCCAGCTGTCCCTATGTCACTCTTTTGAGCTGATGTCACCACTTCAGCACCATCCATCCATCTTCCCCTGCAGTGCGTGCTCCTTTCCTAGGGGCTGCAAATTTCACCTGCCATTAATTTTGTTCATTCACCATGGTTATTTAGGAGAAAAAAAGGACTATGAGGAAATGTTGAAATCACTACTTGCTTTCTTTCTCCAGACCTTTCTTAAACAGATATGTAGGACTGAAAGTGAGACGGGGTCAGGGACTGCAGCCTCCCAGGGTCACATGAACTAGAAAAAAATATTGATGATCAAAAATTGAACAGATTAAGAGTTTGGTTAGTCTAAAAAGAAAAAAAAAAAGATGACTGACAGTTTTCAAAATACATAAATTCTATGGTAAGGAAGGGAACGACCTGTTCTCCACATAGATAGGGCAAGGAGTAATGGGGTTAATCTGCACTTAAGGAGTTTCTAATTGGAGGCAATAGAAAACTATCCTAAGATAAGGAAAGTGGAGGACTGGAAGAGATGCCTGGGGAGGTTATAAAGTTCCGTTCCTGAAGGTCTTTGCATAATTTGGATATTTATCAGGAAGGAGACAGGGAGATTGGATCCTGCTTTATGGCAATGAAATCATGGGATGCACCAGATCAACTCTTCACATTCCTTCCTGCCCCCTACATCTATGCCATAGATGTGAAGTCCAGAAAGATCTTTCCCTCTTCCCTTCACATATATTAAAAACCATCCCTCACCCAACAACCTTCAGGTTTATACTATTCCAGGCTGAGTGCTCTGTCCACTCCAGCAGTTTCTGCTCCCAAAAAACCCAAGTTCATTTTACAAAGTGAAACACATTCCATCTTGCAGAGGAGGGTGAATGCCTCCCTCTTCCCTTTTTCCCTCAAAATGCTGCCATGTCAGAGAAAAATTTATTCTTAATTCAAATCTGATCACAAGATTAGTTCCAAGCATGTGAGCAAGATGCATGAGTCAGGAGCAGGACCACCACAAACGCCTCTGCCCAGCTTCTCATCTCTTGCTAATGCTGATCTGACATTTCAGAGAAAGGTGGCACTTCCCCAAGTCACCTGAGGTCATGCAGCTGGGACCATGGGGAGAAAACCAAATCAAAACAACAAAATATTATTTCTTCAGCCTTGCAGGCAACTGCCAGAAGATTTGGAGTATGGGATTAATGGACAAATACAACACATAAACAACACTGAGTTCATCTTTATTCCAAGCAGCTTTCCAAACAGGGTGGGAAGAGCAAGGAAATGCCAATGGGATTGAAAAAGGCTCTCGCATCCTTCCATCTGACTCTTGGTGAAAGAAAGTCCTTAAATCAAAATCAAATTGACCTTGAGGACCCCAATTTATAACAGGCCTTTCCCTCCTCTCACAGAAGCCACCTCCATGGTCAGCCTTCCCATGCTGTTTCCTGCCTCTGTTGCCTTATCTTGCCACAGTGAAGAACTATTGTTTCAATGACAGCTCTTTCATACATAACAGTAAGGGCTTTTCATCCTTCCTTGGGGATACCAACTCCACATTCCAGCTTTAATTGCTAAGCCCTAGGTGAAACCTGCTCTCTCATGCTAATTGTGACTGTGAATTTATGAAGCTCCACCACGAAACAGTTTAGGCTGTTTGCTCCCCTGGTTGTCAGCAACCTCCTTCCTCCTGGTTTCCAGTCCCAATTTCCTCTGGAAAAATCTTCTCTGGCACCAACAACGTTCAGCTCTCTGCACCACAGCGATGCTCTTATGGAACCACTTCCACAGGTCACCACACCGTACATCCTTCTGCAGCCATGTATCCAGACACGTGTCTTTGGGCAACCAAAATGGCTGTAGTTACAGAGTCGATGGTCACAGCACATGTCCATCTGCAAACTGAGAAAAGTCTGCAGTCTATTATCTGATATTTATTTGTGCTCCCATCATATGATGAATGACATGCCATTGTACGATGGGAGATGCCTGCATTTTATCACATCATAGGTAAGCCTAGGTCACACGAGAGAAAGAGCTGTGAAACCATGAGGGTATTGGGCATCAGGCTGCAGGCAGGATGATTACATGCCTCAGGTCAAACGACTCTACTCTAATCCCACTTTTCCGCCTTTATTAGGCTAAACCAGATGAGCTGCAGGACAGGTCTCCAGCACAATGAAGTGCAGAACAATTAGAAGACATTTTCTGCCAAGACAGACCAGTGCATTTAGATCTTGTTTTCACTTATCTTCTGTTGTAACATAACACCATTTCAACTCTATCTGTGATTGCTGTGCTGGGAAGACAACAGCAAACTGAACACTTAGCTGGAATGATCTATCCAGTTTAAGCCTCTAAAAGTCTGACTCACAGAACAGGACCTGCCATGAACAGGAATCAGAAATGCAAGAAAATTGGCCAGGTGGCTGTACCCTACCATTGGTACACTTCATAGCCTCCATGTGCACCTTTAAGCTACCATCATCACTTGATTAGTTCCCCGCCTGTGGCAGTCCTTCAGGATCAAAACCAGGCAACCCTGGAACACCAAGGGGTAAGGTTTCCTGAAAGCACGGTTCAAGGGATGAAATTCAACGCACTTGGTTGCTTTTGCAGTATCACTGAGGCCGTAAGGAGGCACTGGACGCGAATGAGAGCGGCGTAGAAAGGTACTGTGAGGTAACCCCTCCCCCTGAACAGAAGTATTCCTAATGCAGTTAGTAGCCCTTTTTGCCTTCTCTTTAAGAGATGGCTTAGCATGAAAATCGCACAACTAGCGAGCCCACCTGAGTGCGCCCAGTCTCACGCCAACACCCCGAAATTAACCCACACATTCCAGGATCGCCACCGGGACAAGCGTCCTGCTCCGGCTGAGCGGGGAGGGGGAGGCTACCGGATCCCGTAACGCGGGACTGTTTCGGCAGGTGCGCCGGGCCACTCCCGCTCACCTCCCTTCGGTGGCAGCGGCCGCCCGGTGACTAACGCGGCCTGACAGGCGCGGCCGCCGCGCTCGCCTCACCGCCAACCGCCCCTCTACCCCCCCGCTCCCACCGCCAACCGCCGCTCCCGCTGACATCACCGAGCTGGATTTAAATAGCTCCGCAGCCCCCCGGCCTCCCGGATACAGCGCGCCCCATTGGTGGCGGCGCCAGCCTATGGCCGCGCCGCGCCGCTCCCCTCCGCCAATGGCGAGGCCGCCGCTGCCGCGCCCCTCCCCTGTCGCTAAGGGAGGGAAATACAGCGCGGCGCGGCGCGGCGGGCTGTCAGGTGCGCTGTGCCCCGCCGCGCCCCGCCGCCCGGGGACGGGGATCAGCCCTGTGGCTGGGTGGGAGGACGGGGTGAGAAATAAACGCACCTAGCGGTGGTGTTGGGGGGTGGGGAGGAGGCGGAGAAGGGCTCAGTGTCCCCGCAGGCTGCTGGAGGCCGTGGATGTTTGCTCGCCGCCGAGCTGCAATGGACGCTGCCCGCTGCCGCCGCCGCCCCGCCGCCGTCGCCGAGGGAGAGCTGCTCGCCAGGAGCCGGCCCGCAGCGCGCCCGGCGCCCGAGAGGGATGGGGCTTTTTCCTCTTCGGCAACGCTCCGCTGAACGTCGGCTCTGCAGCCGGCCGCCCAGCTAGGTTGCATGGCAGCCGGGGCCCGAGCGAATAGGTAAACGCCACTGTGTAGATGTTGTCTGGAGAGAGGGAGAGAGAGAGAGAGGGAGAGGAGGACAAAAAAAAAATATTAATAAAAAAAATGAGGATGCAGATACTGAGCCTGGCACCGGGGAGGTGTAGTAGCCGCTTCTCCTCTGCCGTGCGCGGCGGTGAGGTGCAGCGCGAGGAGAAGGCAAAGCGGTGCGTGAGGCGGGTGGTTGGAGACCCGCGGTGCCCCCCCAGAAGCAGCCGGGTCTGTCCCCGCCATGCCGCAGCCCGTCACCGCCGGGCCTGTCCTGAAAGCAGGCTGTCGTCTGCGAGAGCTCTGGGGTTTACCAGCCGCCTAGCCTTGTGGAACAAACCAAAATCAATTCCGTGCCAAACTCAGAAATATTTAACTCATTTCACTCGGTACCAAGCTCGCGAGCTTGAAAGGAGAATGTGGAAATGTACTTCGCCGTCAGGCCGTAATAGCGTTGCTTAAAGCATTTCTACTTGGTTACTGTTTACTGCCTCACGCCCTCCAAATGATTCTGGCTCGTTTCTTTTCCCCTGTCCACAATGTGTTGCCTGAATCTCCTAAAGATGTCGGTGTGCATACTCAAAAAGCAAACGTGTGCGTAAGAACTGTAGGCAAAACACAGCAGGGTTGAGATATTTCTTGGATTTAATGTTGTTTTTCTGGCTCTGCCTGTGGTTTAGAGCAAGGTGCTGAACTTTCTGCCTCGCTGCTTTTCTTCTTCTCTTCCCTGTTCATCTCCAAATTGAAAACAAAACTCATGTCACGGTTTTGCTGGGGAGATTTTTTTTATTTTAAAATAAAGAATTCCTATGCAACATGAAATAATAATTATTGTAGGAGAAGCTGCAAATACTTACTCTAGGGGCCCTGGTAAAAGTAAAAATAAAAATCAAAACAATACTTTATCCTTCCCTGAAACAAAACCACTGAGTTATCAGCAATCTGAGGTGCGTGCCTGTTTACGGCTTTATGTTATGATGAAGTTGCATCAAGGTTTCTTTCCCTTTGGGAGAGGGGAGCCTGTAATAAGAAATCCTTCCCCCTCTAGTTTCCTCCTTTTCCTTACCTGTTATCCCTGTACATGAAGGATGAGGACTGTGAAGCCTTGTTTCCCCTTCTGTTGTTGCAGGACTCGGACAAAAGGGAAGCGAGGGCTGGGAGCATTCGGTGATGTCTGTGGGAGGAATGCACAAGCCACCAAAACCCCGTTCCCTCCATCTTGAGCCTTCCGTGGTGATTTGCAGCAGCACAGGGAAGTATGAAGCACTGAGGGACTGAAGTCAGTGTTTAAACCTGACTTCACTTCAGCGTAAATGACTATGCAAGGTTCAGATCAATGGAGGACCAGGGGTAGAATAGCAGAACTACTTAAGTTGCCTCTTTTAAAAGTTCTCTTTTGAGTATTTAAAGATTAAGGAGTTATTTAGAAAAGATGACTCTCCATATGTGTGTATGTTTACGTGTCCTAATAGAAGATGATGGTCCACATTATCTTACATGCTGGATACATCTTGGGACAATCTATACCACCTTACTGATTTCAGGGGAGCTGTATTGATTTAAGCTAGTTAAGGAACTAACCCAGTTAAGTTTTAAATAATTAGAATAATATTCTCTCTCTCTTTCAGTCAGATTTGCCCTTCATGTTACTTGTGTTTCATAATCCTCCTAGCTCTCAATTTCATCATTACAAGACCAGCACCTCTATTGTAAAAAAAAAAAATAATAAAGAGGAGGAAAAAAAAACACTTAAAAAGTAGTCTTTTTACAATCTGATCTTTATTTTCATGTTTAAATAAATTTAGGGTGCAAGCTCATCCTATTTATCCTATTTTTTTAACAGGCCAATTTAGTTTCATTTACTTACACTGGCATTTTTAAAAGCCAGAAGCTCTCAGGAAGAGAATGTGTTCGATGCACCAGAACCCTTTAGGGTTTTAATAAAAGACATGATATCATGAGTAACATCTCCACTTCTGTTATTCTTCTTATATAGTAGTGACAAGATTGAATCACCATTTTTAGCTGTTCTTCAGCAGAACTCATAATCTATCAATGTGTCAGCTCAACAGCAGTTTTCTCTTCACACTAATGTGAACCAGAAGGTCCAGCTATCACTGATTTTGACAATTTTATTTTATCCGAGATTGCGTGTATTGCAGAATTTTGAAGAAAATGAATGATAGGACCTATTATATTTTCCTAAAGATGTACAAAACATAAAATACGTCATCTAAAACATTTCAAACTCATTTGTACTAGATAACATTCCTAAGTTAGGTGTTTCATAAACCTTAAGCTATAAGCACTAGGAAATAGTTGTGTGATAAATAACAAGTATAAGATCAAGTCTGGGTCCCATATTTTTTTGAATGCCTCGGATTGCCCTCTGTATTGTTACATAATGCATCATAAAAAAATACGTGCCTTCATTCTCTTTAAATCACTCGGCATGGATAGTACTAAGCCTTCCTTCAAGTCCTCGTTATGCAAGTCCTTGCTACTGTTAATAGCTCTCAGTTTGGCATGGTTACTTAAAAAACAAGGTAACCACAGACTTTTTGTGAAGCTCCTTGCATTTCTGGAATTTACAATGAGTCAGTTCCAGGTGCCTTGCTCTCTTTCTCAACTATAAGCTAAATTATTATGAACAAACTGATTTTTCCCCATTAGAAGAAAGTCCCATTCATTCCAGTGTATCACAAGGTAATCTGGTTTTTCATTTAGTTGCATCTATAAGCATATTATATTGTGAGTATCTGAATGCACTTCTCCAGTGTCAAAATACGGTAGAATAGACCAGAACACAGTAATATATTGAATGTCTGTTGAAAAATGCAGGCGTGTAACTAAGTACTGAAAAAATACGTAGCATAGTAAAAATCCATGACCAATCTAGCAAAGCTAGATAACAAAAAATACATATAGGCATTAAGTACTATTATTTAAAGTAAAACCTGTATTATACAGTGTAAGCAGCATTCAAGTGAAATTGATGAGACATCTGTATAGAACAGAAAGAATATTTTTTTAAAGCTATGATGTTACGACGTTCTGTATTTCTTTAGTTGGGAAGTGGAATTTTCCTTGTCTTTTTGGTAAAGGCATAAAATTAATAACAAGCCCTTCACAGAATTAGGGGCACTGCCTGTTTTGTGAGTTTGTTTCCTCTGTCAAACACGGAGATCATTGATGGAAAAAAAATGCGGAGGAACCTCTCTGGGTTTTTCAGTATCATGGAGATCTTTCCATGTAGCCTGTCCTTTAACAAGGCCTCAGTTTTAAACATACTGAAATAGGAATATCTCAAAATTCATAATACTGACTATATAAAGAAAAATTTTGCACTCAGTTTATACTTGTAGAAGTATACAAGTAGTAACTCGGTGATGTGTCACTGGGAAAGGAGGGATTTGTTTCATATTCTATTAATAGATCTATTAGTATAACAAACCTCTATTGCATTTTTAGATTTTCTTTACCTTTTTGTTGCTCTTGTCAATTTGGGGTGCTAGCTTATTTATTTACTTCCCTTCTCCTACTAGTAGTTATTTTAAAAGGTTCAACTATAGTCTGTTCAGGTTTTGGTATGACACATGGAAAATATTTTTTTTTTATTCCTTTTGCAAGCAGTAGGTTGGTGGGAGGAGGTCTGCACTGTAAAATAGTATACCTACTAAATTGTACTCCAGTGGGAGATTAAAATAAGAAAGAGCAGAATGGCTGAGACAAGTCATTTGTCACAGATGTTCATGCAGTTCTGTGTTCTGTTTTAAGCTGGATTCATCAAACATGATAAGGAGTAATTTCTGTCTGATACGAAGTTCCCATCCAAGGAGACTAAGTGGGTTAAGTTTAAACTGTGATTTGAAAATACAGGGAAATGTTACTGTACGGTTGACAGCTTGATTCGGTAGCCAAAGTGGACACAAGGAAGTAAATTGGAGAATGCTATTTTTGCAGTGCCTAAAATATGTCGATTCAGAAGTAAGAAGGAAAATGCATCACAGATATATTAGTATGGAGCAGACTTACTTTAGCTACAAGATGCTTTTTTCTATAAAGCACAAAGATTTTACCATAAATGTCTGAATTACGTAGATTACAAAGGGTACCGATGCTGTCGGAGAGCAAGCGTGAAATGTCGATGTGATAACGTGTGATACTTAAGTGGCATTTACTGACTGCTTTTACGGTATTTCATAAGTTTATAAAATAAGTTTAGTATTAAAACTTAGTGAAAATACATGAGGTAAGCAGGAGTGTAATATTTATTTCAATTTTTTTAGATAGGCTGATTATCATATTTAATAAAGTAGAATACAAATGAGAAGGCCCAGGCCAAAGGTTACTTTAAAAGGGGGATTTAAAAAAATGAATATCAGACTCATTCTTAGTATTTATTAGTTACCATCTCTTTTAATATAATTTTGCCTTTTGTGAGTTCCTTTCTGTCTCCCTTCCTTCTTTCCCTGCCCCAAAAGGGAGAAATATAATGGCTACAATTAGCTTCTGTTTACTGGAGCAAAATGATTTTTTCCCAAACTGAAATATCTGCATTAATTTGCTAGACTTCCAGCTATTTTTACCTATGCCATTTCTGAGAAATAGATAGTGATGTCCATTTTAATGTGGCTTACTACAGTGTAGCAGCTGTAATCTAGCGTTTTTCTCTTTGGTAGTCAGATATACAGAATTGTCAGCCTGTTGGCTTTTAAGTACCTGAAAGCTGAATCGGAAAGAAAATATTTTTGATATAGTAAGTTTGACTTTTCAGTCTGTACTTCCTTTTGAGTTTTCTAAGTCAATGCCACATAGACTGATTATCAGAAAAATCGTGGCTTACATAATCAAGCCATACATTTTTCTACTGCCTCCCTTCCCCTATTTAGCTTTCATTTTACTCTGAAAAATGAAAAATTTTGAATAGGAAATTGGTATGGGATACTGATTGTATACACATTTTCATGAGACTGCATAGCTAAGCTATTTGTATGTATTTAGTAAAAGAAAGCAATAAATAAAATTTTAAAACCTTGAGATGGCTAAACTTTAAAATTATAGTAATCATTAAATACCGGATTGTACCTAGCTGTTTAGCATCGAGTCTTTTTTCTTTGCATGGGGAATTAGGGTACTTCTACGTATTCCTTACTCAGAGTAAGAAAAATAAGAACGTCGTACCCCATTTTTCTTGTCGTGAAGCTGATGCTCCTTCATAAGGCAGTTGGTTTTAATGCCCAGCTTTCAGAGGATGAGCAGTGATTGTTGTTGACAAAATATATAGCAAATTAATCAAAACTCTGTCCTGCTAGAATAATTGCAAATTGAATTAATTACAAAGAATAATATTAAAATTTTATCAAAATATGTTAACATGAACTCTTACCCATAGGTGGCAGTCAGCTTTCACTGTAGTAGGGATGCCAAACTTTTGGTTCATGGCATTCATGCTTATGCTGGAATAATGTTAATGGGCTATGCGTATGTGCATGTACAAAAGTGTATACGTGTCTGTGTGTTGGGAGAAGGGAAAGGAGGTTTTTATTTGCTCTGAATTTATTTACCCTAAAATAATTTAGTGATTGGGAGGATTCTGAATTGCTATATATAAGCAAAAGAAATTATCATATTCTGGAGAAACGATCCAGGTATTAATTTTTAAAACCACACAAACAAATTTTTATCTGTCCGTTGCTGACGCTCATCTAACATAAGTAATGATAATTGAGAAGCGTGCAGGTGCCCCTAGAAATTGAGCAGAAAGACAAGGATCTTGCCGGCCTTAGAGAACATGACTCCGTACCGTGCCCAGTCCTCCAAACTGCATTTCTGTTTCATCACCTGTTATCTGTAAATTACAGAAGCGCTGCAGCGACGACAGTCCGCCCTGGAAATCCCAGCAATAAGCTCCCTTAAACATCGAGCAAATACAGAAAAGGGAGCAGAACCTGTGGGCTGGGGTTCTCCTTCTCTTTGCAGAGCTGCCATTGACACCCGTGGCAGCGCTGCGCAAGGGGAGGACACTGCCCGCGAGAGCAGACATCACCCCAGTTTTGCCCTCAGCTTTTTTAGGGCTTTCTGAGGTTTATGGGGATTTCCTTTTGCAGTATCGCTAAGGAGGCACTTGGGACCCCACCAGAACTGGAGGGGATAGAAGGAGCTAATAAGGCCAAGTCATCTCAGTCTAAAACAAAGAGAACTTATGAAGCTGCACACGTGACATACTAAGACGATATAGCTCTTATGAGACGAGATGACCAAAAACTGAAACTCATGAGTAGGTGAAGTCATATTCTGTTTACTATTACAGCTGCACCGGGACTCCTTTCGGTTAAGACTGATCTAATATTGTGTCAAGGTAGGCCACTGTACACGTTTAGCAGAGGTGAGGAACTAGCATTTTACAAAATGGAAAATTGGAAGAATACACAATTATGTGTTGCTACTACAGTATTTGGCTGTGATGCAAGATTAAGGGCTCAGAATAGAGCGGAATGGCGCAGTATTATTAAAACAGAAGGCCTAATTCTCCTTATGCAAGAGTCGCAGCAACACACATCGTTGTATAAGCCAAAGCAGTCGGTATGATTTCATAGTCAAACAGGGTATTTCCACATACATGCCACCACGACGTGACTAATTAGATACTTGCATATACACAGACCCATTTGTTCCCCAACTGTAATAATCAGGATTGCACTCCAGGGTAATTTACACTCTTGGGTAACGCTACTGAATACAAGATAGCAGGTGGTGATAAACTGGCTGGTCACAAATATGTACGAATTTTGAAAATCGAAGCTTTCGTGGTCAGCTCTGACCTTGACGTAGGCACAACTGGAGAAGACCTCCTCAGCCCTATCACAGGCAGCCATGTTGCACTGTTCATCTTGCTTGCGGGGATGCCAGACTCCATCTTGAAGCTGCCCTTGTCCTGAGGTAGCTCCTTATTTTCTGTTCCTCTGAATGGTTAAAGATTTCGGGTGATGTGTATTCAGCACCAGCTGACCCCCGTCATGTTCAGTGGCATCTTTGGCTTCAGTTTAAAGAGCGTTTCTCTCTCCCGGTATAAAGTCCCTTCCAGTCTGTCACCCCTTGAGCTTTCGTAGGTTACTGCGAAAACCTGCTCAGCCAAAGCAGCTGTGCCATACCTGTTGTAGAGGAGGGTGCCTTTCCCCCACCGTTCCTCTAACCCCCCTTTGTACCTTTTCCACTTCCAGTAAATCCCTTTTAACATGCAGGGTTAGAAGTAGACGCAGTCCTCCAGGTAAGATGTCATCGGGGCCTCTGACGGTGGCATTAATACCTTCCTATCCCTGCTAGATAGACAGCAACTAATATTTTGGTATTTTTTAACTTTCATATTCAGAGCTACCTGCTATCAACATCTCACAGGCCTTGAGGACTGACCGAAGCACCCAACTTAACCCTTTTTTTATGGATGCTGATAGCAAAAGTTCTTGTTACTCGTTCCTAGCTTATGACCATGAACTTTGCACTGTTGGACTGGTATTGCATGGTAAGGGTGTCAAAAGGCCTTTTACAAGAAGAGCGTCCTCAGTTTCATCCAAGCCACGGGTTTCCCGTGAGTTTTCTGGCGTGTCCAGATTTGTTCAGGAATCTCTACGCTTTGCACGACTATAGACGTGAGCTGGCACATGCACGTGATACGACGCAGGGCTTTCCAGGGGAGCTAGGTTGGCTCACGAAGCAGAGTTGTCCCTAGTATTGCGTTACCTCGGGCACATCACGGTGTTTTATTTCAGGTCAGCCTTCAGAAAGACGTACGGTACTTCTGACTCGGGTGTCCTGCGCTGGCTTCACTTGACAGCGCTGGGAGCAAGAGACCGAATTCTGAAATATTTTTCCAGGATCAACAGAGGAGATGGACAGAGTGTCACATTATATTGTTTCTATTGATTTTGTAGGTTAATCTCCAGTTTACAGGTTATGCCTGTGAGATTGAAGGGAGAGTGGGATGTACAGGAGTTGTGTGGCACTCCTGAATAACATGTAAGAATAAGAATTATTTTTTTATAGAAGAATCCGGAGGATTTCAGTGGTTGTGTTTCTGGAAGTTAAGTAGCTTTATGACTGTCTCTAATTAAACAAGCAAAAATCTGTTTTTCTTTCTTCTCTTTGTCTTCCCTTGGAACTTTCTGTATGAAATTTGTATTGTGGCATTTTTATACAGCAGTTTTATTTGATATGTTTTACTTCTCTGTCTGCAGGACAACTAAGAAACTTGACCACTGTGGTTTATCCGTATAATGGAAATGCCATACTGAAGAACTTTTGCTAGGTTTGGTGTATGCCGGGTTCCAGGATACTGAGTCAAGCCCACTACGTAAAATGACTTTTGTGCCCTTTGTTACACGATATTTCAGCCCCCCTTTGTGGAAAGAGTGCCCCGGCTTTGTGTCATCGCCTGATCGTTCTTCGGTTAAGGTAGTCAGTGAAAATAATTCATAAGATCTGTCTGGGATCATTCTTTAAGGAAGTCCACTGTCAACTTTCCTCTAGCCTGAGACTTCCCCTTCAAAACTACTTCGTGAGCTTTTATTCATATTAAGAGTTAATTTAGTAATTGCTGGCTTCCTTAGTTTAGTTTTATTTTTTTCAAGTAACGTACTAACAAATCTTTTCCTGAAATCCAGTCAGATTAGGTCAATTTATTCCCTTGATGTAGAAAAAGCAGGGTTTGTTGGTTTTTTTTAAATGTCTGGCTACTGTGCCATAATCTATTTTTAGGAAAGCTTTGTGCTGTTTTTCTTATTTTCTATTTATCCAGTTTTATCCTACGCTTCCTTGCATCCAAGTTCTTGGTGGGCAGTCCCAATTTTTTCCCCTTTTAAACTCAGATTACTTCAAAATCCTCAGGTGGCTGCTCTTCCACTTGGATTCAAAGATCAATCTGTACAAGTTTTCCCACCCAGAAATTAAGAAAGGCAGAATGAAACTAATTTTTTTTTGGTTTTGTCATTTCACCTCCATCTAAAGGATTCACGAAGAAGCTCACTCAGAGATGGTGGTGAAACATGGACTTTCTTGGAGTCTTTAGCATGTAGCTGAGAAGATCATAGACATAAGAGCCTCTAAATCCTGCAATTTACTGCTCCAAGATTTTCACACTTGGAGGGCTCATCATATCTCAGAGGCTTTCTAAAGTCTTAAAAAGAAAGTGAACATAGCTAAACAACTTGGTTAAGGTTGTTACAAGTTAAAAGGCATCCTTTAAGAACCTGAAGTTATACCCAAATCAAGAGAATAGAAAAAAACCCCATCTATCTGGCAGATTATATGTGTTTACACATATAACTGGTAGACATTGATACACAATTAAGTGTCTCAAAAAACAAGTTCGAGGAAAAAACTCAGTGGCTCACATGGCAGAAATTTTTAGCGATGGCTCTAGAGAAAGATATAGGTAACTACAGACCGTTGGGCCTGATGAGCAAGCCAGGTGAACTCATTAAAGAGAAGAATTAATGAACAATTGGGTAAGCAAGTGTGACTTAGGGAAAGAAACAGGCAGCTTTTGTGAAGGGAAGTGATGCCTCGCAAGTCCCTCTGTACTGGGAGAGGAGGTCTGGTCGATAATACAAGGAATTAAAAAAAGTCCTTCGACATCTTTTAGCAAAAGCTCTCAAAGAAATGAAGCTGCATGGGCAAAGAGGCAGCTTCGCAACATGGACAAGTAACACGTGAAGAGGTGGGAAGCAAAGGACAGAAATGAGGGCTCGCTTCTCATGGCGGTGGGAGCGTGCGCTCAGAAACGTTCTGGGAGGGGGCATGAATAAAAGTTGCAGAGATTACTGTCAGCACAAAGACAGGAGGAGGGGGGACACTGTGAAGCTGAGTGACCGGGCAACAAAACAGCAGATGAAGCCCGGTGTAGGTTAAGTGCCCTGTGTTACACGCAGGGAAATGGTGGGGTCTCAGCTGGCTGCTACCCCTCCGCAGCAGCCTCGTGGGGCTGAGAGAGACACTTCCACGAAAACTTCAACACGCTGCTTTGGCAGTGGTTCAAAAAGCAAGCAAAATGTTAGGGATTGCAAAGAAAGGGAGGGGGAACAAAACAAAACAAAACAAAGCAAAACCAAAAAAACCCAACCCAAACCCACCATTATTATGGTGCTTTTCTACCGCTCTCCAAGTCTTGCGCATGTTTCTTTGGCCTGGCTGCCTTTAGCATAAATGCATAGCAACGTGCGTGTTTGAAAAACATTGCAAAATCAAAGCTAGAAAGCCAATATCGCGCAAACAAACAGAACCCACTGTACTAAAAGAAAACAAGTGTTTGCTTCACGGGCTTCTCCTCCACCTTTAGAAAGGCCAAGAGGAAATGAAGCAACGTAAGAGGGCAGCCGTGGCACTGCTGGAAGCGTGCTAAGGAGTGATGGAGGTATTTAGAATAGCCTGATTATACTTTCACCCTTATTTGCACCTCTCTTCCCTTATTTTATCCTTCCAGATCAAATCTATCAATAAAGCAGTAAAGCAGTGTTACAGTGCCGCGCTAAAAATCCTTCGTAAGCGGGAGAGAGCATCGTGGCCAGGAGTGTAACACACACACACACACACACACAACCAGTGAGGAAGAGAGATGTGACGGCAGACTCTGTTGACATGGTTTCCTAGATGAGGCAACCCGGAGTACCTGAGAGATCTGAGTTATTTAATATTTTCATTAATGACCCTGTACCAACAACACAACCCATATATGAACTGTACCGGTGAAATCTGCCAACGAGGCAAGAACTGGGAGTCACTGCCGGGACAAGAGGACAAGAGGATTAGACTGTTACAGTGGACGTGAACGGCTGTGTCCGCTGACTTAATAAAAGCAGGTAAAAATGTAATTAAAACCCTAAGGAACTAGTAGGAGTTTCAACTACAGATGAGACCTTACAAGTGAGACTCTCCAAGACAGACCTGAGGGTCTGCAAAGGTCATGGGGTGACTCTGTGGGGCACAGGAGTGATGCAGCTGGGAAAGAAGCAAACACAGGCATAGGGTATAACAAGTGAGTGTGAAGGATTTCCAGTATTGGTACCGCTTTCCAGACCAAATGGCATCTGTGATATCACTCGTGATTCGGGTCACCTGTGCTCAGGAAACGTGAAACATAACCGCATGCAGAAAGCTGTTCAGGACAAGACGGAGCTTGTCTTGTGAGAACTGGTGAAAAAGGGTTGCGATCATTAACCAAAGATGACAGGGCGGGGATATTTCTTTGGAAGGGCTTTTGTTCTCTGACTCGCACAGCCTTCTCCATCGCTGCTGCTCAGGTATGTGTGGAAAACTGAAGGTGAGGAGGAAGCAGGGCTGGATGTGCTCACCAGCTCCTCCACAAGGCGTAGAGAGTGGTGGCGGGAATGGGTGTTCAGCCAACGGGTCTGCCATAGGCGTGATGGATGGTAACATTTTTCACCACTGTAAGGCGGCGGCAAACATTTTTAAGCGTGGCGATCAATTTTGTTCTCTAGCATCTAATTGAACATCAGTAAATATGTTATTAAGATGCTTGACAGTGTGCTCTTTTGCAATCAAGGCCAAGATGTAGCCAGATACTCATCTTAATCTCTCCAGACACATTTCTAATGAATTTTTACAGTGCCTAGAGGAAAGGTCCCTGGTCTGAAGTGGGGCACCTGGGTGATAAAAGCAAATTATAATTAATAATATATTGTGTTTATGGTGTCAGATTGTCATCTAAAGACAGTGGTAAAACCTTGTAGTATAGGCTACTGCTAGAATCCTGTTAATGAAATTGCGTACTTTAAATCATTCCCAAGGCATAAGGTAGGATGTTTCTTTGTTGACAGTGCTTTCTCTTCGATATTTATATTTCACTCCCTGTTTATGGTCTATCAAGAAGCCACCTAATACTGAGAGAAACCGTAGTTTGAAATGACTCCATTCTATTGCGGTGTTTCTGTTATCATTCTGTCCTGT
Source organism: Vanellus vanellus (assembly GCF_965231255.1). Lineage (NCBI taxonomy): Eukaryota > Metazoa > Chordata > Aves > Charadriiformes > Charadriidae > Vanellus > Vanellus vanellus. Next base: position 78,354,971 of record NC_138907.1, read on the forward strand.
GAAGATATGGATAAATTTCCTTTCTACTTAGCAGAAATATGGCACAAGGTCAAGGCTCTATATCCATTGCAGAGCACAACTAGGGAAGAAAGCTATACCTACTTAGGACTAGCATATTGGCTCCTTAACTACTCAGTCCTCTATTCCTTTGACTAATCAATCCACACTTCTACAAGGGCAACTTTTTGATCTTCTATTTTTTGCTGGGTTGGAGGAACTTTTTTAGTCCAATTTTTTGGAGTGAAATTTACAAGTTTTACTAAAAAAACTGCTGAGTTCTACCATATATGAAAGCCAATCACAGCAGCGCGTGCTACAGAAATGTGTTCTAGCAATCATTGAAATTCACATTTCTAGTCAACCTAATTTTACTACGAAAGCATTTTGTTTTCCTTTGACCACGAGATTTTCTTATTCTTTTGGAACCATTGAAGCAGGAAGGGTGGAATCCTGGCAGTTGGCTTTGAGCAGTCTCCGCAACATTTTAGCTCAGAAAACTATGTAACCGGTCTAGAAAAAATAACCGTTTATCACCTTGTGCAGTATAACCACAAAGGGTTTGAGTAATAATAATAAAAAAGACTGACTTACGAATTTTAGTGGTCTGCCTTTTTTTTTTTTTTCAATTATAGACTTGTTATTTGACTTATATGTGTGAAAGTATACATATATTTTCATTTGGAGGTTATGGGATTGCTTCTGGAAAAAAAATAGGTGTAACAGCCTTCCAAACAATTGTCTAGTGTTTCACAAACTCCAAATAGCTCCTGAATGGCAGACCTGAGTTAGAATACATAAAAATTGACTGCATTAAGGTATTTATCAGGAAAGCCTGGAGTGCCATATGATGGACTAATTTCCAGTAAATAATTATTATCAGACATGGACCTGCTGGAGCATGTCCAGAGGAGAGCCACAAGGATGATCCGAGGGCTGAAGCACCTCTCCTATGAGGAGAGGCTGAAAGAGTTGGGGCTGATCAGCCTGGAGAAGAGAAGGCTCCAGGGAGATCTTATTGCAGCCTTCCAGTACCTAAAGGGGGCCTACAGGAGAGCTGGGGAAGGACTTTTTACAAGGGCATGTAGCGATAGGATGAGGGGGAATGGCTTTAAACTGGAAGAGGGCAGGTTCAGATTAAACGTTAGGAAGAAGTTTTTCACTTTGAGGGTGGTAAGGCACTGGAACAGGTTGCCCAGAGAGGTTGTTGAGGCCCCATCCCTGGAGGTGTTCAAGGCCAGGCTGGACGTGGCCTTGGGCAACCTGGTCTAGTAGGAGGTGTCTCTGCCCATGGCAGGGGGGTTGGAACTTGATGATCTTCAAGGTCCTTTCCAACCGAAACCATTCTATGATTCTATGATTCTATGATTAATTAGTACAGTCTTTGGACATTCATCCTTGACCTATAGGTTTTTACTTTTTTTTTTTTTTTTTTAGGAGACAGCAGAACGTGAAACCTTTATTACTGTAATAACATGGCAAAAAATAAAAGGACTCAGTTAAGCAACTGCAATCAAGGTGGTAATAGGACAAGTCTATCTGAGCACTGGATACCCAGAAGAGCACATCTGTGCCATAAAGCCAGGCAGAGGTCAAATGCACAAGAGGACTTGTTGAACTGAAGCATATGGACCTCCTAAGAAACTGGGATTCCTGTGGTGCCTACACATACCATGGTCCTGTTCCTTCCAGAGAAAGAAAAATACTCACCATGTTCCCGTTCTGTGAGGGAGCTTAATGAAACTCCCCCTGCCAACTGCAAAATCTGGAGGCCTGATTTGCAGGGTGCCACTTTTTAACCTTGGGGCATGGCCGTAGAGATAAAAGCAGAGAGTGGCAGAGTGTAGTAATCTTCAGGATGTGTGGCATCATTATCCTCAGACACTGCATAAGCCTGGTACAATTGCTCCTGCCATGTCTTGTTTGAACTTGAACTACACCTTCTTAGGGCAGAGAAAAGTTTTCAAAATTGCCTGAACATCATAGCATTTTTTAAAAGTATAATTTTCAGCTCTTCCATTGACTACTTTTGGGGCAAGTCAGTAGTTCACTTTCTTCTGATTTATTTGTCTGCATCATAGGGATAACTGTATTTGCCTGCTAGGGTGAAATGCTGGAGGGCCCTGCAATTTCTGTAGTTTCAGATTGCAGTTTATCTTGATGGGGAACGGTATCCTCAGATTACAAATATATTAATTTCCTTCCTGGAGCGGGAGACTTTCAGGAAATAAAAGCCCATTCCTAATCAGGCAGGGAAATGAGGGCAGCATGGCATATCCAAAGTGAGACAAAATATTTGCTATTTTAATATAGGATGCCCATGTAAGTGTGTTGACTTTGCTTTTTGGAGGACAAGGAAGTATGAAAAATGGTAATACTATTTGACTCAAATTATGTGAAAATCTATTTTGTATAAGAGTTAAACCAATCCCATTGAGTACGGATAGCTGGGATTTCAGAGGAGCCAAGGCCACGTAGAACCAGGATTCGTCTGCTGGGCGTCACTCAAAGACTATCCAGTTAAAACCTTTCCATTTCCAACCACTTTTTCTGAAACCAGGGCTCAGCCGGCACGGCCGGGGACCGGACTAACTCTGCCATCCTCTGTACTCCCCCACGCCTGCACGATTCCTGGATTGCCAAAACCAACATATCGATTAAATGCTTTTTAAATGAAAAGCCTAGCAGTAAGAATTACCTCCCAGACTAACCATGGTCTGTTGGAAATCCCAACAGATATATCCTTGTTTGGAGCAACCTCTTAGTATTACTTTAAATTTTATTTAAGTATTCATCCAAGTCTACAGCTGCTGCTAAAAGCTGTTAGTACCCATCGATTAACAAAAAAACTTTGCATTTGCCTCACCGATCTTTAAAACTCCAGAGCGCACGCCTTTTCTTCTCTGAACTCCCCTTATATTTGTGAAAGAGCAATAAGTACCAGGTCACCTCAGTCTGAACGAGGGATCTGAAGTAGGTCACGGGAGTTGTGCTCCAGAAAGCCCATTTTTTTCCCATTGACTAAAGGGAGGTTGCATGTTTTGTTGGGATCTCAAGTGGTTTGATGTGATACATCGCAGGAGGGGATTTTTTTTTCATTTGATGGTTGTATTCTGCCTCATTTGCACCCGTTCTTTCATGCTAATAACAGTGGAGCTGCAGAAGCATACTAAAAGACAAGTTGTGGTCCACCATCTCGGTATGTTAACGAACTCTGACATTTTTTTTCTATATTTTATGCCAAAAAAGCTGGGCATGGAGACAAATACAGAAGAATCTTGTTCGTCATATTTGCCTTCTGCTCAGGGATACAAGGCGGCTTTCACTGGGTGCAGAACATATTTTATTCATTTCATAGATTTTGTTTTGCGTGTCATACAAGTATTTGTTTTGCTGGATTCTCAAAACTTCTGGGGGGAAAAAAAAAAAGAAAAAGAAAGAAGGAAACGTTGCCACATAAATGTCTTTCCAGAAAACAAGCAAACAAACTGAAGAGCCAAGATCTCCAACTCGGCGCCGCTCAGCTGACATCAGCCACTTTGCACGAGGAGGGAGCGTAGCCTGGACCTGCTGTAGCTGAATCACTACAGAGGAAAAGCAAAGACAAGATTTCCACCGACCAGGGTTTTGTTTGAAATGGATGTCTGCTTTCTCTACACGTACTAGCAGCACCTGAGGGATGGGGCAAGTTTTATTTCCCGGTGGCATCCTTTAGGTGCAAGAAAACAGGGTTAAGAAACAAGACGAAGAGAAAAGCGGGGAGTATTAACTGCGAATGAAGAGGACAGTCCTTAGGAGCATAATTTGCTCCTTTTAAATCTGGTGCCCGTATTAAAATTTCTCCCAGCAGCACGTGCATGACCGATACTTACTCAGCTGATAACGCAAAGCAACAGTGACCCTGGAACCAATGCCGAGGCAATATTTACAAAAGGATGAACTATTTTCGAACAATGTCTCCAATGTACTAAGCACAAACAGGCTTTTCTTCAACATCAGGCATGCATGTTGTCTCGTTCCAACGATTTTGTTCATGTAGAAATGTATTCATTGTGGACAATGCAAGGAAAATGTCATTCTCTATTTATATCCCAGTTTCCCTTTGTCCTCTTTACAGTATCTCGGGGCAGTGATGCAGAGCAGAGTCTTGCTCTAAACTCATGCTATTTTCCTCCCCGTCTTCTTCCAAAGCTCTCGCAGTTGCGGAGCCGCCGAGTGAAAAGGCTCTCTACAGCAGATTTTTTTCTGAGACACAAAGATCGGTCTCTCTCCCTCCACTTCCCAGCAGAGAAGATCTAAGTCCTGCCTCTTGCTCCATCACTCGGAGTACATAATGGTCTTGGCAGCGGAGGATGTGGTGGTAGCAGCGTTCTGAGCCGTGTAAGTGGGTGCACCTGGCACATCAGCGTGAATAGGCGATGTGAAGGCAATTCTCCCCCAGCAATGCATGAAACCATCCACTTCATGAACAGCCTCTCTGCGATAAAGGCTGCCTTTTTGTTGACTTGGATAAGTTCCCCAGTATGGTCAAAACAGAATAATGGAGGACTTTGAAAGAAGGGCCTTTGCACAGAAAATAATTAATCGAGCAGCGGAGGGGCAGGGAGAAAGATTTAGTGGCACTTGAAAACAAAAAGCCAACCCCCCCCCGAGTCCTAGGACTAAGCTAAGAGCATGGGTGCAGACTCGCACTGTGTTTTCGTCATGGAACAAATCGTCTCTCCTGAAAGTATCATTCCTGGGCAGGTTGGCCATCTTTTTGGGTAGGAATTAGGAACACTATTTTAAGTGACATTTCAGGGAAATGCTATTTTGCCTTTCAAGTGTCGGCTGATTTTCTCCAAGATGGAAATTTCCACTGCTGTCAAGTGCGGAGTTCCACTCTGAGAAGCTTCAGTTTATTGGTAAACCAATAAGCATCGTTTTAGTACATTTAAGCGAAAAAAAATCAATTGATAAAACTCCTTCTACAATTAAAATCACTTTAAATTGGAAGCTCAACTTAAAGCGGGGTTTGCTGCTCTCTTTCCAGCTATGTGTATACAAAGAAAATATTCATACATGCCACAGATGCAACAGTGAAATGAATATAACACATTCCACATATTCTAAGAAACTGAAAAACTCACATTTCTGAAGAAAGAATATGTGACTCTTTTCCAGTGGGAGACTCCTGAGGCCCGTACACTCACTTGAATGGATCTCCTCGTAAAAAACATCCTTTATACACAGGATCCACAACCAATTCACTGTCAAGCGTCAAAACAGTCACTGGTGCTTATAGACTTTGTTAAAAATTCACTTTTTCCCCCAGATAAAATATCTCAATCAGGTTGAAGCAATTTTGTTCTCCGAAAGAAAAGTTTGAGACTTAATGAATATTACTAAATGATTTTTTTTTAACCACATAATGCATTTTAGATAAAGGTTATATATAACACCAAATAAATGAACTCTTCATGTAATTCGTACTTCTAATAATGCATGATTTCATATGCTTTAGCACATAAAAGATTAGATAGCTTTAAAATTAGAGCAGTCAAACTTTTAGCACAGCATGAGATGAAGATAAGGAGTATTCAGTCACTGAAAACATCTTTCCTTCATCACCATCTTTCTCATCCTTAAGGAATTTTAAAATTGCAAGTTGAGCAATTCTTAACTACTGGACAAAAATAACTTCTATTAGCTGGAAAACATTTTAAGATCTTTCAACTTGAGGGTATGGAGATAAACTGTCATGTGGGCGCATGCCTTATCGTTCCCATGAATTGAAGTTTGACAGAGGCTGGTAATTCTGACATTTGGAGAGATGATTAAACCTAAATGATTGAAAGCTATGCATAACCCTCAAGATTAAATGAAGATTAAATGATCATCTATTATGGATGTATGCAATATATACGATTTCAACAGTTCGCTGGCAGTAATCATTCATTCTCATTTTTCATTAAATTTTTAGAACGTAGCATCTCCCAAAGTTAATACTGGTATCTCCAAATAAGGACAGTATTGAAATTCAAATAGTTTGGTTGTAATCTGGTTGCTTTTTTAAAAACAAAACAAAACAAAACAAAACAAAAACCTAACATTGTTCCATTACCATATTGAAAACACTCAGACAAACAACTGATTGGTCCCTTTTCAGATAATGGAAAACCTTTGGAAGTGTTTTAAATGATTTGAGCGTCTAGTGAACAGCAGGAAAAATATGCTCTTTTCAGCAAAGTTTTTAAAACTGTTTTCTCAATTTGCAAAGAGCTTCATTATGTACGTGTCAATACAGAAGACTTTTTCTGCCAAAATGTATCATTTTATCTAAGGGTAAGTCTTGGAAAATGCTACTTAGCAAGTTCTTCTAATCAGATAATATGTAATGAATGATTGCAGCTAATGATATTTTATGCTTTTGTTGGTTCTGCAGCAACCGATATTACTGGTTTTTGTAATTTCACATTTCTTAGCAACAAAAGTTTAACTTCTGTTGTTGGAAGCTGCGCTAGGATTATTTTCACAATCTGCTCAATTTTTCTGCTCTTACATCTGACAATTCACCATAAGCAATTGAGAAACATTTTCTGCACAAGCTACATTAAGCCTCATGGCAATTATTGCTATCTTGTCTGATCCATGCAAAACCATTTCTCCACTTTATCCAAAAACCTAAAGCTCTTTCTTTTCAGGCTGCAGTGTCTTGCAGCATGGAAGGTGTGTTACCACTATAGTCATGGTGAGAATCCAGGTACAGATGCAACGTGATCAATTAAAGTTAAATAGACTCAATGTTAGGTTATAATCACTCTGATTATTCCCTCTCTCTGTTGGGTCAACACACCCCTGGATAGTGTGCTAGACCTACAGGCAGTACCGAGCCTGTTACAAAAGTGCGTGTTCACCATTTTTAGACACTAAAATTTAGCATATGAGATCATCCTAACTGCAGTTCTTCTAGTGTCACCACCTCTAATCTGGGCACGTATTTAAAATGTATCTTTTTACATTTTGGTGATAGTTCAGTTTGCAAAGAAATTTAGGATTTGCTGGGTTTAAATGTACCATATGCATGTAACGCCCAAAATAAGAGGGTTTGGGAAATAAAGAGATTTTTGCAGAGACATCTGAGGTTCAGCATCTGAGAAATCCTTCTGGGAGAGTGAATACTTAACACTTTTCATAGTAGTTGTAAGATCTTTGTTTTGCTCTTGACAGAGAGTTGAGGTTGTTCAGCCTGGAGAAGGCTCCAGGGAGACCTTGTAGCCCCTTCCAGTACCTAAAGGGGGCCTACAGGAAAGATGGGGAGGGACTCTTTATCAGGGAGTGGAGTGATAGGACGAAGGGTAATGGTTTTAACTTGAAAGAGGGTAGATTTAGATTAGATATTAGGAAGAAATTCTTTGCTCTGAGGGTGGTGAGACACTGGAACGGGTTGGCCAGAGAAGTTGTGAATGCTCCATCCCTGGGGGTGTTAAAGGCCAGGTTGGACGGGGCTTTGAGGAACCTGGTCTAGTGGAAAGTGTCCCTGGCCATGGCAGGGGGGTTGGAACAAGATGATCTTTAAGGTCCCTTCTAGCTCTAACCGTTCTGTGATTCTATGGACAGATTCAGTATTTTTCAGGCTATAGTGTCAGTTTGGTTTCTGAACTGGTGCCTTGAACCCGGAGCCCTGCCTGTTTTTTCTATTTTGGACAGGGTGCATCACCCAGCGCTTGGGAGACTCATTTGCCACATCCACCCTGCACTGGCCTTGGGCTGTAGACATGCACTCGGTCCTCTGGCTGCCCTTCCAGTCCCATGTAGGTCAGAGGAGCGTTCCTGACCTGTGTAGAAGCAGGCAGGCAGCCAGCACGGCAAACCCAGCCCCATACACAGCCACCCTATGCCCGTGCTGTCCCTGCCCAGGGCAGTTAAATAAATGGATGCTCTTTATTTCCTGGCCTTTCCTTCACTGAATTGAAGACACATCCTACAGTTAGCTGTTGTTTGTATTTCCTTTGCAGCACTAGTAGTCTGCGTTATGCACGTCGGCCACTGTCATGAAGAAGTGTATTATAAAAGCTGGACATTGAGAGAAACAGGACATTTGAGCTCTTGGACAGGCGAAATATTTGACGCTGTGGAAGGGGTGCAAACCCCTGTAAAACAAATGAAGTGGCTGTTTTCACCGGGGCAATGAGGTGCAAACATTTGTTATTTATTTCATAATTCTAGCTGTATTTTATACCCTAAAGTTAGCAGATTACTTCAGATAACCACAATTATTTTGCCAGAAAGAAACCTACTCTCTCAGCTGGCTGGCTCTGCAGACAAATGATGCACAACTGAATTCTCCCTTCATAAACTGAAGGCTTTCTTCTGCAGTTGTGAGCACTAAGTGTTGTTTGGGATCTGTGGGAGAGGCTACATGGTCCCAGCAAGGTCCATAACTCAGTGGCCAAGGAATTGGGAAGCTCCTGACTGGGCTGGCTCTGCATGGGAGCTGGTTGCCTGCACGCCGCAGTCCCACCGCTCAACAAGGACCGACTGCATCTCCTTGGGCTTTTATCACCCTGACACGAATTCACAGACCTGGGCCAAACGTTTCTTAGACACAGGAGGATTGAGAGATGGGGCCAGACAGACCTCGGTCCTCAAACCATTTGAGAGCGTGCTCATGGGACTGAACAGAAATGTTGCACCCTACTTCTTGTACGGCAGAGGTTGAGTAGCACCACTGACCTTCTGCTCAAGTCTTCAAGTGAACACTCCTACTCTCTCCAGGCAAAATATTTTAAGAATTTGCTGGGTGAATTTCAAGTTCTACATACAGCTGAGAAGCTAATAAAAAAGAGTGGGGTTTAGTTTTCATTTCAGTTTTCAGTGAAACTTAAAGACTAGTTAATTTTTAATCAGCGATAAACAAATAGCTAGAAGGGAAAATAAAATGCTGGTACAAATTTTGGCAGCTGATAGTTTTCAGAAATTTGGCAGCCATCTTCAGTATAACCGTGTAGTGTGGGTCTAAGGGAGTTAACGGACCTAACCTCCTTCACCATGATTGGGATATCCAAACATCTAAAAGAGGATCAAATGTCATCATGCTGATCCTTTTTTTTTTTCCCTGTAGCCAATTGCTCTTCCTAATGTAGAGGATGACTTGTTGATTAAATTGATATTTATTTCAACGTATTCCTGGGAAACCAAGCCTCTAGTCCGTAACAGTGACAGGTCACTGGAAGGTGGCTTTCCTGTACTCAAGCACTTCACATCTTCTAGGTCAGGGAGTCTCGATGCACATCCTTGCGCAAAAGCTTCTGTAGGATGTTTTACTTCACTCCTTCGACAGTGGCGTTGAATTTGATAGCAAACCTGCTGCCACCCTCTTTATATCAGTAACTACATAAAGGTAGGTTAGAGCACATGGTTTTAATTTAGCCTGCGGTGGTTCTATTTGGCAGGGAAAAAAAAAGCTGTGGAGCACTAACCTTGAATTAGAAGCTGACCTCTGAATTAGTCAGCCTTTTTCTTGTAAATGCATTTTGTAGAGTATAAACATGAACCATCTATTTACATAACGTTACTGACAGCCAAATGATTTCTTACCAGCATTAATGCTGGAAATCCCAAGCACTCTTTCCTTGCTGGAGAATGGTTTGTAACTCCTGAGAACAATCTCTCTGTCAAGTAACTACAAAGAGAAAAGGCCGATCATTTTCCATACAAATTTAGGATTTCTCTAGTATTTCATTAAGAAACCCTCTTACAATTACTGGATAATAATTATAAGCTACTGTTAAATTAAATGCAGGTCACCTCCCAGGGTGCACAGGGAAAGCTCTGACTGTGCTGGTGGTGGTGGTACAGCCTGCTCCTGTGCCACAGTGGCTTTATCCACTGTGCTTTGGAAGACACCATGAAAGAGCAAAGAGCAGCCTGGGTCCAGCCTGTCACTGGGGAACCCCGATGCCAACAGAGTATCAGTGATGGCCCCGAGGGATGTCAGTCAACAGCAACCCCATTGTACACCTAAGTTTCTCCACCTCTCCCATTCCTGGTCTGCTGGGAAGCCAAGGACAGGGAGGACCAAGGGATTTTGGTCCTTCTGAAGCTGAGATCCTCCTTCAGCCAGGGGAGCCTCCAGCGGGTCTGCAGCCCACCTCTGCTTTCCCAGCTGGAGCAGCACTAGAAGGTGGTAGAGCAGACTGGTGGGCCCTGCACGCGCGCACTGATGCCTCTGGTAAACATGTGCAAGCACTGCGTCTTCACTGAGCTCGCTGCAATATCATATAGGTTTTTAGCTTTTTTCTCACATCCAGGGAAAATGAAAGCCACGGAGTGCCAACAGGCTTTTCAAGTGCCTGTGTTTCTTTGGCTGTGAGCTTTGTTATTTATAAGAATAAAAATCGATAAAATGGACATATTAAGTATGATGAAAAACAAATCTGAAAAGGATATAAAGCATTTGTGCGGAATGTTCTGCAGGCCACAGGGGCATTTAACAGATTTTGAGAGGCCAAAAGGTAACTTGGTTCATTTTAGTTTATTTTTGCCCACTTTAAAGAGACAGTATTTTGTGGATGTCATAGCTTTTTTTTTTTTCTTTTTTATTGTTGAATAAACAGCAGAACATATTTTCTTTTTTTTGAAACTGTGTTTTCAGAAGGTAATATTTTTTTATTATTGCAATAAGAGAACATACCATAGCATAGCACTTCTACCTTGCTCCTCATTTATTGGCATGCACTGCCAAAATACGCCATAATAAGTCTCTAAATTAAGATGGTATTTTTCATGCTTTCAGCAACAGCAGCAAAGTACTCTGCTCTTCGCTGTGTGTTGTTATTATTAGCTCCCCCATGATCGAATTCCAGCCTCGGGCACTGGTTGTGTGATGGGGCCGAGCTCTGATGGCAGGTTTCAGCCCTTGTTTTTTCTGACTGCATTTGCCCTACCTAATTCACAATAGGAAACACAAAGACTGGGCTGAACAGGAGGGAAGAGCGCAGCCATTTTAGCTATCCTCAAATTACAGCTTATGACTTGTCCCCTAACTAGGGTAAAGTGACTTCTGTTTAACATAAAGGGTGGGAAGAGTTTTACTCCAGGCAGAAGTTTTTCAGCCCCAGCACCATCACCAATAGGTGGGAATAAGAAACAAAACATCTGAAGGCTTCTTAGATAACCAGCAGCAGGTCATTTCCCACTGCCCAGCACTGTTTTGCTCTCTGGCATCCTCCACGAGAGCACCACAGAGCTGTTGGTGCTGGAAGGCATTTGGGGGGCAGGCTGCAGCGGGCACGGACGGTGTTTCTTTGTTCTTCAGTGTTGCTGAACACTCAGTTCAGAGCGACCTTGCCGCCCTCTTGGGTAGCGTGGAGTCTTTCCGGAAGGTGTGGCACAAATACTGTCATTCCCCACTGACAAAATAAGGCAAACATCTTCCCCTCCTATTGGGGGAGGATGTTGGTGAGTGCCAGCTGAGGACATGGTCCATTCCTCCTGACAAACGGTCGGAGACATCCAGCAATATCCCTGTAACTGCTCATCGTGAGAGGGCAGGAGAATCATCTCCCACAGGTGTATCTCCCGCCTCTTCAGCAGGGCTGGGGCTGACGAAGCCTGCCCTTTCTCAGCCCTCCTTCCTCTGGTGGTCTGCGCTGTGCAGCAGAAAGATTGTCCTGTAAATAAACCAGCTCCCTCCAGGACTAGAAGCCAGACAGAGGGGGCACGTGCGTTCACAGTGCTCATTTATATTCATTTTGCTCATCGTAGTCAAATATGAAAGCAATGTCACTTCGCAGGTGGAAAAAGCAATTCCTCCATTTCATTTTAGGATGACTTTCTGGGAACGTAGCGCTGTGAAGCTGAGGCACATGTCCTTCTGAGGCATGAGAAGATTTCTGATCTTCACCAAAGCCTGTAGAAGTTCCCTGGCTGCCTTCTGAAATCCCTGGTCCTGGGCTGCGACACCTGGGAAATAAAGTATTGCCGCCTATTTTTATTCGGTGTGCCGCTCTTGAGCTATGCCAGGAGGCTCGCTCCTCTTCTGCTAAAGGAGCTCCTTCTCCAAAGTAAAAGAATTGAATACGAGTTTTAATGTGATTAAAATACAGTGCTCTTGGAAAAAGCCTTTGGCCCATCAAGAACATTTCTGCTTCAGGATAAATTACAGATCACAGAAAAAAAAACTTTTCTAGGTAGTTAATGATATAGACAAACAACAGGAAAAGGTCTTGTCCTTTGTCTGGCTTGCTTTGTGTCCAGAATGGAATAGTTCTGCTTGCTCTGGTTTCCAGGGGTAAGATCCCTTGCACCGTTTATGTTCTTCTTTATTAGTTTTTTTAATGCAGGCGGAAAACAAGTCTTCACAAGAATCTCTCACTCTCTCTCACCAGCAGCGTCATTAATAGAGCATTTTTGGTAGTGGATCAGTTTTTCTAAGCTAAGTAAGTGAGGCATCGTCTTTGTGGTGACTCCTCAGCCTGCATGACGAGCAGGAGCGCGGCACAGTGGGGATCGGGTGAGTTGGTGCATCTGCTCCCACGTTTCTCTCTCTGGCTTTGGAGGGCAATGGTTCCTCCCAGTGACTTCCACACCCAGCTCCCTCCTAAGCACACGGCTGGCTGCCACCAACCTGCCCCTCACTTGTTTTTTGCTCCTTCAGGTTACAGAGCTTTGAATTGTCTTCCAGCTCTGTGGTGGGAAACACTGATAGCAACTTATTTACGCTCTTGTTGTCTCCAGAAACCTCTGATTGGGATCCTCCTGGTGTAGTTTAACACGCCTACTGTCTGCCAAATATTTTTTTTTTTTAAATCCTAAAAGCCTTTCTGTTGCTAGGTGGAAATTTTTCTGCCTTTCAGACATAAAGTGACTAATGGGATACATTTTGTCATTATATTTCAGTGCCCTTTAAATATTACAAACCTGCACTGGAAGGATGGGGTAGTATGTAAATTGTACATAAAAAGAAAGTAGGGGCAATATTTGTTCTTTGATTGTCACATTTTATAAGGTTAAGAAGGTTTATTGCATCAGGGAGATGAGGTTATAAAATTATGGTGTTTTTAAACAGTGTTTTTCAGGAGATGAATGGGCATCCAAAAGGAGATGTTAGGTGTTGGGAACCTCGTCCTGCTCTGATGCAGATCTCCTCTCACGCTTCCATGGTCACAGGCTGGGAGCATATTTTCTCCCATCCCAGCTGGAAAACCACTGGTTTTTCACCTCCTGCTGCTGCTTCCTCCAGTTCTGTATTAATAGGCAAGACAAAACATCAACACATAGGAAAGCAAATGAATGGAGAAGAAGTCATGTGGACAAAAAAGAGGAGCGGACACTTACATTAGACAACATCTTGGGATAGTATCAAGTGTACACCAAGGAAAAAAGTGATGATGCCATTTAAATCATATACATAGTTGCAATTTTGGTCCTTCAAGCTTCTGCTAACAAGTCTTTGTGCTACTGACAGCCACTCTGGGTCACTAGAGTCACCATCTCACAGGTGGGATAGTTCTAGTTCCTGAAAACCCGCAGCAGCCATGCTAAGAGAAACAGGCTTGGAAGATTCATCTGTGGCTTAACAAAATAAACTAACCATGGGCACAAGTTAGAACACAGGAAGTTCCGTTCAAATACACGGAAACACTTCTTTACGGTGAGGGTGACAGAGCACTGGCACAGGCTGCCCAGGGAGGTTGTGGAGTCCCCTTCCCTGGAGATTTTCAAGATCCGCCTGGATGCAGTCCTGAGTAATGTGCTCTGGGCAATCCTGCTTTGGCAGGGGAGTTGGACTAGATGATCTCTAGAGGTCCCTTCCAACTCTGAAAATTCCGTGATTCCGTGATTTCCACCTGTGCAGGTTTATGGATTCTAGAATAAATCAGATTTACATCCTCCTTGGCCACTCTGGGGAGTGTGTGTGAGGTGTGGCATGTTCCCTAAGTTACTGCAAAAGAGAGAATCCAGCTCTCTACTGAGGAGCCCATCACAACCTGTACTGCCACGCTTCACCCATTGTCGTATTCTTATACGCTCCATTGATTGATAATTTCAAGGCATATATATGAGAAACTTGTATCACAGAGATTTGTCTGTAAAAGAGCATTTAAAACACCAGGCAATTTAAGTTAGATACAGTGCGATGAGTTTTGGTAATAAAGACGTAAAGGTTTTGTTAGTGTATTGAAGCTGTTACAGAATAAAGCTCAGCTATAATATGATCAGAGTTATCTTGCTGGTTCTGTTATGCCTTCTTACACAATATTTGTAAGTGAATTAGCAAAATGGTTTGTGAAGATTCCTCTTGAGCATTTGTTCACTCTTGTTAAAGAGATACCAGAAGGTGTCTTTGTAATTTTTAAATAATCCTTAGCCTTCCGGTTGAAAGTAACAGATTTATTTATTATAACGGATAATAATGAAGAGATAAATGAAATCAGACCCAGGTTTTGATTTTAAAAAAATATGTTCAAATCTGGAATGACTCTAGATTCAAATAAAAGTAGAAAGAATATACGAAAAATTGTGAATTAAGAAAACTCGATTTTAGTGTTGTGGAACAGTTTGTGTTGGAAGGGACCTCTGGAGCTGATATGGTCCAACCCACTGCTCAGAGCTGGACCAGCTTCTACACTGGTTCAGTGCCTTATTCAACTGAGTTTTGAATCTCTCCAAAAATGGAGACTTTGTTTTTATGCATTCTCTTATTCAAATAATTTGCAAAGAAACAATTCACTCCTGATGTTTAAAGGCTTGCCTGACAGTGTAGGAATTTTGTTTTCAATGGCAATTTTTTGGTTTTCTTTGAAATTCCTTGACACATCTGAATAGCAAAGAGAAAAAAAAAAAATCACCATTTATACTCCTGTAGAAATAAAAGCATAGAAAAAGTCAATTCTCATCATTATATTTAACAGGCAAAAATGAAGTTATGATGACACTCTTAGCTGTGGAAAATACATTTCTAGGTATGAATTTGGATATATGAAAACAACTTCTATGCCAGTCATTGGAAAAACTCAAACAAAAGTCCTTAAAATATATTAAACCTACTAAGTACTTTCACAGCTTTTTAGTTTTTAGCCTTATGCGTCCCTGGCAAAACTGAGTGCCTATCAATGGATTCATTATAATGACTTAAAACCTGCACTGGGGAGAGGAGGTCTACACAGAAGAAAGGCTTCTTTTCTCTGATTTAAAAAAAATTGATAAACCTATTTAAAAAAATAACTGAAAATTCAGGTGGAAATTTTGAAGGTTTTTATAAGAAACCAATAATCTCAGACCAATCTTAAATGCTATTTATTTCAAACAAAAGCATTTGGATTAGATTTTGCCAGACCTTTCATTTGTTTTTATTCAAATTTTACAACTGTGAACATAAACTTTTTTCTTTTTTAACTAAAACATTTTCATTTTAGCTGAGTGCCCAGCTTTGTCTCCAACAGTCACTGTGTCAGTGAAAGGTTATTTACAGCCAGCTTGCATGTTCTGGTCAAGAATGCAGTGGTCTGCAGGTATGGAGGTCTTCTCTAATGCTGTGGTCCTAAAACTCTCACTCTCACATTTTTCATTCCTCTTTCCTTCCCACTCTTGGCCGTTATAACTCTCATCTTCTATGCCACAGAAAATGTAGAGTAAGTAATGTAAGGGAGAGTCTGCACTTTTGTCTGTACCAGGTTGTCTTGCCCACACACGTTTGGAAGGATGAATAAGTAGACAATGTTTCAACTGTCCAGGCTTCCCATCACATTTACATTTACAGTATTGCCAAAAACCCAGCTAACTTGTGTTTAACAGCTGAAAAACAAAATTAAGCAGTTTGCACCACCTTTCCCAACAACTTTTCTATACCATTCACCTCTTATGAACCCATCCTACCCAAAAAATGCAGAGGAACAGGTAGACCTTGGACTGAAGACCAGTCCAAAACATTCCGAAGGCTAAAAAGAGCGAAAGAAGGCACAAGACCAGGGCCATCCCATGTGACAGCTGAAGCTCAGTGCTGGACCAAATCCACGACTGCGACGAGTTGTCCCAGCTCCACTGACTGTTTAAGCACAGCAGTTTCCACAAACTGAGAGTGCTGGCCCTCAGTACTCTAGTTTGGGGGCTGCTAACCAAAACGCTGTCTCGGGACCAGGTCTTTCCAATGAATTCAGATGCACATCTCACCGTACGGTCAGAAAGGTCTGCGTGCCCTACTCCGGTGGCAGAAGAAACAACATAGGTTTTGTGCCTCTGTGTGTGTCTGTGTGTATTGCATAATTCACGATCCAAGTTTAATCCAAAGTATTTGGACGTCGTCCCACCCCACGCTTGCTTGGTGGAGCTGGAGAGGCGTGCCAAGATCAGCACCAACAGCTGGGGAGCTCGGGATGGTCCGATTCCTGGGCTGGAGGCCCTGCACCTGCACAGGGGCACAATCCATGGACTGTGCAAGTGAAAAGGATCCTGTTTGGTTTTTTTTTTTCCATCAGCTCTGGAGGCAGCTGAGGTTTGCCTCAGTGCAAGCAAAGCAGGGGATAGCTTTCAGCCCGTACACCAGTTCCAGACCACCTCTCCTACCAAGACTCTGCAGGTCATTCATTTCTTGCAGTGTTTTATTCCAGTGGCCGCCGGGATGCATTTGGCAAGTCACTGCTGTTTTATGGGTGGGAGCCCAGCTTAACCACACCTAACAGCAGCCAGGTAGGGACTCGTAGAGTTTTAATGTACAACTGTTAATGTTCGTTTGCCTTTCAGCGCTGCTTGCAACCCAAGATTTCATTTTAGCTGGTATAATACGCTTGCATCATTAACAATTGCCAGTCCTTGTTCCATTCGGATTTCTCTTGCTAATTAGATTCACTCCGACAATCTGTACGGCCCATAAACATAACCCCAAAAGGAGTATCTTCCCACAGTGAACAGAATGGAATATGAATAATCAGTTTAATAATTGTATTTGACTTAGCTTCTCGACACGAACGTGTTTATCAACAGGCTGCCAGGGTTCCCTGGTGGGAGAGTCCCGCTCTGCTCCCTCTTGCTCTCACGAGAGGAGCAGGAGTCCTCCTGGATTTTGCCAAACCTGCAGATGCTGTGTGGGTCTTACACAAGCCTTAAGAGCCTCCACTTTTCATTCTTGTGATTTTGCATGGGCACCCAGCTCTTCTCTTTCTTATTTACTCTTCTCTCACACTCTGCCTTTCCCTCTTGCCCCTCTCTTTAGAAAGGCAACAGTGACAGAGACAACATTAGCTCCGAGGGAAGCTACAGAAATACGGAAACATAACCACGCAGTCCCTCCACAAAGGGCACAGCCCTGCAGCCCGGTTTCGACAGCCTCGAGCATCTCCGCTCCTCTTGCTGAGCTCAATATTTGGGTGACAAACCTGGGCTGGAAGCCATTTCTTAGCATCTTGCTGGGTCTTATCTGATAGCCCCCAGCAACAGCCCCTCTCCAACAGTGTTTCCGACAAAGGCATCAATGCAGCTTCCAGACCCGGGTTGCTCCCTGTCTGACTGGCCTGAGGCATGGCCAGAGGGTCGGACTCTGTTCTTATCTGTTTGTTTAGGTTTCATCTGAAGTCTGCCTGCAATTTCCCTTCTCCACGTGCAGAAAAACTTCTCTTCTGGTAATTGCTAAGCAGAGCAATCTGTGGTTTATCACTCTGGCTGTGAATTGCGCAGACAGGCTGTTGTTTTTATTCATTTTTCAGTTGCTTTTCCAAGCTTTGAGGAAAAATATTAAAACAAATCTAATTCTACGCAACTGCAACCGCTCCTCACCACGTGCCATCCTTGGAGTTGGACCTCTGACACTGCAGCACAGGTCGAGCCTGGGCACAGTGTGAGGTGCTGGTGGAAGGGCTGGTAACTCCCTGGACGGAGGGCAAAACATTGCAGCAGGGCTGCATTCAGTACCAAAGCACTGGGAGACACCTCCTCTACCCTACCCCCACCTACGCCACTTGCCCCAGGGGTTGCTTTTGCCCCTAATCCAAAGAAACTAAATGTGAGCGCGCTAGCGGCTGGCAGCAATGTGGGCTGGCCTGAGGCTACAGCAGCCCCGCGCAGGCGGCGTTTGGACACTTGAGCCCGAGACTGCAAGAGGGTACCTGCTCCATCAAACTCCATCGCCATCACCCCATGCGTGTGCTCCAGGACCTTCCCTTGGCCTCCTGGGAGAGAGGGTCCCCGGTCTTCCTTGCAGCTCTTAACTGCAACTGCTCTCCTGTTAATGCATCTTTCACATCATAAGGAGGAGCGGGAAGGGAGGAGAGTTGGTCTGGGCTGTGTATGTTTGCACTAAGACTTCCTCATCTCAACTGGAAATAGATGCAACATAAGGATCAGGCTGGCAGCATACAACTCTTCTATGACTATCTAAAGCTGATTTTTCTTTCTCCTCCATTATTTTCGCGACTGATTCACTCCCTGTTAACAGCAAAAGCCACCTCTGACACTGGTTTTCACCTGCACGACTCTTTGTCTTTTACTTGAATGTCATCCTCCTTTTATTACAGCCATTCTCAAGGTGCCCTGCTCATCCTGCCTGGCCTCCAAACCACATCCATGCCAGCGATGCGTCATGGCTTTCTGCAGCTCATTTCACCAGCACAATGCTCGCGTGGGCCAGGAGCATGCCATTAAAGCAAATATTGAAACAGAATTGGTCCCAAAACTCCTATTTGAAGAACTCTCCCACATAACTCCTCCTGGCCTGAGATCTCCACCCTCGGCACTCATTGCCTCCTCTTCTTACCAACGATGCAATTCCTCTCCTAATCTATTTTGTCTCCAGCAACATCAGTTGTTTCACACTTGACATCATAGCAAATACATTAAAGTAGTCTAGATAAAGGAAATCTGGCAGATATCACCTGTCTGGAAAAATAATTGTTTTATCAAAGAGAACCATCGGGTTAGTCTGGCAGGATGTACCTTTAGTTGCATTTCATCCCATTTTTGATGTGTCTTTGCATTGTTAATTAGCCTTCAAGGCATGTTCCAAAGCCTCGCATACCAGTGAGGTCAGAGTTACAAGGACGATGGTTGGCTGGATTATGTTTTAACCCTGCACAACCAAACGCATTGTAATGGATATTCCGCAGCCACGGGGTCTCTCACTGACTTGACAGATGTATGAAAACAGTTGCTATTAGAAGTGCCACCTCACATGCTGGTCTTTCCAGAACTCCTGGATAGGCATGACCTGCCCCCCTCCCCCCCCCCAAGAGGAACGCAGCCTGCTCGTTGAGCTTTGCTTCCCCACAGTAGTGATTCCATTTCCATATCCTTGTTCCCATTAACCAGACTGCTTTTGCCCCTAGGATTTGTCTTCCTTAAATGAGAACAGAGGTAAAACACTCCTTTGATTTTAGGCCATGCCTAGATTATCTTTAATCTCATTTACTGCACAGCAGCCCGACTCTGCTTTTCTTTCTCTTTTACATTGAGATTTGAAGAATTTTTTCCCGTTTTTCTGAAATGCTTCGCAAGTTTCGGCTCAGGTTTGCTTTTGACAGTTATACTGGCATTTCTTGACCTCTAAATGATCAGGTCCTCTTTCTGCAGCCTGTGAACCCTTGTGTCTTCCCAACAGCCTTCCCAAGGCTCCCCAGGACTAACCAGACAATTGAGTGCCATGGACACGTGGAGCAAGCAGGCAGGGTGTGGAATCCCTCACTTCCCTGACTCTGCCCATGTCTCCCCTGCCCTCAAGCCTCTACCTTCTCTGCTCTAGCCGGCTTTGCTGAGGAGCATCACCTCACTTCATCAGTTTGCCCACTGGAGAACCGAGTCTCAGATGCCTACGTATTTGTGTTTATTCCCCCATTTGCTTCAAACAGTGAGTTCAAAGCTCTGCTCTGTGACTAGATCCCTAGAAACTTAATTGCACATCAAAACAACATCACTTTATACAAGTTCACTGATGAAGGTGTTTGTTGGTTGTTGAATCCAAGAATGTCCGGGCCCTACCATTGCTAGCTTGAAGCATCATAGAGTAGTGCAGTCTCCTGAGATTGCCAAAGCACTGAATGAAGATATGAATAATTTCAAAAGAGTTTTTATCTCAGCCAAAATCCTGAGCAGAAGCTAAAGGATGAAAGACAAAGCATATTTCTGACCCCACAGCTTTGCTGCTGCTGAGTTTCAGAGGCCACATGTGACTATCAGAAGTGCAAAAGCTTCTCAGCAAAACGTTGTGAGAAACTTTTATGTTGGGAAGCATGTGGTTATCAGCCCAAGGTGTTTTAAGGCATGGTGGAAAATGCTCCTCACTACCTGGTGGAGGACAGAAGCAGGCCAAGTCCAAATGGTGTCAGAGAAGATTTTCCTTGACAGATCTCTCCAGTGAAGATGTGTGCATGTTGCACCCTCAGCACAAAGGACTGTCTGGCCTTGCCTGCTTGAGGCTGGGATCAGTATCAGGAGTGATTCTCTCAAGATCTGCTCTTCATTTCATCTAACCCCATCAATTACCTCTGCCCTTCAAATCCTGCTGGATGCGTCAGCTTAGCAGTAAAAGAAAAATAATTTCTCCTCCCGAGAGCAGACACACCACAAGTGCTGTCATGAAGGAGAATTTATGGGTTCTTGTTTTCTATTTGGTTACACTTTTGAAAACATTTTTGACAGCAGCAGCAGTTCTTTGGTGCCTGAGATGGGAAGCTGGGCCACTAGGGTGGCCGCTGATGGTTCGGGTCACCAGCAACTCAACAGACCATCCCTGCTCACTCGGGGGGAGAGAATGCACAAAAATCCCCTATGCACAGCTCCCTGCCCAGCACAGCACTTCCCAGGGCGAGAAGAGTGAGAGAAAGAGTTTGGCCATAGAAAAAGTGGGGTTTTAAGCAAAAACAAAAGCAGGGTGTTGTTTTTGACAGACTGGTGGATAGCCCCAGGCTGCCCCAGGCTCAGGGGTTTGGTGTGAGAAGGACAGGCAGGAGCCAAACACCCCTCTATCTTCAGAGCAGGTGTGGGGTTTTTTTCCTCCTCATTCGGACCTTTTTCTGCAATTCTGAGACCACGCCACGTGCCAGAGGACTGGATAGCAATTTCAGCCCGAAGGGGCCACAGACGCACCCTGCAAATGTACAAAGACTGAAGAGGCTGTGAAGCGCCATATGGCACGTCCTATAGGATGCTATAGAACAGCAGTCAAATAAAATGTGTAAGAGGCCGTCGTTGTGCTGGATCTTGGCCTTAGCAGAGAAACCTTAGCAGGGCCAGCTCCACGTCTCTCATTCTGCGCTGGGCAGCCGGGTGAGAAACAACAATTACATTGTGAAATGTCGTGGGTCTATTGAGTAGCTCCAAACATGTCAATATTGTCTTCTGGTTGCATCAAGTCGTGGTGATTTTGCTTGACTGCATGCCTGGATGAAACAACAGAGAACAAAAACAAAGCGAGACAGCGCCAGAGCTTGCCTGTGCACTACTTTTATCTTCCTGCCTTTCCAGCGCGCCCATCGCAGCGGCGTCTGGGTGATAAGTCCGTCTCTTTACAAAACAGGAAGACCGTGGGCTGGTTGGCTTCTCTGATGAGCTATAAATTACACGGGCTTTACCTGGCTCCCAGCCTGCACCGTACGCCAGGTAAGGCAGGTGCTAATGGAGGGTGCTGTGGTGGCCAGCGATAGGATAATTACTGTTATTGCATTAGGAGAGAATAGCTGAGACTTAAGAGCTGGAGGGAAAAAGAGTCCCAGGAAATGGAGCACCAAAGACATCGCTAGCTGCACGCACACAAAGGCGACCGAGCTATAAATAATCTGACCTCTTTGTTCCAGTAAAACGCTACACGAATTAAGACCCCGGTTCAGGAAGAAACTTAAAATGCATGACTAAATTCGGCATAGCTGGGCAGACCTATTGACACCCCTGGGGCCCGAAGGCGTTTCTGCTTTGTGAGCCTTTGTGCTCACCTGGGAGAGCGGCTGCTGGAGGTGTCCCACTGGCAGAGCTGCGTACAGGGGGCTGTGGGGGGCAGAGCTTAATTACTGCAGGTAAACGAGTTAAAGAACCCCCCCACCACCTCCCAGCGGGACGTGTCAAGGGTACCTGGGGTTCGATGAAGTACTCTTTCTTGGCTAAGTTACAGCTAAAGAAAGAAACCTCTGTTAACCTCTGTTACCTGATGGTAGTTAGCAACTTGAAAACAAAAAGCTGACATGTAAAGCAAAAATATTAAGCGAGGTGTTAGAACATGAGCCTAACAAATGCAGCCCACAAATTTGTCAGTAGCCAAACAAAACAGAAAAAAAAAAAAGACATGAGCCAGCAGCAGGGCAGTTCATCTCTAGGTTAGCTTCACCCTGCACATGTATTTGCTCTCACCTTTGGCAGAAAATCCACCCACAAATGTGCGTGCGCAAATGAAAAAGCTTGTCATCAGGCTCTGAAGGTCCTTCGCAGCCTTCATACAGTAAAACTAGAGCTACTTGTGAAAAAAAATAAAGGCTTTGATGGTTGCCTGGGGTGGGGAGTAGCACCACTTACAAACTATTCTATTCCTAGCTCTTGGTCACAGACATTTACAAAAATTTTATCTGAAAATTATTTGTAAATATAAACAGAGCATTAACCTTTCCTAGCTTTTGCTTTTTGTCTTTGTGGTAGAAAGAGAAAAGAGCTATTTTCCTCATGCCGGAGGTGAGGAGCAAACCTGGAGAGAGTGCAGGTCTGACCCAGCATCGCCCACCCCACCGCCAGCCCCTGGCTGCCCATGACTGGGATCTGCAGCAGATACGTGTCGCGGGGAAGATGTATACAGGGTGGGTTTAAGAGCCATTTAGTTGCTGTGGGGACGAGTGACAGGATTTGGTAAGCATCTTTGAGCCGGGTGGGGTGTCAGACTTGGTTGTGTGCTACTGGGTTAGCAGCTGGCTGGAAAAGTGGTAATCCAGCAGCCTTTTTCCCAGGTGAGGGGGGAAAAATAGGAAGCAAAATTATCTGTCAGAACGTTTGTGGTGGCTGTTTGGGCAACCACAGGAGGTCCAGCCACTCTCATTTGTGCTGTGAACACATGGAAAGCGAGGAACTTTCAGGCATGCGCCCGTCCCTTTCTCCTGCACTGTGTTTTCATATATCTGGGGTCACTGACGGAGGGTAAAGAGACACATTCTCCTCATATAACTACTTATCCCAACTCACGGCACCTTTCCACTGCACCAGCCTTCCCCATGGCTCGCACGTATACATAGCCCCTAGAGCAAGCACTTTAAAAAGACTGTAAGGACAATCCAAGTTTGCATTATAATTCTCCTTATGCAGCTTAGTTATTAGCTACCAAGGAGCAATTAAGAACTAACAGGTCTAGCAGAGACAGCCAGTGTTTTCTGGTTGCTTTCTCCAAGCTCTTATTCTGCAGTCACACATTGAGTGTGTCCTGTGTTTATACTGTTTCACACTGGGAGCCACGATGTTAAAAGCTGTACTGTCCTCCTGTTCCTCATGCTCCTCCCATGTGCGTCGCCCCGGTGTCCCAAAGAGCTGTCAGGCTGCAGAAGAAGCCAAGAGGCAAAGTTCATCTTTTTGTTCTGAGGTAGTGTGGCGCCTGGCACGGCTATTCCTGGCCCCTGACTCAGGGCACAACCATCTTTGAAATAAATAAAATGAAGAAGGAGAACATCTTTGGGCCCATATTTGACACTTGTATTCCAACACCACTTGACATTGTATAAACCATATGGATTGTTACGGTAGTTATTTTGACTCATCTGTTTAACAATCGTTTTATTTCAATCAATATTTATTTAACTTACTGGCTAGGCAAAAGCTCCCCAATTTCCTCATCGGATTTAATTGACATTCCCTGACAGAATGATGCTAGACTGGATTAGGCAGTACAAACTCTGCCGGTCTTCTTCATCTTTGGTTTGTATCTCTTTTAACAAGTCCTGTGACTGTCGCAGAGCCAAGGCACATCTTATGTCTCACAGACAAACCGGGACCGTACGTGGCTGTACACCCTGGGACAAGAAGCCAAGAAACATGCCAAAACAATATAAGTGTTGACATAATAATTAGCATATTGATTCTCAATGCAAATTACCTCTTCATGCATTGTGAAACGCTTCACAGTTTCAGAGGACTTCAGAGGAGCCTGTAGTTTCTTATAGGCACCACAACAATTAAAGACACGTCTTCAGTTGTAATATTAAAATATGATTCTGGGTGAAGGATCGTAGAGACTTGCATGTTACGCAGATAAAAATGCATGGGATACATCTACCTGATATTCCCCCCGCCAAACACGCACCATAAATGAAGGAGCTTTCAGGCTATGGGTATTTCAGGCCTTCTTAGAAGAAATCTTTGCTTTTTCTTTGAAGGAAATGATCTCTACCTTGTGTCACTTCAGCCTCAAGCGAAGGGAGAGAAGTGGCTGCGATCTGAAGGACTGAATCATAAAGTCTAATCTTAGCCCAGTACTCCACTTGTCTGGAAAGAAGTTTACTTTAGCATAACCTAAAAGAGAGTGGCTTTCAGAGGAACCAATTTTTCAAGCTCAGTCACAACATGGGCAGGGGAAAAAATGAACCCTCACATTTGCATATGGTGGAGGCAGATAGAGACTCTGATCTTGAAGTCAACATGTGGAAAAGCTTAAGTGAAGCAACGCCGCAGCTGTAACGTGCTGCCCAGATTAGTTCATACCCAGCTCTCACTGCCAACATTTAAAGTGATTCTGTGTGTAAAGTGTAAAGGGTAGCACTGGCTCTCAAGTCCAAAGTCAACTGATATTAGGAAAGGTTGCAACAATTTTATGACCGTTAACAACATTAACGACCCTGTGAGCCAAGACAAAAAGCTGCCAGCCCGCGTGCCGCAGAAAGCCCCAGAATCACTTCTGCAAGGAGGAAAAATACCCCTCCCTCTACAAACTTATCACAATATTGCAAAAATTAGCTAACTACCTAAATTGCAGGCTGAGGGGGCAGATCTGCCTGCAATGCCAGCAGCAGATCTCTTCCAGAGACAATCTGACACGGTGAAGCACCCACCAGGACACCTAGGTTTAAATGTAGATCTAGGTACATCAGAGCAGGCTGGTAAGTCCTATAAAAGGGAGCCGTTTCATCACAGTAAAATTTTAGGAACAAGTCACTGTCCTGTAATGGAAGGCCCTGAGGTTCACCAAGAAGACCATAGTTCATACACAATGCCTTTCCCCTTTCCTCCAGCAATGCCCTTTGTATACTCTTCACCCAGATGTTGCCACATGCTGATGCTACCATAGCCTCCCGACGAAAAACACCAGCTTGCAAGCTTACTCAAGTGCTTCAGGTAAGGCTTCGGGGAAGGGGGGCACTTGAAAAGGGCCATGGAAAGACTCAGACTCCCTCTGAAGAGCTCCAGGGAACAGGAGACAAGTAAAGAAATTTCATCTTCTGCAAAGGCACTCAGGTCAGCTCCGGATTTATTCAAGCTTGGTTGTCTAGAGAAACAAGTCTTATAAGATCAGACGCTCCCTGTACAGAAACTCTTGAAACCATTAGCTGGTTTTGGACAAGCATGGCAGGACACGAAGATCTCTGTGATCACCCAGTTCTTCTGAGTTTTCACACAAACATTACCCTTCCCTGGTTCGCACAGGGAGCCGTGACCACAGAGGGTCAGGGATGCCAGCAGAGGACATGGCGCTGCGTAGGTTCACTGGGTATTTGTTCCCCACGGCAGAGGAGCAGCCGATTACAACCCGAATGATGGGCTACACCTGCTCCAAGGCCAAATCCTGGCCTCTGTGTGTGCACTTCCAGAAATGAGGGGAGGTCCCACCCCGGGGGGTTGAGTGGCACGGGTTGAAATGACTTTCATTCTGGTCCAACTGCAATTCAGCTCCTCCTCTCTGCGCCTCAACAAGTCCTGGCTGTGAGCGAGAGCTGCCAGCCTTGAAAGCTGCCCGTAATTGCAGGCTTTCTGTGTGCCGAAAGAAAGGGGAGGGACTGGATAAAAAACACCTCGGGTCTTTGAAACACAGAAAAGGTGCCCGAGTCGGTTCAATAGCCTTTCCCAGACTCAATGAAAGGTTAATCAAATCATCCGCAATCAAAGCAAGTCTGGCATCCCTGTCTCTGGGTGAGCAGTAACGCAGAATTGTCATGCCGTTTCCTACAATCGATGCTATTATTTGGGAAAGGCCTCAAGTACGGTCCTATGGGGAGCGGGGAGGGGGTGCCATAAAAAACCCACCCCAAACCAAAAAGGCTGCAAAGGCAGAATTGTGATACAAATTTGCACTTTTCCTGCCTGTGAACATAATTCATGCAGTTAGCGCTTTATCAGAACTAACTTAACACACTTCCCCATTTAAACTACAGGAAAGCGAGTTCAAGTAGGTTACTTTAATATAAAGCTCATCTTTTAACCCAACTTTTGCTCCTGTTCATCCCACCCCCACCCAGTGCTATTAAATGGCTTGAAACGTGACACAAAAATATATGCCTTATCATATCGGTTGGCTTCTCTCACTATAGCAGCCCTTATCAACACTCAGAAACCCTATTAATGCAGTCCCCCGCAACCAGCAAGAAAAAGTAGCACCCCAGAGATCTCTGATCCATCCCTTCCCAATATTGTTGGACATTTCTGAATGCCGAAGAAAGAGCGGGAGCTCTTTTTATGGCAGCAGTTTGCTCCGTTACATCTGTTCTGCACGTCCATAGCTCTCACGACTCGCCCCGTGGCAGACCCTCGAG
Source organism: Vanellus vanellus (assembly GCF_965231255.1). Taxonomy (NCBI): domain Eukaryota; kingdom Metazoa; phylum Chordata; class Aves; order Charadriiformes; family Charadriidae; genus Vanellus; species Vanellus vanellus. The sequence continues at coordinate 78,381,640 of NC_138907.1, forward strand.
CTGCAGGTCCATCACGAAGCCACCATGGGACGCGGCTGATGGCTGCCCTGTTGCTGTCACACCGGGTACCCTTCCTACGGCGAGGCTGGGACAGCCCCGTGCTCATGCCCTGTGCCTAGCACATACATTTAGGGGAAGGTTTACCTGTCTGAATATTACACTGCTAAGTACAAACTGCTCCCAGGACATGCTGTAGATTTGCCTTAATCCTACACTGTGTTCTCAGGAGACGTGGTGGAATAAAGTGCTGGCAAACCACTCCTCACAAACTGCCAGAATTTTTGTAGAAAAAAACTGCAGAGACCCAAACCTACAGAGCCTACTCTAAGGAGTAGGGCTTCAGGAGTCAAACTGTTCAGGAACTGGGAGCTGGACATGCTCACTGGGCACTAAATTTGACTTCCAAACAAGAGAAACCCAGACCCCAGCAACTACATCTCCATTCCTCTTTGTAGAGTTATATTTGCCATTTTTCAGTCCTCATTGCATATGTTGACAACCCCTTTACTAACTGCTTTATTTGGGTTATTTTCAGTTCATGGGTTGCTGTACTTCATTTAAGATTCCCAAGAAATTACAAAATAATGTAAACAAGTGTTTTCTAAACTGTTTGCTTCTCCCCTTGTTCCCTCCTGAGGAGCAGAGGAGGATGGGACCGGGGTGTCCTTGAGATACTATACTTCACCTTAGCCAACAGACTGAGAAACAGGGTTGGCAAAAACAAATGGAGGAAGGATATTGCAAAACACCGGTGAAATGTTTTCCTTTGGGATTTTGAGTTTGGTCAGGCAGGCGAGGCTGGCAGGAGGTAAGGGGGACGACCTCTCCACTTTTGCTCCACATGAAGGCAATCTTGCAAGGAAGAAGCCTGGGCTCTGCAAATGCCTCTTGGGCAGAGTTTACACCAGGTGCGGTCACGGGTGTTTTTTGGGGCACCCACGGTGCAAAGCCAGGGCATCTTTGGCGTCTCTGCAATGTCAGAGTGCCCCCAGCACCTCTGCAATGTCAGGGTACCTACAGCACCTCTGCAATGCTGGGCTGCCTATGGGGTGATGCTGCAGTGCTGGGGTACCCACAGCACGTGTCAGGGTGCCCAGCTGAGCTCGGGAACAAGCCCTGGGAGGGTCCACCATTGGTCCATGCCTGGGGGACTCCAGCCCAGGCAAGTCCCACTGCCATTCCTCCGGTTACCCTGTTTCAGGTCCACACTGCCACCCCTGTCTTCTGCAGCCCCATCAGTCATGGCCTGTGGGGGAAAAGAGGTGGGCAGGGAGGCGTCAGCAGGAGTCCCCAGGGGCCGGATTTTTCTCCTGAGGCTTCATGGCCCTCTTGCAGGGCGTACAGGTCAAGTAGGGAAACAAAATCTCCACATACAACTGCTGTTGCAAGACAGAAACTGCAAGGCATGGTATGGTTACTAGCTATGAAAAATTATCCGGGGAGAAGGTTCCTCTCTTACGAAATGCACCTCCTGATCATCCTGCAGAAACCATCCTTGCCCTCGCTGCTGCTGCCACCCCTCAGCTTTTCAGTTCTACCTTTGACTTTCTTACAAGCTTTTAGGAATGTGTCCACTCCAGGCTGACAAACAGCGTTAGCCTTGCTGCCTTTCCTAAAATGTGCAGTTTCAATTAGAGGAAAAGAACCCCCCAAACCCTCCCCTACCTTCGCAGTACTGGTGCAAATGGTTTAGGTTTTCTTGGGGCCTATCAGATACAATTTTGGCTAATCTAGGGTCAATTTTTATATTCACGGTGTTGCATTCTTATTCTTTAATGTACCGTTTGGAGGTGTTATTGGCACATAAAATGGTAGCAGATCTTCCTCTTAAGTATTTAATCCCCACGTGCACAAAAGCAGAGAAGTTCATACTGCCCTGACCATTTTATTTCTCTATTTCCGACATCCAACGCCTATAGAATTACTACAGATAAGAAAGAATCATTCCACAGTTAAATAAGAGTACATACACTTTTTGTAGGAAAGGAGGAAAAATCAGGCATTTTCATATTGCCTTTAAGAATTTTTACCAGTGCAAGAATGGGCTAAATTTGAGACCAATGAGCTAGAGCTCAAAAACATGTATTGCCAAACCAATTACCTTCTCCTAGACTCTAGTTTACATCAAGTTGAACATGAAAGACGTTTCTTAACATTAACCCCCCAACTTGGTACCACTTCAATGTGAAAGGTGCAAATTGCTAAACAAGTTTATAGGGAGACACTTATTTAGATGTTAATTTAGGTAACCATAGCTTCTCAGTGCCCTCTATGTGAAACCATGTGAAACAAATGCATCATCAGGGCAATTAGTGGTGATAAAGAAAACTGGAGAGGTTGACGTTCTTTTCTTTCAAAACTTTTGGCTGGATTTATACAAGCCACTGTGTCTGTCACATGCGCATTCGGTCCACAAAATATACGTTTATTTGTGGTGAATATCATTTTCCTGGGGAAAAGAAACAAACCTCTCTGGCCAGCCAACTTATTAGCATTTTATTGTTGTTTTCAAGCAGTGATTTAGCCGTGACGGGGGAGCAGGCTCTTCAGGAGCCACGCACGTCACAGATTACACCACGCACATAAAGCATGATAGTCATTACCACACCTCTATTTTTTTTAAATTCACTTCCTTCTGCTTTTAGGTTGGGTCCAGTTATTCACAGGGAGCACCTGACTCGTATGAGGAAGCAGTGAATCCTTCTCCTCCTCCAAAGCACGCAGCCAGGAAGGAGGGCTAATTTTTACCCAGGGATTTCCCGCTGGATCTTCAGATCAGATCTCTTTATTTTCTCAGTAAACTGCAGCGCATCTTTTTTGCATGTTTAACTGTGGAGGAAAGGCCTTGATTAAACCGGTGAAGCTAAACCACCTCCCCAAATGCTGTTAAGACATAATGGCATACAAATCAAAATTTAAATGTACCATGGAGCACGGAATCCCAGTTCATCTCACCAACCCCTGAGAGTCCGTTATGGCGCAGGATGGTCAGGGACCAGCCATCTCCTGCAGTCACTGACCATCCCCACAGCCCTGGGACTTGCCCCACCACAAGGTACAGGGCCTCATCATCAGGAGGACACCGTGGATGGGGCGCAGGGTCTGAGGTCCCAGGGCGTGCCAGGAGTCCTCAACACCCACCGGTCCAGCCAGGGGAGAAGTCAGCCAGAGGGAAGCTGAGGGCAGCCCTTTGCACCGTGTTTGTTTGCCCTTGTTTCTTGAGGGACCCTGAGCCACCCACCCCTCAAAATACCAATGGAAGCACAAGGGAGCGAGAAACTAAATTTATCGCAGTTTTGAAGAAACTGCTCTAGTTTAACTCATAGGTAAGGGCAGGTGTGGACAAAAGAGTAAGAAGGATGAGGAGAGACCCCTGGCAGGTTTTTCTCCAAGTCCATGCCCTGGGCAGGGCAGGCAGATAGGATCTGCAGCACCATAAATCAACTCATGGCAAAGGGAGAAGAGAAACGGATTGTGAAATGAACTGTAAAATAAACATCTAATGTAAACATTGAAAAGGCAGTGGTTTGTTTTTTCTGTCTGGGAGCCCAAGTCTGGTACAAGTTACTGGCTGACTAAGCCAGGACCCTGTTGGGGGGGTTACTACCGGCCCCATTGCAGGACAAGGAGGCAGCAGACACTCTTTGCCGGCAGGAGAGGAGGCTGATCCCGCAGGGGCATCCCTGCTGTCCTCTGGCACAGCCCATCACGCTCTGGCTTGGGTGCCTGTGCTTAGCCCATGGTTGCCGTCCCAGGCTGTCTGGCTCCTCCTGACGCAGAGGGACGCCTTCTCAGACACTAGCCTTGGTGGCTTGGCAGTGGTGACGAGGACAACCTCAAAGGCTTCAGGCTGGGTCTTTCTCCAGGCCCTGGGTCTTCTGATAAGCAACTGCTCACCCAAAGCTGCCTCTCCCTGCCATGCCTCCAGCGTCCCTGCCCATGCCAGCCCTGCTGCTCAAGGTCAGAGGGGCTCTACTGCTTGCATCTTCTCCTGGTCCAGCCCGTCCTCCCTGATGGGAGAGCCAACACATGCCCTCAGCGGGGGAAGCTGGCCACCTCTGAAACAAACCTGACCCACTGCAGGAATATCTGCCTTCTCACCTGTACCTGTGGTCCTTCAGATTTGCAGGCACCCAGCCACGAGAGGGGTTGGCAGATGCTGGAGCGTGTGGTGCCCCGAGAGGAGCACTTTCTGCACTGGTTTTCATCAGGAAAAGGAAACCTACAGGGCAGGGCATCTTCTCAGAACTTCGAGTCTCATCGGGAACAGGAGAGAACAACTGTTTGCAGTGAGACTTGCCTGGTGAACAAATCAGGACAACACACAGCTTCTCCAGGGGCAAAGGGAGACGCTAGAGAGCAGAAGGAAACCAAACACCAGACTTTTAGCAGGCGGTTGCACTACATCAATACCTCTGCGGGGTCTGGGGCACACCCTGGCTCATGCGTCAACAAACGGGGACAATATTACTCAATACCTGTTATACTCAAACCGGCAGAAAAGATAACAATTCGCTACTGTACATAGAGATCTGTGCCTCAGGTAGAAAAGGGCAGAAGCCTTTGTGCTTTTTTTGTTTCGTTCTGTTTTTAAAGCTGTTTTAACTCTTTAAGGCAAGCCATGGGAGCATGAGGTTAGAAGGAACCTCAGGAGATCATACTCCTGCTCTGAGGCAGGGCCAATGAAAATCCAGGCAAACATTTTGCTCCCAAAACCACCCTTAATGAAGAAAAGTCTACACCTCTAGGAAATGTGTTAATTACCCTCATAGCTAGAACATAACCTAGATTTGCTGCAGATGAAACACAGCAATGTCCTCCCCTTAGTGGGCAGGAAGGGTTTTTTAGTAGTCTTCTGCATAAAGGGCAGTTTGTGTCCCTTCTCAACCTGTTCCAACAAATAAAATCAGCCTTTTCCCATAGGTCCCCATTCTCGCTGACTCTGTTCATTCTTGTTGCTCTTCTTCAGGCTGGTTCCAGCATCCAGGACTGCCCCGGTGCCACACCACCACAGCAGGAGCTCAGACAGTTTCTAGTTATTACTGCCCACGATACCTTTTTTTCCAGTGCTACTGCTTGCACCCCACTTGACATACGTGTAGCTGATGTCTCGTTCCTTACACAGTGCTGGGCACCTTTGCCTACTGAATTTCATCTGGTTGATTTTCCCTCCCAGTTCCTCATGGTAGCACATGGTGGCTCGTGGTGGCACACGGTGGCACTCCTCATTCTGCACGAGGGCCTCGCTTAGGGTGTGGAGCACATGTCCTCCAGCTGCTGAGCTGGCTGACGCACCAGCAGTCAGAGGCTGCTGCCAATTTTTGGGTTCCCAGGCCTCCATGTCTGTGGGCACCCAGCCAAGGCTGGGTGGGGCAGGCGGCATGGGGACTGGGGGACAAGTGTGGCACGAGATTAGTGCCAGAGGAGGAGGATGGGACAGGTGGGAGAGGAGATAGCATGCAGGTCCTGCTTTAGAAACACACATGCAAGAGCTGATAGTTGCTGAAGTGTCCGGCAGAGAACTGGTTTCTACCTCCAAATTCCTCTTCTACGGCCACCACCCGAGGTTCTGCCTGGAGGAGGGGGAACAGGCTGAAAACTGACACTTGGACAAAAAAACGATGGGATACAGCAGAGAAATCCCCAGAGGAAAGGGACTTTTAGCTGATCACCATTTCCCAACAGAAGAACCTGCATCCTGTAATGCCCTACCATATGGGCAGATACCAGAGGGGAATCCGCTGAAAATACTGATTTTAACTGGGGGAAGTTATCCCCCTCCCCTACTCAGTTCACACTTTCAGCTGTAGTTCCAGGTTTATTATATTTTGAGTTTCATACGTGACTTTTGCGTGAAGAAGCCGAGCACGTGTAATACTTGCACCATGAAGTGTGCTCTGGGCAAGGCTCAGCACGGACCCAGGGTACGTGGTGCTACAGGCCATCGTTTGCAGATGAATGTCCCGTGTGTGGGGTATGAGGGTCCCCAGGGTTTGTTTCGGGTACCGTTATCGGCTGTTGCAGCGCCTGTGCTGATCACAGACGTGTGCGGTGAGATGTAGGGTTCTGGATACTTTCCCTGGTGCAGCACAGGCCCGTGCCGCAAAATGGATACACAAAATTTGGGAGTAAACTGCTCAAACACAAACAAGGTACTTCAGCAGTTTGGCACAATTAAGATTTCAGATAAGAAGGGTCAGAAGAATGAAATTCTGCTCTATCCATTTCTGAATACATCTCCTTTGTTCAGACCCTTATCATTACCTTGTGTTCCAGGTGCCAAATTCAACCCACCTGTAATTTTCTAGTATAGCTTCATCCTGAGACTCTCGGCACATGGGTGATGTCTGAGACAAGGCTAGACCAGAAAGAAATGTGTGTGGGGTCTATGTGCGTGTAGAGATATGTTAGACAAGTCACCTTTAGATGGTCTTTCCTCAACCATGAGCTCATCCAATCTGCCCGTATGATTAATTTGACCTTTAAATTAGTCTTGAAATGCTGAACATGCATCTACAGAGGACTGTCAATTACAGTGGAAAAGAAACAGATAAGCCTTTTGTTAGCTTATGGATGAGGTGATCAGCATAAAATGTTCAAATTCTGTTAACCTTCAAGAGGAAAAGTTAGCAGATTCTTGACTCACTGAAATAGAGAGAATCAGAGTTTTTCAATTTTATTTTGCAGATTACGGCCCAGGGAAGTATTAGAGGTCACAAGTGCCAGCACTGCCGGAGGGCAGGCACCACGGCCCACTCTGTAGATGGTTGTTCCAGGCTGCATCGAGGCTGTACAAAGTTACTTCACAATGTCCATTTCTCACAGAAAGACTCAGCAGAGCATGAACAAGGAGCAACACTTTTCAAAAGAGCAAGGCATTCATTTTTTCCCCATTCCTTTGGCTGCAGCGGTTTGCTGTGAAGTGATGTGCTTATGTCCCTTTGAGCAGCCATAGCTGGTAAGAGGTCTACAAACCATTTGTGCTTACTCTCAGCTCCTCATCTCCTGACCTTAGCAGACTTTTGAATACAGTCACCAGCTCACATGAGCAGCAAACTTGCTATTCCACGTGAAGCAATGTTCAGGGTTTAGCCCGTGCTAGGAAAAGGTGGCTGACATAGCCCTATCGGCAAACTGTGTCTTCAGACTCACAGGTAGCTTGAAGCAGCCAAAAAAAAAAAAAAAAAGAGTGCTTCTTGCCGGTGTAGCTGGAATGGAGTGAGTTGTACTGGCACCAACCTCTTGCCAGATAACCGTGTTACCTGGGCTTCTTGCTTGTATAAAAACGTAATTAAAAATAATTGTATCCACAACTGACATTACTGACCCCACAAACATTTTAATACCTGGCCTTAGAAAAACAGAGAATGTAAAGAAGTTGGAGAATGAAAAAAAAAAAAAAAAAGAAAGAAAAGACAAAAAGACTTCTTTTCAAAGAAAGGCTCATGGGGGTCGAAAGTTAGGAAGACCATTGCTGGCAACACTGGGAAACACTGGTGACCTCAGCTGTGGACTGAAGAATGATCAAAGGCCATGAAGGAGAGGTTCAGGTGCCCCCATGGCAACACATCACTCGAAGGGTAGCATTTGATAAGACCATTTTCACGTGCTGCCTTATTTGCCATTCCTGTGTCTTCACATCTCTTACAGTTTTCTCTGCACACACAGAGAAGCCCACTCGGATGCACGGTCCATGTGATAGGTAAGGTGGGCACCAGCCCCCCCTCCTCACACGTGCATTTGTAAGGGAAACCCAAACTGAGGAGTCTCCCGCTAACAGCAACATCGTGTCATCGTCCCTAAGGCCCTTTCTCAAGAAGAGGACAAAGCTTTGGCTGAGGTAAGGTGAAGAGATTGTGGAAAAGCAAAGATGTTCAGGCAGGAGCTTCAAGAGGCTGGAAATGTAGTGACAGAGTTTCAGCCAAGCCCCCAAGAGCTAGCAATTCGGGGCACTTTCACCTTCAGGACTTGTCACCTTGATGTCCTCCAGTGAAAAACGGAGCGAAATGGGCTCACCCTGAAGTTATGTGTGTAACTAGGTACGGATGAGACAGAGATAGGGAAGCAAGGCTTTGTAGTTGTATTACTCCAGGGTAACTTGCCACATAACTGCTCCTACTCCAGCACTGACCCTTTAGTGACAGCGAGGTAGCCCACCTTACCCAGACTGCAGAGCAAACACAAGTCGACTGCACAGTGAAGACCCCTTGTACATCCCCATCTGACCTTTCCCTGTGCTACCTTCTCCTTCCAGCTGCACTCCTAGAGGCAGAAGCTTCAGAGCAGACACCTGAAGGCAGCTCCCTTCCCCAGGAGGAGACTTTGATAGCTCCTAGCTCTGAAAGCCACTATAATTTTATAACCGCTCAGGCACAGTAGAGTTTTGACTTAAAATTGTGGCTTTTCCATAGGAGTCTGCTAGGCTGAGTGACAGTGCATAGCAAAAACTTCTGTATAAATGAGACAGCCTCACCATAAATTTTGCTTAACAGATGCACACTGAGATTGATAACGCAGTATGATATTGCAAGTCTGACTCTCAAGAGAAGTGTGAACAACAATGGGTTTCATTTAATGAGTAAAAGGACTAAGTTGTTTGGTTTTTTTTTTTATTTTATGTCTGTTATGAATTGCTTTCTAAGTACTGGCTATTCTCCAGGACATTCATCCATGAACTAGTTAATGCTGTACAAGCCTAGATAGCCTTAAGTAAGAGGAGCCTACAGAGATTTAAAATAAAGTGCTGGTGAAGAATGAATTTTTTACTGAAACAACAAATGTGACATGGGAGGCTGCCCAGACACCAGGCCTGTCATTCACAGCAAAGGCTTGGAAAGGCTGGATCTCACCCTCCTGGAGGGGAAGGTGTCAGGAGCAGCATCCTCTGCCGCTCACCAGGAAGGACCTCCGAGGTAACCACGTCAATGCACGGTTTTCTTCCATCTTTTCCTTTGGAGGTCAGAATAATTCTTAATTAGCACTTTCTAACCGATGCTGTCCTTTTCCAAGGTGGTTACAAACAGAAGAAGGATCCATTGTCCATGCAGCAGATGAAACTTCAGAGAGGTCTCGTGTGACACATGAATACCAGGGCAGGGTGCTGGCATCTGCCATGCTTCGCTCCCACTGACGTCCTCCCCATCCTCCTCCCTTGGCACCTCACTGCACCAGCTGCGGGGGCTTACAGTGGCCCCCAGGGCATGAAACAGAGCCGAAGCCTCACATCCATGTGATGTCACATGCCATAGGAGCTGGCAGCGGCTTTGATGCCCATCAGGGTGTGCGAAACAGGGTGGCGTGCAGAGCCGGTCGGCACCGCCACAGCACTAATCCCCAGGGAAAGGCAGCACTTGGGAATTGCCTCATGCTTTGAATTTCAGCAAAACCAAAGTTTTAAGATATCACCTAAAAAAGAGTGAAAATTGAGGAGGGGGGAATCCTGATCAGGATTGTATTTGTCTTGGAAGTTGGAAAGATTTTGTCTTGGAAGTTTTTTTATGAGTTGTCATGTATTTTTACTGTTTTCCCCCATTTCACCACACGGCATTCATAGGATACAGATACCTTTAAACCTGCATGCCATAATGTAACATTAAAAGAATGTTACAAGTTACCTTCGTTTAGACCAATTGTTCCTACTGAATCGACACATTTTATCTCATTTTCTAGATTAAATCGGTTCCTTGGTATGTCATCAAAGCATCAAACAATAAAAGCAGGAGACGCTTTGTTCTAATAAGTAAATGTTGTGGCACATGCAAAGCTACTAGTGTCATTAATATGAAAAGAAAATCCAAGTGCGAAAATAAAAAATCCAAAACGGAGTTTCTGAATTTCGTCAGACAATTCCAAAGTTTTCTAAAGATTTAAACTGCAGTAAAAAAAAAAAAAAAGCACTTTTTTTTTTCCTAATGGAATTTTCTATGTGTTGTGTTTACACGATAAAAGTATTTTCATTTTAAAATATTCCACAGGCAGAGCCAGTGGGAAAAAAGCTCTATGGGCTGGGTCGGGCAAACAGAGAAGCGATGAGACACTGCAGAAGTCGCTGGCAGCAGGATGAATCTGTGTGCCAGCAAGAGCCCTATCGACTCCATCTGGCTTGGGCTCCACTTCACCCAAGAAGTCCTCCTTTTGAACAGGGAGATACCAGTCACGATGACTCCACCAGAAAAAGCGTCCCAGATTTGCTTATCTCACTCTTCTTGAAAGCACCCCTAACTTCCTTGGCAGCGGTAGCCAAACAAGAGCTGTAAAATACTGTTTTCCCTGGTCTGGTCGAACTCGCAACTCAGCATATGTGGTGGGGAGCTCCCAAAATAGCTCCCGGTTGCCTCACCAGTCTCGGCAGCAGCTCGAAAAGCCTTTTGTCTTCTGGGACAACTCGGAGAAGTTTAAAATGTTTGGATTTATTTTGAAAGTACTCTGAAAGATAAGAATGATCTATTCCAAGGCCGGGTGAACTGAAGGTCACAGCTAAGGCGTTGCACAACACAACCAAGTAGGTTCAGCACAAAACTCGCACCGGGGGTTTGATCAGCTCATCGTGGCTGCTGCTACCCCTGCCTGAACTCAGGTCAAAGCTGAGGCCCTTCCACCCAACAGCTCACCGGGCCAAACGGTCTCATCGTTTGTCCAAAATCCCAGTGGGGCGATGCCAACGAGGTGGAGGGCAACGGGTCCTTCCCTGCCAGAGCACTGTTGGAGGAGCCTTTAGAAAAACCAAGCAAAACAGCTCCGTTTCGGAGAAGCTGTAATTGCTGGAGGACAAGCGCGTTCTCACGCTGGGAAGGCTGACGCACACTTCATGCTGGTCAAAGGCTGTTTTCTGACTGGATCTCGCAAGATTTCAGGCTCTCCCTAGTTAGGACAAAGCCTGAATAGCCCCTGCTATGCTAAACAAGGGATCCCCCAGCTGCTCCTTATACTGCAGTATTTCAGCTCCCATGGGCTCTGCATGGACGACACAGCGGTCGTCCCGGCGGAGTCACGGGAAAGCCCTCCCTGCTGCGCCAGAAGGCTCCTCTTCCTTGCAAATACAATTTTCTCTTGAAAAATGACTCCAAAAACCCATATCCATCTGTGGCTCCCCGTCAGGGCGGGAGAAAAGTTTTTTGTCGACATGGCTCATGTTTCTGAGCACGCTCTCCTGTGCCTTGGCCAGAGCCCTCGGTATAACTTTCTGCAGAGTCAGGCTGCTGGTTTTCTTATCCCAAATCCCAAACGTGTGGTTTCAAGTACTCCAGGCATTTTTCAAAGACAGTTTGAAACCCAGCCAAGCCCACAGCTGCGGGGGTGTGTGTGTGTGTAACTCTTCTCCTGACCAGTTTGCAGTTGGGCTGGTTGTCTCCCAGGATGGGCAAGCTGGGCTGCAGCTGCAGAGCGCTGCTGCCATCCCAGGGGACAACTCCCCCCCCCCCCCCCCCCCCCCCAAAGCAAGTGAACTTTGTGATTTTTAGCAGCAGTAAATGATCCCATTGGGGGTTATTTGACCACCAAAACTACGCTGGCTTGGCCGAAGGGTTGAAGTGCAGAGGCCCACGTAAATATGCCTTGACAGACTCCAGGGGATGCAGGATCAGGCCCCCTCCCCAGCCCCAAACCCCCCCACCAGCTGGTTTCACCCACTGCCTGGAAGTCACCCCTTCTCCAGGTCCTGTATTTAGATGTCTGTCCACGCCACAATAAAACAGAGAGAAGGCCAATGTGCAATGTAGAGATCCATTATGCTTTATTTACATGCGTCACCATCTCTTTTACAAACTAGATTACAAATTAAAATGGAATACACAAGGCAATATCTACTAACACCAAGTGGAGTAAGCACTGCGTCTCTACTTCCTTTGGAAAGGGGCAGGTTGTGCTCCAAATCAAACTTCCTTCCAACCTCTGTGTAGTAAGGTAGTATATTCCTCCAGGGCAGCATCTTTTTTCTTTTTTTTTTGTTTTTTTAATATAAAATCCTCAGTAAGACTGCAACATGAGAGTGTCTGCTTTCAAATGAAAGTACAAGATAGCCCAAATGAAAAGTATAAACTGTTCAGCTCTTCGGTATGTAAAGACGGCCATGCGTGATAAGGCTGTGGATTTAATATTCTTCCAATTTACATGGCTTGAAACAAAAACAGATAAAACAGTTTTACAGATACTGTATACATATTTTTTCCAATCATGCAACTTTTTTAAAAAAAAAAGTTAAACATGTGAAGCCAAATGTACAATCCATTTTTTCCAACCCGTAGTAACGAAATGTATCTGGTCCCCCTTCGCATCTGTTGGCAATTCCTAAGGTATATCGTGTACTAGAAACACTTACAGGACACCAATTGCCAAGCAATGACATCATTTTAGAGAAATACATGACCTAAAAGGTAACTTTTTGAAGCGGTGGCACAAAAATTTCTGGAGTTAAGCAGTGGTCAACTATCCGATGATTCTCAAGAGAAACTTTTTTTACAAAATCATTAAATCGAGCCCCAAAGCCGTGACTAGGAACTGCATAAATGTCACCTTTTTAGACATTTTGTTTAGACCAAGTGTTTAACTACGTAATTGGTTTGGACCTTTATTTGTTTTACACGGTTTCAGAAGGAAAATGTCTAGGCTTGTTCAAAGACTCAAACGCCAGATTTTCCAAAGGTAGGTACCCAAAATCAGCCTTTCAAGTCTATTTTGACACCTAAATAAGTGGCCCTTTGAATTCAGCGAGATTTACTTAGCACCTCTGGAGAGGAGGGCGTTTGCCGGGCACCTCAGCAGGCATAGAGGGTGGTGACCTTCTCTTGGGCCTGGTGAGACCTGGCCCCTCTCCCTCCTTCGAGAAGCAGCGAGGGCAGAGCAGATCACCCCCTGCCACCGCGCTGGAATCCCCCACGTTTGGTGCCTGACACCAGGCACTTCCCGTTTGAAAATTCTGGCCCCAAAAATGAGCAAGAAAACCCAAACCAAATCAAAGAGGCTGGCCACGTCCACTCCTCTTCCGCGAGTGCTGGGATGTTCTCCAAAGCAGGGGCCCATATGGTGTCCCAGCCACGCCAATGGAAAAGCTTTCCTTGACATAGGTGGGACGCAGGTTAAGCCTTTCAGCTGCTAATGCTTTGTTTTTTAAAAAAAAAAACCAAACCCAACTTCTCTGTCATTGATGGACTGCCTCTAAATCAAGTGTTTTTTCTCTATTTTCTGAACAGAGCGGACCATAGTTTTCTCTCTCTTTTCTGCCAGCGGGAGCTAGCTCCGATGAACTCAAGGGGGCTAGGATGCCGCAGCAGAGCAGAAGTTGCCCCCACTTGGTTCAAGCTAATGGGCCTTCCATTGCCTTTGACAAGAACTGCACCCGTAGCAAGAAAAAAAAATAAAACGATGGATTTTGGTCACCTTGGCCATACCATCAAGTCAGGCCTTACTGGTGCTGCCAGTGACCTGGCTGGTGGTCTCTGGGCAGGCATCCCGGGTCTCACCAGCAGCTCGCCTGTGCAGGGGCCAAATGCTATGCCCCGGCATGAGGAACTACCAAGTGAGCTCTGCCGGTGGCCAAAACCATGGGGCAGGGGGATGAGCTCAGCCGCACGGCAGCAGCCATGGAGGAGCCTCGGGGAAAGGCGCACCAGAGGGAAGTCCTTCAGAGTACACTCGCATTTCTGGGTGCACCAGGAAGCTGAGAGCTAATGCTACACACTCAGAGGAGGCTGGTGATAAACCGCTTGACCAGCCTTAGTAAAAGGTGCCTGCAACTGGACTCCGATAAGCAAAGTGACCTCTAGCCCAGGTGACCACTGTGCCACACGAGTGTCCTGGGTAGCTGGCTGCTGGCAGAGATGGACAATGAGCATCAGCTAACTCCAATAAATGTAATAAACTAGTCCCCACGCTGACAAAGAGACCACCTCAGTGTAAAAAGAAGACAGAAGGTTTTTTTAAAAGGCAAATGATAAACCCTTGGCTGCTTGGAAGAGTTGATATGCTACAGGGCTACGATAACCACAACTGCACAGAGTCTACAGTCATAACTGCGGGGAGAAACCAAGAGGTGTATCTTTACGAGAGAACAGCGTGGGGGCTACAATACAAAAACAAAACTTCCATCACACTAGGAGCTGTTGTTTCACTAATATCACCTCAGGGACCTGGAAAGTAATGAGCGCGGAAGGGCCCACGAATGCGTGCGTGCGTGCGTGCGTGTGTGTGTGTGCAAGACTGTGCATGTGCGGTGGCAGTGGCGAGAGGGAGTCACTCCACATTGCATGGGACACGGGTCGGTGGGAACTCATGCACTGAGACTTTGGGTTAAAATGCTAGTTTTTTTTCCTAACATCCATGCATAATGATCCATTTCTGTACATAATAAAATATATTTATATATTTATATGCATAATGCTTTTATGCAAAGAAAAAAACTTCATATATCGCTTTGGAGAATTATGTATACACTGTCCTATTCAGAACCTCTTCATATCGAGTTCCTATGTACCATTGGTGTTTTCCCCTCTTTGTTTCAATCCCTCCCCCCCCAAGATACTAATAAAAAGTAATCAAACTTTCCAGATTATAGAGAGGATCTATACAGCACCATACCTTTTATTCATTATTATTATTATTATTCATTTTACAAAAGAAAATCTTAGAAGCAAAATATATAAAACTGCCTTGTCTTTCAGTGTCCTTTATCCTGTTACAATCTATACCCATATGAAAAGCCATTTTGTATGATACTGTCACCTTGCCATTCCCTCTCCTGCTTCTTCTGCCACAACAGATTATACATAATGAGAAGGAAAAAAGAATCAAGGATATGTCCAAAACAAACAAAAAAAAACCCACAAAGGATCACTGATGCAGTAACACACCCCGCAATGACCTGTGCCTCGGCTCCCGGCATTGCCACTGCAAGTCACCTGCCGATGCCCAGCCTCTACGCTTCGCTTTTCTGCGAAGCGGCGTTATTTCCCTTAATTTTTGCTTTTCCAAACACATCTTTACAGGCGGCTATGCTCAACTTGTCCGGCAGCTCAGCTCCTATCTCCTTACCAGCTCGCTACGGCCGGAGCGGCAGCCCTGCTAACAGAAGGCAGGAGGGGAGCCTGCTCTGGCGGGCAGCGAAGGGGCTCCTGCCTCGGTGTCGCTGCACGTGCGGGCAATGGCACCCGCCGTCAGTCCATCCTCATGAGCCAAGAGGCAAACTCACCGGCTTCCCTTGTTTTGCAATCAACGCTGGTTTGATGCTTACGGAAAAACAGGGGGTGTACCATTAAATTTAAGGAAAGAATAAGAAAGAAACAAACAAACCAACCCAACAAACAAACAGACCACACTCATCACCCTCTCTCTGGAATTCAGCCGGTTGATTGGTACAACAAACGCTGCGTATTCAGAAAACCCTCACGTCTGAGCAGTGTTGGGTTATGATCATTTCCTTGCGTATGCGCAGTACTTCAGATACCCCAGGGAGAGAAAGCAAATATGGTCAAAAATCTAAGGAAATCAAACTGGAGGTTGTAGGGGGGAGGGTGGGCAGATGGGGAAAACCTCCAAAAAGAAAAGCCAACTTAAAAACATCCCATAAACCATTAATATATTGAAACACCACATACTCATTGACAAGTAACTACTGTAAAGGCTACACAGTGTGTTCTCAACAGGATGGTGCTGAACATTGTCTCCACAGCAGGTGCTTGGCCATCCCAGAAAAGGAAGATTTTGCATACTTCAGAATGAGTTCGATTCCCAAAAAAAAAAGAGGAAAAAAAAGAAAAAAAAAGGAGGATCTTCACTCCAGTAAGAGGCCTATTAACAGTCTGCTTCGTTAGGAAAATAATGCAGGGTTCACAAAGGTCGTAAGCTGTAAACAGTATCACTGTCCACTTGCTGACAGCAGATTTGGCAAAGGGTTCTCTCTCTACATCTCGTGTCAGTTTGAGGGCCTGGAGAGGAAGAAGAAAAAGAAGACAAGACAGTGAGACAGATGCACGTAGGAAAAAAAAAAAAAAACCACAACAAAAAAGGCAACCAAGCAAACCTCCAAACCCAACAACAGCTTACACTGACAAGCAATTTTGATTTGTTTGCACCCAGAAGCTTCAAACTTATAGCAAGGAATAAGCTGCACCATGACCCTGCCTGAAAATGCTTCTCCCTTGCCAAGGTTGGAGTGTGCTTCCTTGCTGGCTTAGCTGCTCCCAAACAGGAAAGTAATAACCCTCTCTCCAAAGAAAAACAATGCCCAAGTCTGATTTACAGAAACCCAGAACATCATCTATTTGTTAAGCGTATTTCCAGGTGAAGCATGGAAGGATCCTCCAGCTCTTCTCCATTTTTCATGGTCACCCTTTCTCAGCACCACCAAAAGGCTGGACAAATCTTCCATCAGCGTTTGACATTGACCACCACTCTTCAAGGACAGCCAAAGGAGGCTGCTCAAGAGAAGCAGCGAGGAGCCACAATTTCGGACTTTGGACTTCTCCATTTTCCTGCTCATAAGACACACTGTCAACAGACAGGGTCCACCTGGCTTTAAAAATGGGGTTAGGGTCCAGCTTATTCTGTAGCCATGAAGCTTCTCTGCAGAGGGAAAGGCACTGGCAAGACACCTTGGATGCAGCATGGAGATAACTACAAAGGGACACGGTAAGTAGGTAAAACACTGAAAACAGATTAACATTTCAACCAAGCGGGCCAAGGGGCCAGGTGTCTAAAGGTAACTCAGTGGCTTAAAGATATAGGCTGGCACCAAGTAGGGTTTTGGAAAAATATATACTTTTAAACATTCCCATGAAATCCTTTCACATCTTCAGAAGGCCAACTTGGTAGCCATCCGCGTTGCTGGGCATGTAACTTCTGGCTCTCAGATCAATTCTGAAACCAGGATTTAGTCCCCCACACCACTTACAATACAACCTCTTGAGGATCTTCCCCGAGATGAATGATTGGTGATTTTTTTATACAGTGCAAGAACAAGGGGATACTTGCTGAAACCAAAAAGCCACTTGAGTTGATTACAGGAATGTCTTTACTCTCAAAAGATCCTGGTATCAGACACCCACATGAAAGATGGTGGATTTAGAGGGTCTGCAGGATTAATCTGGACCAGCATCTACTGCAAGGGAGATCACTCAAAGGCTGTCACGAGATGACTCTCCATCACTGCCCCTCTCCTTTCTAAGGTGCCGGGCACTGATCCTATGATAACATTTTATTAAAATGACCTATTCTGATAATGCTAAATGATTGATGGAAATCTAATCATTCTGTCTCATGGTTATTAGAGCAACAGCATGACAGCTGCTCCCTGCGCCATTAGGGGAGAACTTCATTCAGCACAGCTTAGGGAGCAGACAGATTGTGCGTTTCACCCAAACAAAATTTGGCTTTAGCCTTAATTATGTGGAGGGGTTTGGGATAGACTGTTTTGTGAATAAAGGGATTTCCGACTGGATCAACATATTGATTTCTTCATTTTCAAAGGGCAAATTAACACTAGCCGTTCGTTAATGTGACTGCCTGGCAACAGCTCCATTTGGTAAGTGTGTCCTGATGGCCGTAACAAGGTCAGCAGAGATACACAGACAAGCCTGGTAGCCCCCAGTAAAACCTGGCTAGTGACTTACATGCAACTCAAATGAGTGCGTGCCCTTTTCTCTACTTCTCCTTAAAGCCTGAGCGCAAGGCGGGCTGGAAATGGGTGACTTCCCAAAGCACAACCCCATCTGAAGGCAAGGCTTGGGTCCTGCACGCCGCAGCCCAGGGGCAAGCCGGCTCACTCTCATGCAGCCACCAGTTATGCTGAGCATGGGCTTAACTTCGGCACGTGTGAGAAGTCTTGCTGACTTTAAATGAAGCTATTAATTAAAAGTAAAGGAGTACAGAAACTCCTGATGAAGTACCAGAGTAGTGTTTAACGTTAAATTAAAAACGTATGTAAAATATTATACTATGACACAAAGTGACAAGAGAAAAAAAATGGAGGAAGGACGATGATGAGCATCATGTATGGAAATGGCACTGCCTGGTATTTTTTCCTGAGGACACCTGTCCTTCAGACAGTGCCAATACTTAGGAGACAGACGCAGAGCTGAGGTGAAATTTGCTCATAGCAGAACCAAACCATGCTCCATTTTCGCAGCTCTGTTTACATGGACTTTGCAAATGGATTAAAAATGAAGAGAAGTAGATCAAAGTCTTAACCTGCCTGCCTTCAAATTACCCCACTCAAGTCTGTAACAGGCTCACACACTCTCGCTTTCTGTCTCACCACAAAAAGCCTCTATTAACCCTGAGTTAGCGGCCTGCTGCTTCACAGCAATGAAAACTGTATCAGGCAGGGAAGCAAGCACTCCAGTTACATCTCCATTTATCAGTGGTCCTCAACCACAACTCCTCAGTGTTCCTCCCTCCTTGCCCTCAAATATCTCCAGCTGCACCCTGAGCCACCACGAGGTTTTCTACCATTCCTGATGACGGTGGGAAAAGCTCGTCCTCTGGATTGTCACCCTGAATTTGCAGAGGCGGATGGGATTTCTCCTCTGGCGAGCCAGGATGATGCTGTCCTCTAAGGGCAACATGCAGCTCTCTACGTTAAGTACTCCAGTCCCTACTTAACCCTTTTTCCTGTCCTTTGTTACTGGGTCCTGCTTTGGGGGATAAGAGCAGCAGAAGTATAAGCACAAGCAGTGATGGAAAAAATACATAGAACAGAGGTCAAGGAGGGATGCAAGAAAGATAAGAGCCTAGCATGGCTAGTGGGCTAGAGCAGCGTTTGCTAACTTGCCACAACAAAGGTACAGAGCCCTCTCTTACGTGTGGCACGGTTTCTTGTTTCTTAGGTTGGGGGGAACTTCCGAAAAGGGGACTACTGGGAAACATCATCTGCCTGTACTTCTTAAGCCACTCCCTGGAAAATTCACTTCTCCCTTGAAAAGCTCTGTCAAACCCAAAGCCCATTTTCAATCATCAGGGAGTGGAAAGGAAGGAGGAATTTTAGGCTTTCTCCTGAAGTTTCTTAAGACTTCTTTTTCTTAAGACTTTCTTCTGGAGAGAGCAAAGGCTTTCTTTTGGAGTGCAGTCTTCACAACTGCATTGATACCTGGGCTGTCCCCCCCCACACACACGCACACACTGAAAGTAGAGGCAATTCCACTATGGCTATTTCGAACCCCTGGGTACAGAATGCTGGAACAAGATACATCTGCTGGACATTAGAAGAATCCATAGTACTATATCTAGCTATAGCTTATGCAAGCACGTATGCATGTGGTTGGAGAAAATAATGACTTTAAAACAGATACAGAAAAAGCATTAAGTGAGGAGTGAGGACAAACTCCTACTTTGTCACGTCCCACAGACATTCTGAGCGCTAGATGCTAAATCTATTTATCCTATTTGGTGGAGGAGCGTAGAACAAAAAGCAAGTATTTCTGTATTTTCTAATTCTTCAGCTTGGAAGCAATTATGAGGGAGATGACATGCCCCTTTCTTCTGTCCTTTTCTCTGCCCTCCCATCCTTTACCTTGCTAGTGACCAGTTACAAATGTGACTCTTGCTTTACTCTGTGGCCCAGCTGTTGGCTGTGATTTCCCTCCAGCAACATTTCCTGACCTCCGTCTCACATCATTCCACCACTTAGTGGGATGGTCGTCCCCCAAGCCCCACGCCAGCTCGTGCACCATCAGAGCAGCTCTGAAGGATCATCTGCTGCCTGTTGCTTTCTCCCTTTGATTCCCAACAGTGCCAATTATGCAGCACTGGAAATTTCTTCAGAATAGAAAGGCGACGCATCGATGGTCCCCAGAGGAAGGCACAGGTAACGTGCACTGCTGGTCAGTTTATCAGTAAGCTAATGTAACAATCAGCACATACAGTTAAAAGAAAAGCTATATGCTCCTTTACGTACTTATGGTCTGTAAAACAAGTGTTTCCCCTGGGTACCACTCCGTAACAACTTGCCGGGGACAGGAAATCCCAGTAACTACTTTTACTGTCCAGAGCGTTCGGATGCAAACATTTCGAAGGAAACTTGCGTCCTTTAGGGACAGATGCGCATTCGTTCTGGTGCCTCTGTCCCTTGATTTGCCAGCAATACAGCTTCTACTCCACAATGGGGCTAGGCTCGAAAAGCAAGACTTGATTACGTGTGGTTACAGGGTATACTCTGCCCAAGGTTTCACAGCTCAAGAATGAAGAATACACAGTATTTGTTTAGAAACAAGTAAGGAAGATAACTACTGCAGCCAACCCCTCTGTAATGATAAAATTGCAGCATGAGATTTTTTGTTCAAGCAGAGTAAAAGATAGGAATCCCGATGCTGTGGCAGGTGTGCCACAGTGACACCCTACAGGCTCAGTGTACGCGCTGCACAAGGATGGCTCCGTGCTGAGAGACAACGCTGAGGTCAGGGTGCGAAGCCCGAGGGGAAAAAAAGAGCTGGCAACTTAATGTGCTTTCTTTCCTGAACTTTCAGGCATGTTGCAACTTCACTTTTTCTCTTTAAGTTCTACTCGTAAAAATAGATCTTTTCCAGCTCAGAATTGGGGTTAGAGAGCGAGGGAAAAAGATGGAAAGGGGAAGAACGCCGGCACAGAACTAAGACTCATGGGAGTTAAAAAGTTGCTGCGCTGGTACTTGCGTGGGCACGTAAAGCACGAAAGCGTCTCTTTTCCTTCTGCTGCTCCTCTTCCACTCCAAGAAACATTGTAAACCACAGCAGACAACCAAGTATTTTGGAAGTAAATGTAACTAAAGACAACAGATCATTCTGTCACCCTGTGTTAGCTCCCTGGGATGAACGGCTTGCCCAGAACTGTAGTGAGATGCCACAACTATTGATATGGCCGTTATTCAGATTTCCTACTTGTCTACAGAATCATAGAAAAGTCCAGGCTGGAAGGGACTCGGCATCATCTGGTCCAACCTTCTGTTGAAGGCAGGGCCTACGTTAGGTTATTCAGAGCCCCGTCAAGACAAGTCTGGAATATTTCCAGCAAAGGAGAGCCCACAACTCCTCTGGGCAGTTCATTTTACCCTCAAAGGTGGGTAAGGCCCTTCTACCCCATTTTATAGATGAAGAGGAGACACCCAGAGAGAAATTGGTCCACTCATGCTCACATACTTAAAAGGAAAAGTAGATCAGGGTTTTCCTAATGTATCAGAACCTGATACTGAACAACCAAATTCACAGGAAATTCTGCACTTGCTTGTAAGAAGAGCAGGCGCGTGCAGACTCCACTACATATGTCACTGTGTTGTTGCCCATACAAGAAGACCATATGCTGACACACTTGTTTTTACACCTACAGACATGTCAGTGTGCAGCTCTGCCAGCTTTCCGGCACAAGCACTGCCGATACCCAATTGCCGTTGAGAACCATCACATCTGGCTGGGTTCGATCCTCTGCCCTTGGCCGACAGAGAAGAGTTTAGATGCAGGACATCATCTCTCTACAAGGTCTCCAGGCTTCTTACTTGACAATTTTATGGTAAATTTTATCCCTTTCTCTATCCCCTTGTCTTTCAGAGGCCTGAGCAGGGAGCTGGAAATCATGGGAAATTATGGGGCAATGATCCAGAGACATCAGCCTGGATGTTCAACACAGCACCTTTTCGGCAGGATACTGCTGGACTGGAGGAAGTAGGCCAAAAATACTTGCAAAATACAACTTCTGGTAGGGGTAAAGTACATCAGCTGGAATAACAGTGCTTTCTTTAGGCACTCAGGAACACTGGGAAGGAGACCGCTACTGTGGATCAGAAAAGGATGGGTAACTACTGCACCTGAGCAGAGAAGGATTGTGCTCACACTTTCGAATCTGAAGAATAAGAGCTGCTTTTTAGAGTAAAAGGCACCTGTGTGGCTGGAAACATCCTGAATTATGGGTTTATAGTGCTATGGAAACGTGCTATGTACACTTTATTCTGAACATCCTCACAGAGTCCCTTTTTCTCTGCCGGCTACTAAGCTTATTTTAAAAACATCCTCCCTGCTATGGAGTCTTCTCATTTTACCCTGCAGTAAGCTGAAAATGACAGGCCAATCACGCTTACACAGGTCACAGAAAAGGATTTTGACCACGTTGATATAAGGCAGGATGTTGTCTATCATAACTTACAAGTGGTAGAAAAGGCAAGAGAGGGAAGGTCCTTCCTCAAAACCAGACTTTCTCTACATTTGTATGAAATGAATTACCTATGAAAGCCAGGAGAAGCAGGCAGTACAAGGGAAAAACAATGGGCAAGATATTCAGCTCAGCTGTAAAAGTGCATAAACGCAAGCCATTCTCCGTGGCATCATCTGGGAAAAGTGGCTTTTTTCCTGGAGCAGCGGCAGACAACCGCGGCTACACAGCGGCCTCCGTTAGCTGAGCTGCATCTCCGTCCGATTACTGCTCAGCAGATGTCCGCTCTGCCAGACTCCAACAACTGCCACCCTGCGCGGTAATCTGAGTGGAAAAGCTAATTAAATAGCCCCCGTAGACTGGACCAGAGCAGAGCGTTCCCACCACCCAGCCGCAGGTACCTGATTTAATGGGGTCAGTGTCCCCACGCACCATGTGGGACTTGATCAGGGGCAGCGCTGATGGGAGCATCCTGCTGGAGACTCTCCACCAGCAGCACTGGGAGCCTGGGGTGGCGTTGTGTGAGCACTCATCCTTCACTCTCCTTCCCCAGGCCAGAAGAGAAAGGTCGGCTATTTACGTGTGGTACTACCCAAATGTGTGCACTCCTGCTGCCTATGCTATACCTGTGCTCTTTGGCTGTCATCAACACAAGACTTCAACCTCTCCAGCTGTCAGTTCATCACCTTGGCTGAGTGCTGAATTGCTATGAAAAAATATCTTGACCTTTCCTCGGCTGCATGACGCTATGTTTCTAAAAAGGATCTCTTTATTACGCACTTCTTCAAGAAAATATGTTTTTAGGGGGGCTATTTAAAAGTCTGGCTCAAAAGAAGGAAAGAAAAAAGAAAAACCACCTGTAACGATCCCAGCAATCACACAACAGCACGCCTGGGGACCAACACTGATCTGCAGCTCTAAACAATCATTATGGCTCATTCACATGAAAAAGACGATTTGTGAAGACTCATTCTGTAATAAAACCCGTGTGCCGCCGATCCAGGGAGGAAAGCACTGGGGAGACCAGTTGATGCGGGCTGTTCTAAAAATATCAGTTTGTGCTGTCATCTGGTGAGAGTATGTCATCCTGTAATCTTGGCATCTGCAGGGACAGCAAGTTTATGCCTAATTATTGCTGCTGAATCACATGACAAAGCATGAGGTACTAAAAAATATATCTATATAAAACACCAGCAGAAGAACACCCAAACCACAGGATCAGACCACCGTCCTGGCTTCAGCTGCCGTATACCAACAACACAAGCCGGCGGAGGCAATGATAGTTTTTACGCATCTTTTTCCTGGGTTAATAAAACCCCAAACCATAATCCCAGATTAAAAAAAAAAAAAACCAAAAACAAAACAGCAAAACCAAAAAGCCCTACTCCCAGAAGGAGCAAAGGATTCATCATCCTTGTGTGTCAGCTCCTGCTGCCTTCATGCAGCAACGCCACCACATCCCTGCAAGTGTAGGACTGTCCCCTGTGTGCAAGGGCCTTCGAGGGGCACTATGGCCAGCGGGACCACATGGTGGGCAACCCCAGCGGGGTTTGCCCGGCTTTCCCCTCTCCTCTTCCCCAGCGGCCATGAGCACTGAGTTTGCTCCTGTGCCGCTGGTGTGTGCCTGGAGAGTGAGGAGCCTCGCCAGGGCAGGCCCTCATTGGAGTTAATGGGATCCCTGTTTCCAGTGAAATAAGCTTTCTACATAGATGTTTCTGTTCAAAGACTAAACTTGGCGTGCGCGATGTTCAGCTAGTCACAAAACCACCTTTCAAAACTTGGGCTGGCTGAAACAACACTTAAATATTAGAAGCGCGCCACCACCTTAACCACTAACCTGTTAGAAATGGAGCAGAAGAATTTGCTGCTCCTGAATTTCCTTTGGACTTTTTAAAGGCAGCCAGCCCCATCTTGGCTCCATGTAAGAAACCTGCCAGCCCTACCCCTAAGATCTCATTTTTGAAAATAAGAGAGGAGGAAGTGCAGCTACGGTCCTGAGTCTGTCAGCATCCTCACTGATTCTGGTTTCCATGTTTCAGCTTTAATGAGCAGAAAACAAGGCTTCTGGTAAAGAATAAAGATGGTCTTCCTCATGGCATATTGTCCAGAGGTCTCCGATTCAAAACTCCATCCAAATGGAGATCTTCTCACTATCTACTTCAACTGTTAAGATGGTGGTGTAGTGAACAGTAAGTCATCCTCAGACCTATGCATTCATCTTTGGTATGAATTTCACCCAGAAACAGGTTGAACACCAATTAATAAATTGGCAAGTAGTCCAAACTGATATGGACTAATGAAATACCAACAGGCATTTCGTTACGTTTCCTAGGATTTTGCTTTATCCAAGATGTTAATCATCAAATTGTGTGAATGTTACATGATGTGGCTATTAGTAGTTGCACGTTCTACTGCTACAGTAAGGTGATGTGGGACCAACATGATGCTAGGGCAAAATGACTGACTTTAACTGATCTGTGAAGTATTTCACTTGCAATTTTCGAACAAGTCAACGTGACTCCAGCACAGCTCTGTTACAGAGCCCAGAGGCATCGTGCTAAATGGCACATTGAAATCTCTCTCAGAAGATGCAGCTAGATGAGTTTTTCAGATGGTGAAACCAGCCCAAGAAGTTCCTGCCTTGCTTGTGCTGAGCTGTCCTCTGCCCAAGCCCTGCCAGCATCGCTGCCTGCACGGTGCCGCTGTAAACTGGATCACTGCAACAACTGAGGTAAAAACAACTTCTTGGGTGGGTTTTGAGGCCCGAGGAAACGTTTGCCCAAGCGGTAGTTGCCTCCTGACCTTCCAGGCAGCAGTAAATGTCCTGAATAGTCTCCCCTGCCACTCGGTTTGGGACTACTCTTTGGCGAATGTCAAGTCCCTTGGGACTCGCCAGCTGAGGGACACAGAGCGCAGTTGTGGGAACCCCAGGCTGAGACAGGACCCATTAATTTCAAAACAAAAGGTATTCTACAGACAGGCGAGGGAATAGTGACGTCTTTATTTATTGATAAACAAGCTGGAAAAGCAAGGTGATGATTATCTGAGTGGGTGGGGGGCATATCCAGTGCTCCTGGGAAGCAGGCAGAGACAGAGGAACAGAGGCCCCAGCCAGCTTAAGAGGGGAAAATTATGGCTGAGTGAATAAAGCAAGAAAAAAGCAAGAAAAAAGCATATTGATTTTCTCCTTTCCTTCTTGTAAGAGAAAAAAAAAAAAAAAACAACACAAAGCAAACCCAAATTCATTTATATGCCTTCATTAGGGCCCTCTGAAAGCGGGCACAGGGCCAGCGTGGTGGGACCAGACAAGCCTCTCTCTCGGGACCATCCACAGGCTTACATGCAGCAAACGCGCAGAGCCACTACACCCACAATGGTGGCATCTCCTGCAGGGTTTTTTTCACTTTCCCTATGAAGAAACTGTAGCTGATTTTCTTCCAAAGTAAATGCCCCTCTATACCTAGAGTACGTATAAACTAAATACCTATGTATTTGGCTTCTTTCTTTTCTTCCTGAAGACTGACTCCAACGTTTCTCCTATTTTTCATAGAAAACACAGCACTCACTATTCCCAGGTATGCCAATAACCCATTGTAACTGTTTCTGCCTGCCTGCAAAATGCACCTAGCCGCCCTCGTGAAACAGATTTAGCATGAGCAAGCGCCAGGCTGCTCTGCTGAAAGCGTTCCCCAGTCTTCAAGCTTGTAAAGATTCATTGTTGGGAACACGAACACTGCACAGCGAAGATTTTAATTCAGGGGTGCCTATTGCTACAGCGAAGCGGAGAAGTAACTGAGAAAGCAATTCAGAGTGATAGCATCCGATGCCACGCAAGGTGCTCCTATCAAAATATGAGATGCTCATAGGGAGGCAAACTCTGAAACAGGGCTGCTTAACAGACGATGAAGGCTGCATGATGAACCACCTCAGCAGAAATCATCTGCACTTGCACCTGATACCAGAGGCACCCCGCAGCAGCCGGTCCACTTGTCAGAGAGAGGGAAAGAGGCTTCCACACATGACTGGACAGTAATCCACCGAGGAGAGCTGTCTCGTTAACAAATCTGTCCTCTGCAATGAGACTCCGCTCACACAGATGTGTCAGTTCGTTTATTCAGAGGGAGCAGCCTGAAAAAGATCACGGCGGCTACGCTTTCCGTGAATGGCACAGGCTGGGGTGAAGAGGCAGCGGCGAGCATCGGTGAGGAGGTGGCGTGGTGTGCCTCCTCCCCGCTGCTCAGGCAGGTCTCCCCACAGGCATCTTCTACGTAGACACAGCAAACGAAGACAGGAAAGCAGGAGGCTGCCCTGTTTGCCTGTGTCAAGCAAAGTTGTCAATAACATCTGGTTTTTAGGCTCAATTTGGCAGATTGTACCGTGTGACGTTTCACAGCGATAAAGTTCCTACAGTACTTTTTTTTTTCACCTCATGCAAAAAGGGTTTTTAAATCCAAACAGCTCACGAACCTGGCGGAAGAGACAGTTGGTCCGTAAGCGTGACCTTCTGCAAGTTTTTGCTTAGTGGTTCATGAGTCAATTCTTCCTCCCCCCTCCCCTGCCTTTCCATTCTTAAATTCTCCAGCACTGGAACTGAAGGAAAACCAGAATTCAGCTGTGGCCCTGGCCTTGCCAAGCTGCTGCCCCATGCAGGGTCAGCGGGACATGGCGTCCTCTACAGCCCACCTCCACAGCCCATCTCCTGGCCGTGCACTATGACACTCTTGCTTTGTGCAAGATGATGTGAAAGAACCAGAAGAAATCCTCCCACCGACAGAGAAAGGGCTGTGCAAACCAACCGCTCCACCGGAGCGAGGCAGCTTTGCAGAACGACTTAGAGGAGGACTCCTGGGCAGTCTTGTTCTCCCTCACAGACATCAGACCACAGCACATGTCTCCTGTGGTACTCTGTACACACAGAAAGACAGTCAGAAGGTTCACCACTGCTGTTCACCTACCACAAAGCCTCCCCTTGAACATCTAACTGTGAAACAGAGAATGAAAACTCAATTAAAGATGAAAGGGCAAATTATGTACCATAAAGTCAAACAACACCGACTCCCTCTTTCCATCCTTCAGCCAGAAAATAAGAAAGTTGGAAATAAGCTGAAAACTGAATGAATACCTCATTTAACCTCACCTCTGGGATACTCTACATACTACTCTGCAGTTAATAGAACACTTTCAATAATTTATAGCTAACCTTTTATCCTACTATATTTTGAAATCTACTCCCTTGTACTAATAAATAAACAAAGGAGAAAGGGCACTTTGTGTGGCACCTACCCTATAAGTCAATGCATATGTACATGTGAGCAGGCAGAGGTATGGGCAGGAGCCTGAAGAATCACAAAAGCATGACAGAAACAATGTTTACAAGTTCAAATGCCCCCAGTTGTGGAAAAGAAGCAATGGAAAAACCCAGATCAATCTGGAAAAAATTAATCTGAAGAGGCCAACATGTGAAAAGCACCTATGTCAGAACCCAAGCCTACGGATAATCTCTTGGGGGAGTCCGAAAGAAAATTATACCAACCCCAGTCCTTGCAGGGACCAACAACTTTTGCGTGTTTAAAACATCAAAAACATTAAATCCAGGATGTTCCTGGGACCAGGATCCCACCTTTGCTATTTCAACACATAATTCCTTGATTTGCTACATCATTTTTTTTGCCAAGAAACACAATTAAAAAAAAAAAACCAAACAATTTTGCTAGTGGTGCTGTACCACAGCAGCAGTACAACTCTAATTCAGTCCAGATCTGTCCCACATACCCGATCCTCACTGATCATGCAAAGGTGCTCTTCCTCCTCCCCTGCAGCACTATTGCTCCACTAGCTGCAAAGCCCCTTGCCCTAACACAGCTTGGCTACGTGCAGCATTGGCTGCAGAGAAGAATCCATCTGTTGTGACTTCAAAGAAGACAAGTTGGAGCTCTGTGATTCCTAAAACCCACAAAAATTCCACCTTGGTTTGCCTGATTTGTCATTAACATTTCTCATGCCTAAATTAAGAAGGACGCATAGCATCAGATGTGTGCTGACAGTGTTTCGGCCGAACAGCTTTTATAGCTTAGCCTCGCTTCCCTCCACACCTCCAAATGTTTCTTGGTTGTGCCTGTTGCATACCAACACATAGCAAGCCATCACAAGCCAAATTAATATTATTAGTGTGCGCTAACTATTAAGGGTTTGGTGCAAACTCCAATAAAACTAAGGAACCAAGTATTTTACCACATCTATGGGGCACTGACCTGTTTGCCCATTTTCCCTGTTCTCAAAGATCCTTCAGCCTGGTACCCAACTCTGTGATGAAGCCTGTTTAGCACCAGTGAAGTTCCCCACATTCAGACTGACAACGTTCTGAGCTGAGATGAGGGAATCAAAGTTAAAATCCAGCCCATCTGCATCCATGAGTTCACTGCGGATAATGGACTCCATGTCACACTCCAAGCTCCCATTGAAAATATCCAGGTCCAAGTCACTTGGGAATTTCTCGTGTCCCATGACCGGGAGGTTCACGCTAGAGGAGTACAAAGAGGAGCCTGAGAGCGGGTCAGAAAGTGTTTGCATAGACTGATTGACAGGTGACTGCTGATGTTTGGTGGATCCCAAGCTGTTTGAGTCACTCAAGCCTATGTTACTGATGGAATTGGACAAGGCACGGCTGCCACTAAGAGAGGAGTTGTGGGACTGGTGCTGGTGATGAGGCAGACTCTGATTGACCAGACCGCCCTGGCTGGACTGCGCAGCAAACGACATCATGGGGTCGTTGCGGAGCATTATATTCCTGCGGGAATTCTGGGCAGACACAGCTGTGCTGGCTTGTGACATGAGTGGGTCAGACTGTGTCATCATGACATCGCTGTGACTAAGTGCATCAGAGGCAAGGAGATCCTGCAGCGTCTGGTTGTTGTAATGAGAAATGGAAGAGAAGGTGGCTTGCTTGTTCTCCTGAATGGTCTGCATGGGTGACTGGCGGAGGGAATTCAGGGACGACGGCCCGAACACAGCGTTGTTGAAACTACTTGACGGGGAACCCAGCCCTGAACCTTTGGAACCATACGGAAAACTGGAGCTTCTCTGCATTATCCCTCCTGTGGGTGACTGCTGGGAGGGAGGGAGTGTTATATTGTCCAAGAGATCATCCATGAGGTTATCTGTCAGTCCATCGTTCAAATTCATTGTCCCAGCCATATCAGTCAACCTAGGCAACTCCACAGTACATGGTTTGTTTACCGATGGGGACAAACTCGATGGGCTACTGTACAGCATGGGAGAAAGCGGAGCGTCGTCATCTTGAACGTCATCTAGTTCGGTGCTTGCCAAAATCGGAGACAAGCGGCCACTGATCGTACTGGCGTTCGAATTCGTACGTGAGCGAAAATCTGTCCATGCATCCAGCTCGTCGCTGCTGCGGGAGGTGGGACTCCCTGGCCACTTGGAGAGCTGAGAAGGGCTGTCCTCGCTTGTCTCCTGGGCGGTCTGCAGGGCTGCCTTTTTCTTAGCCGCTCGCCCTCTGCTCTTTGTGTACTTGTTGCTATTGTCCATCGACACAGCACGTCTCCGGGGCGCCTTTCCACCTTTCCCACCATCTGGATTGATCATCCACCAAGAGCTTTTCCCGGTGCCTTCATTCTGCACCCTGACGAATCGGCTGTGGAGTGACAAATTGTGCCGGATCGAATTCTGCAGGAAAGGAACAAAACAAAACGTCAGGACCAGCACCCTATATTTTTTTGCCACCTGAATCTCTACCATTAAACCAACATCACATGAAAACAGCAACATGAATAAAAGCATTGGGCTCTGCTGGACATCACCACGGGTTTCTGGGGTGGTGGATACAGGAGGGCTGAAGTGTGACCGCAGCACGCCGGCATGCACAAGCATGCCATGGCTTGCACTAGCTGTACATTCCTGGTGCCCATCTCTACACCCCCAAAAGCTGCATCCAAAGGAGAGGAGTGTGACACAGCTCCATTCCTGCTAGCAAGATGCAAGACATTTCTCCCTTACTTTTGACTCAGGACAAACCCTTACGCTATCAGCAATCTTGCCATCAGTTCCTTGAAATAAAAACCGCAAAGAAACTGCAAAAATCTGACTGGAGGGGTAGTCACACTCATCGCAGCCTCTGCAAATGTCTTTTTAATTCTTCATGGGCATGTGTGTTGCGTATTTCTTATAATAATTCTTGAGAAAACTGCAAGTGCTGTTGCTCCTCTCCCACAGGCACTCTGTGCATGACTAAGCTGTACTTTCTCTCCTGATCAGAGGCACCAGAATTACGCCCGCACCGCAGTAGCTGGCCAGCTGTCCCTTCGGTATAGTATCCTCACAGCCTTCAAAACATGATGTGACACAGTACACGACAATAGCCCTGTCCCTGTAAGCTGCTAGATACGGAGTTGTACAAAGCTGCTGTACACAGTCGGATGCCACGAAATACAATACTTACAGGGGAGCCCGTGAACTGTCTGCTCTTGCGTACTACCCGCTTGCACTAGTCAGCAACATCTACCATCCCAAAACCATGTTGGCTCAAACCAATGACAATCACCCCAGAACGAGAAAGAAGTAGAGAAAAACATCCCGTGGTAGCCCTAGTGAAATGACTCCAGATTTAAACCTAAATAACTGAGATGAAAATCCTACTCTATTCATCCTGCCGATCTTGAGCTTAAAATGCGGCTTAAAGGAAGGACATGCAAGTAGTATTCGTTAGTGAGAATGCTTCCAGGTTTGCTTTTGTTTTTTTTTTCCATGTGCAAGTCAAGATTTGTGAAGCTATCCCATATTCCTTTAAAAAACAGTTGTGCTATTCCTCCAGGTTAAAGGCAATCAAGTTTAAAAAGTTGCACAAGTTGTTCTTTTTTCTTAAATTTTGGCAATTACCAGGTATACCTATAAAGAGGGTAAAAACACATTTGTTCTACCAGCCTACTTGAAAAACGCAAAGTCAACAGGATCATAGCATAATCAAACCATCCAGGATAAGTGTCCTTCATTTACAAAGCATTGAAGAAATTCCAGATTTAAATGGGCAAAGAATGAATCAATCAACAAATCAATTCACAAGCATCTCGACATTTGCATCGTTAGGATAAATGGATGTTTGACATAAGTGAACTGGCGACACATCGGATGCATAAAGAGATATGGCCCAGTTTTTCTCAAACAATTCTTTTCAGTATAAAAGGCCTTTTTTCCCCCTGTAAGTGTTGTGGTTTTCCTCAGATCGTGAAATGGAAAACACGCCTGAAGTTCTTCTCGCACGCAGACAGCAGACGTGGTTGTGATTATCACTTAATGAAAAGAGAAATCATATGGACCACGGTTCAAAATAGCAACTGTTGTGTTTTAAACAATTTGCACAAAACAGCAGACCAGACTTCGCAGACATACTCAAGAGAAGTTTGGGTCAGTGCCTCAGCTATAAACTTGTCCATTTCTAGGGGACTATCATGCCATCAAAATATGGCAGATCGAGTTGCAGCATAATAGTTCTTCAGTCTAAGGAAGGAAAGAGCTTTTTATTACTTAACTGATGACATTTTAACTATATTTTGAGTCTGGCAACAGTCTGTTTCTAACTTCTAATAACTAGGCACCACTGCTTACTTCCTCAGATTTCTCTCAACTGGCTGGAGAACTGCTGGTTTCTTGGGGGGAAAAAAAAAAAGAAAAGAAAAGAAAAAGCTTTTTTTTATATTCCAGCTTGTACTGCATCAATGCAGGTAGCTCTCACATTCATCCCCTGTGATTTCCATGGGCAACTGTATGTGAGAACATCTGCATGGGGATCTCTCCTTGCAAAGAGCTGTTGGCAGGTCGAGGACAACCAGAGCTAGACCAGCACACCAAGCCAGGCTAGAAGAGCCATACAAACCATGCTGTTCCCCACCTAAAAACGCTGGGTATGAGAATACACAACATCATGACTCCTACTAATGAAAAAAAAATCTTAGAAAACACAGAAAAGACCCAAGGTGGCAGAGGCAGCATGCCACATAGCTTCAGATATAAAAACAGTCAGCCAAAGTGCCAGCAGCTAACAGTCTTCAACCTATGGTATTCTCATAAAATGGCTTATTTCTGCTGGTGGTGGCTGCAGTATGAAACTATCTGTACTAAACCCATGAAAAATGCGAAATGATAAAATTGTGAGACCGAAGCACCTTTCAGGATGAGGGCTCCTGCATGAGTGAATATGTATGTGCACATGTGTAATTTTCTTCTTATTATATCTTTTTGCTCAGTATTACACAAATAATAAAAGAATGTAATAATACTTTTGCATTGAAAATTGGTGGTTATAAAAAATCCAAGCAGTTTGTTTTCCTTTACATTACGCAATATGCCACTTACGCTCTGGCTTCTGTTTTTCTTTATTTTTCTTCTGTAGGAAGATTGTTTTCTTAAGCATAATTATGGGCCAATTTATTTTTGTGTACCTCATCTCCACCCTCTGTTCAAACACCGCCTCAAAACCCACTTCTTTCACGTAACCTCCCCCGCTAACCTCTTCAGCAAGAGTATCTGAGTTTCTTGGTTTCTCCTTGTGTTCGATGCTCTGCCAAATCAAATTAGGGCTGGATTTCATTATCCTTTCACATGTAAGTTTTGCTACAGAAGTCACCGGGATTGACAACTCACATCAGTAAAGTCTGTTGCGCTGTGCCACCAGGCTGTAATCTGGATGGAAATAACTGTATTTTCTACCTGGTTTCCGAGCTGTCACAGAATGTTCCCATCTGCTTAAAACATAGCGAAATTTCGTGGGACAATCTTTGCGCACAACCATGTGCATTAGTAAGGTATGACCAGGCAACAAACTGCAAAGGAGGTGGGTAAGCAAAGAAAATACAGTTTAAGATTTGAACCTGCTGCTCTTCAAATTAATGGGGATTTGTCTTTCACTTATTTAGGAGACGGATTAGGCCATGATGATGGAAACAGGACACATTTTTCCATGCCAAAATGCAATGAGAAACTTTACAAGATCTATAAAGCAACTCCCATCAATCTGTCCTGGAGACCATATGTAGATGGGACAGATGCTAGCCAGGCTGCAGACACCTTGGAAAGAGCTCAGACACCACCAATGGGTACAACATACGGACTGTACAAGAGCAAAGTAGAAAAGAAATACGACAAGCTCCTCCCTTTATTAGTGTTACTATTTATATCAGACTTGAAGAATTCCGTGCACTCTGCTGAAAGCCAGAAGACTGGGTTTCCTGCAGATAAGATCAAGAGCATCCCGGATGGCACTGAGCCCAGCCCAGCTGGGTCCCGGTCCCCTGGGGAAGTGGTGCTGCAGGGAAGAATGACCAGCCCTGGAGATAAGGAAGACCCAGGGCAGAGGAACACAAGAGGGCAGAGCAGATGTGGTGTGAGCTGAGGGTGGTGCAGTGCCACAGGCAAGCGGCACTGCTACCCTACCTTGGCTGAGGCTGACGGCACCAGGAGAAGAGGGTGCCAGGGGGATGGGAACAGTCTTTTTTCAGTGGTGCCCAGTGACAGGACAAGAGGTAACGGGCACCAACTGGAACATAGGAAGTTCCATCTAAACACAAGGAGGGACTTCTTTACTTTGAGGGTGGCAGAGCACTGGAACAGGCTGCCCAGAGAGGTGGTGGAGTCTCCCACTCTGGAGACATTCCAAACCCGCCTGGACGCTGTCCTGTGCAACCTGCTGTAGGTGACCCTGCTCTGGCAGGGGGGTTGGACTAGATGATCTCCAGAGGTCCCTTCTAACCCTGATCATTCTGTGATTCTGTGAAGAGGGGTGCAGCTGGGTGCCCACCAGTAGCCAGGGCAGCAACACGTGAGGTGACAGCACTTTCCCCAAACCCAGGGCCACGCTGCACCGCATTTTGTTCAGTGAATACTCCTTAAGGGAACCAGCCACATTTTGCTTGCAAAAAAACCCAAACCAACTTAAATCAGCTACCACTACTAATTACATGTCTCTCCCGATATTTCAGTAAGACTGCAAATGGGTAACCTCCCAGAGAGGACATTCACACATTTCCAAAGTGCTGTACACCTGATTTGGTATGAACAACCGAATGAGTCTCCCAGGGAGGCTGGGACTGCGCGTGATTTCAACACTCAGCCCTGGTCAGGCAATAGCAGCAAATGCCTGAGCCTTTAAAACGGAGAAAATTTCCCCTCCCGGTGCCTGTTTTGGCCTCTTCCAACCCCTGTTTACCTTGTGGAGCCCGTCCATTAACTCAGACACCAGCTGCAAGTGCTTCCACTGCAGTACAGAGTCTTTTTTGTCTGGAAGCAACATGTGGTATCAATTTATCATCCTCAACAACGCAACAAGGAATCCACTCACTTTAAAAATAAAAGGAGAGTTGTGTAACTTAACTCTTAAAAGCCCCTGCTTTAAAAAAAAAGCTAAAGATTAGCAAGATGAGGTGCAGCTGGTGGCTGCTGAGTCCAAGTTACACACTGGTCTGTTTTTATTTCAGTGTTTTGTAGTGAGTGGCTAATTCGTTATTTCAGATACAGGCTCCTAAACTGTAAAGTTAGGGCTACAAATCAAAAGCAGTTGTTTGTTTTAACAACTGGGGGGATACTAGGACGCGATGAGAGAAAAACAAATGCTATCTGCAGACCCATAAATGTTGCTACTGCTCACTTGGGAGAATTATACTTTATTTTATATTGTATTAACATATTTAATGTTCTAACTTCGCCATATGAAGTTGTCTGGCAGCCACGCAATAGGGAAAGCCATCAGATCTAGCACCACTGAAAAGAAGCCATGCAAATAACTCCAGCTTATCAACCTCCAGCTGAGCAAAAGGAGTTCTGCTTCACCGTAGCTCTGCTTGCTCACCTGAATTTCAGTTTCCAGCCTATGTCACCTTGCTCAAAATGTTGTAGCACAAATCTCCTTTGGGATGAACACCCCTACAGAGGTCCTTCACCAGAAATCAAACCAAAAATGAAACAAACTACTTCCTTTGCATTCAGTTGTCGCTGAAACAGGAGGTTGTGAACAATCCAACACATTTTGCCCACCCGTCCAGACCAGCATCTCTGCCTCCTCACAAAGTAACTCAAAATTTGCTTCAACTACCAGTTTTACATTTTGTTTGCTTGAAAGTCCCCAGTGAGATTCAATTGCAAGAAAACAGATACAGTGACTCCAAAATTACAAATAATTAAAGTTGCCAATTATGTGCATGTGTGTAGGAATTTCTCATGAAAGGGATTTGCGAGTCTAGGCAAGGAGATCTTTAGGAAGATCCAATCTGTTGGTTCCATACAGCCATTTTCTGCCTCGCTCTGTAAGGCTGCAGTGCTGCTCTTCCCAAGGCACTTAGAAATCACCAACCCAAAGAGGTCTCAAAATTTCTTCCTCTTTCCCATGAGTTCTTGCAAACCAGAAAAATATATCTATAATTTAATTAAGTAGTGAGGGTGCCCTAGAGATGCAGAAAAAGCAAGAACTAAAATCTAAGGAAAGTCCTCCCACAATATCTATCCAGCTGTGTTGTACCGATACACATCTTTTTCCATATAAAACCAAATATTATGTATTCCAGATTGTTATATTTGCCCTAAATTATGGAAGTTGCAGGGAGAAAAAAAGCATCAAGCAAACTACACACAGAAAGAGAAACAATTCCTGACATCCAAACGTTTTCAATGCTCGATGTTTGGTATCATCTGCAAGTTCATAAAGCAGCTCCCGCAAATCCCACCAGATGTTCAACAGAAGCAGGCGGCGAGAGCGCACCAGGGTCCTGCAGGGGACATCCCTTCCCACCCAGCTGGCAAAGGCCACCGTCCTCACAGCCCTGGAAAGGATAAGTGGGATGACACAGGCTCAGCCCTGCCACCCAAACATGCCCTCATGGAGGAAAAAGGGGGAAAAAAACCCCTCAGATTTAGGGGGGGAAAGTCAGGTCAGCATTTGAAGGGTGGCTTTGAGGATTCCCCTCCTCATCCTCTCTTCAAAGGAGTATTTCTGACCTTGGTGGTAGGGGAACAGCTAGAAGAGGCCCCCGCTGTAATTAGCGCTCTGCTTGCATCTCCGCCTGTTGTCCCCCACCCCTAGGAAGAGCAGAAAGCCTTGAGGGATACTAAAGCTCCTTGGGAGAACATTAAGTCCAGCAAAGATTTATCCTCCGAAATGTGCTGGCTCAGATAGGAGAGCAGAACACGGATCTGCCTCCGTCCCGCACGCAGGGCGTTGCGCCGTGCCAAATTACAACAGGAGAAGGTGATTAGCGCAGGGAAAACAAACCCTCCCTAACGACGCGCGCCTCGCTCCCCGCCGCCCCAGCTGCTCCTTGCTACAAGGGCAGGCGGCAAGCGACGTGCCTGCCAAGGAGATTCATGCCCTCCCTTTCAAAAAGGAAAGCATCTCAATGCATGGAGCTATGGGAACTGAGTCGCAACTTAATCAAAAGTTTTTCCTTAAAAAAAAAAAAAAAAAAATTAATTGTAACTAAAACAACTGCTGCCTCACTCTTTGCTAACAGTGATATTGCAAATCGCTAAGCTGACGTAAATAAAACTTAGCTGAAAATACACACTGCCTGGAAATTGTCTCAGAGCATCACGCTTCCAGCTAGCAGAAAAATCTCCAGCTATTTTACAGTCAGATGTCCTCTGACCACAGGAGGACTCTAATAAATAACATTTGTTTTGCTGTGAGTAGAGCATGCCGGTTGTCGTTTATTTTTTTCCACTGGGTGTTGGGAGATGGGAAGCAGAGAGCAAAGAAAATGCTGATACTTTAACTAATGAAACTGCGGAGCAAGAAAAGGTCGGGCTCTCCAGCAACTCCTCATGGCATCAGGAGCCAGGTACCCACCTCAGCATCCCTTGCTATAGGAAGCCCCCTAAAAATAAAGCATTAGCCTCTGCATGCTATGCTGACGCTTTTGCACATTAAAACAGGGTTTGGGAATGAGGAGGCAGGCACCGTCATCGAGAGGTTGCTAAAAGCACCTGGTCAAGAGCCGCCTTTTTCAATGCCTTCCACGTGCTTTGTATCACAGCTGCCCAAAATTCAAGAACACAACTAATTTCAGTCAAAGGATTTAACTTAATTAAGAGCAGGAATTTACTTTAAGGCATTGCTCTTGCAAGGTGCCGAATTTGTGAAAATCCCAAGGAACCTCAGCGCAGGCTTGACTGGGACATGAACACAGTCAGTGAGAGAACCGAAGACGTTGTCCCTTACTGAACGTAAACCCACGGAGCTGCATACAAAAAAACTGCAATGGAGGCACATGGCTGGGTCTTAGCAGATTAAAACAGTTCTAATTTCAGTTCAGGAGTGGTGTCACCAGCAGAAGACATCTTTATTTTTTTTACTTCATGGCAAGCCCCAGCATTTAAAGCATTTCCACTGTAGGAACTTTGGAAATGACACCGTGCTGGATTTGCAGAGCCCCTTCAGCAGAGCATTGCTGCGTTTCTCCTCCTCCATGCCACGGAGCCCCAAGAGAAGTACAGGCATACACAACTAATCAACCTGAATATTATACGTACAGTAACTCTCATAAAAATAGCTACCACTGTCAGCACAGCCCCAGTCCGCCAGCTGCTGAAGCTACTGGAAAAATCCTCACAAACTTCAGTGGTCACCCAGTTAGACCTCAATGAAAACAATGCAATTTTACTGCGAGGCAGACTTTCACCCTGAAGGCTTTGGGTTTGTTTTGCTAGAAAGAAGAACTAGAAGAAAAGAAAAAAAAAATCCCTCTGTTTTCTGTTTCTTAGATGCAAAGATCCCAGCACAACCCTCACGCAGTGTTGTAGAAACCAGAGTGCTCAATTCTATTTTCGCTTATTCTGAGCATATGGCCGTTACTATACATTGACTATTTAGAAACACATTTGGGCGTTCTTTCATGCCTTTATAAGTAAATGTGAGCGATGCTACTGCTTATAATAATTCACTAAAAATAGTAGCTTCCCATGGAAGATCACAAAAGCCTCTCATTGCTGAATCACCTGTTATTTTTTGAAAATTTTTTGCGGTCGTGTTGATTTTTTTTTTTTAACACTTCCTAAGCCTGTGAAATGCAACTAAACCAGCAATAACTTCCACCCCACAGCGGCAGGGAAAGAGTAATAATCCCTGTGCATGAAGAAAGCCTTCCAGGGCTCCTGCCTTACCAAAGTGCAAGGCTGCCTTGCACGCGGCTCTGCGAAGTGCTAGCTCTGAAATGATAGATTGCTAAATACCCAGGCTGGATTAATTGGAACTGTTGAGCTGCGCACATTAAATTGCAAATCTGGTGACAGTTACGGCTGACATGTGACTGATGAGAGGAATAGATCTGATACGCTGTCGCCTGACCGAGTTTGATCAGGCCCGAGCAAGCCCTTCAGAAGCCGGCACAAGGCACCCGAGACCTTCTCACTTTCGAGAAAGCCTTCAAGCAACCTCCAAAACAGCCCCCGGCATTTCTGCTATTTAGACTAATCTGAAACAGGACCCCTCTCCTGCGCTATTTTAAGCACGTAATTGGTTTATTATTGAACCAGAAGATACTATCTGATTTTTTAAAAAATTTAATAATTAAAATATGATGCGCTTCAGTCAGCAGCTGACGTGGCAAAGGGAACGGTCCTGCTCCACGGACCTGAGCACCGGGTGAAGCTGGAGACGCACCTAAGCGTGACTCTCGCTGGGTCTGACCCGCTGGCTTTTAGGGGGGGAAAACCCTTGGGAGCCTCACAGGAAGGGCAGCCCACGTGGGAACGCACAACCACGGCTCCGGGTATTCACCCAGTTACTGCATTCCTGGTGCAGATGGGGTGTGAATTAGGAGATGGAGGGATGAGTGAACACAACAACTTGAAAAACAGGTATCTCCTCCTTCACGACTCGGGACTGGGTAGCTATGGCACTACCAATAAATACCTGCGTACTCTTCAAAACATAATGGCAGCTGTAAAATATTAATGCCTTTTGAAAGTGGAAAGTGATCAGTTTTCCTTTTGATGTATTCTGATGCACATTCTGCTTTCGTCCTGAGAATAACACACGGGTCCTCCATAGCCTCTCGGTTTCTTACAGTTTCCTATATTTTCCCTCTGCGTTGAGGAACATATTTTAAATACTGCATTTAGGAATATATTTGAAAAATCGTGCAGACCCGCTTTCTGTATACACAAACCAAGCTCATGCCGTGCCAGATGACATGGGTGGATGAAACCATCCATCTCCGCACTGTTTTAACATGAATAGTAGCAAGGTGGGTTTACTTCAGGAGTCTTTCCCCAGCCCATTTTCAGTCTGACTTCCACGGGTGCATTGCGTTGGGACACCCAGCCCCAAAACCAGCCCTGCCCACAAACTCACCACCAAGGCACGTGGCTGTAGCTTCCATGCTGTGGTGCCCTGGCTGTGATCTCCAAGTTGACAGAATTTTATTTTTATTTTTTTTTATTTCCCCATATGGAGAAAAGCTTTTTTACAGTCTAAAATTTAACGCCTCTCCTTACCTAGCCTGGGCAGCTCCAAGTCAGATCTCGATGTCCGAGCTAGCAGTGCTGGCCTCCCTTGGCAGACAGTGGAGAGACATGGAAGCCTCCAGCAAATGAACCCACCAGCCTGTCTTCCCATTTCCCTCTACAAGTGCCTGACCCTCTCCGCTGGTGGATCTCATCCTTCGCACAGGGCAGCTTTGGGACTGTGGATGCTTTGGGACGTCGCTCCCGGCACCTCCCAGGGCATGGCGGCTTCACTCAGACCAAACTCCCCCTTTACCCCTCTGGATTCATCCCAGCCTCACCTAACCCCACTTATGAACTGTTTTAGCTGTCATCGAACCTCACCTCACTTGGATGACTTGCCTGTTACTGGTTTAACTGGATTTTTTAAAATTTCTGTTCACTGCAGGGTAAAATACACCTGAGGAGTTGACAAAAGGGAAGATGACACCTATTACGCTGCCAATGAATCAGCCCTTTGCTACAGCAAGCAGGACATTCCTGTTTCACATGCAACTGGCAGCAGCACCATCCCAGAAACCTCACAACCCAGGTAAATGCACAGGTACGAAAGTCACCTCTTTTTTTAAGCTATTTACCTAATCCAAGAAACTAAGATGACCATCATTGATCCAATCACAATCACAAGTGCTAAATGCTGAGCCTAAAGCTAGGCTGTGTCAAAATGCTTCGGCACTTCCCGGTGCTGTGTTAGCACCACACCCTGACACCGGAGCCTGAATAGCAGAAGGATGAGTGGAAGAGCCCTTTCATGTTCCCAGTTTGAACCTGTACACATGAGTAATCCCTCCTGAAGCTAACACTCGGGCTGTGGTGGGGCCCTTGTATCGCTCAGTACATAGACTGGGACATTTTTCAGAGGCAGCTGCGGAGCCACAGGGCGAGGGGTTTCAGGACCCTGACTGTGCCAACAGCCAAGGTCATCACCAGGTACTAGGACAAGAATTACCCACCCTGTAGGTTGCAGTCTGGTTGAGCTCCCACTGGGGAA
This sequence comes from Vanellus vanellus, assembly GCF_965231255.1. NCBI lineage: Eukaryota > Metazoa > Chordata > Aves > Charadriiformes > Charadriidae > Vanellus > Vanellus vanellus. Next base: position 78,422,234 of record NC_138907.1, read on the forward strand.
AGGACTGCACAAGAAGATAACACTTGCATCTGGAAGTTTACAGCCTCAAAAGGCAGACAAAGAAGCGTTTAATTCAATAAAGATGCTACAGAACATAAAACAGAGAGGCTTGCTTTGGTTTCATTTGCTAGCTTAAACCAGCCTTGTCTTACCTGCCCTTCAGGACTAGCATTGAGGCAACCTCTTGGTACCCTGAGATGGTGTCACTTCACAGACACCATCCCCTGCTCTGGAAAATTATAAGTATCAACTTGCTGAATCAAAATCTATGCGTCTTGGGGTTGCAGTAGCTGTATGTACTCTGAGATGGCCCCACAATCCCTCCAGACAGGTGATCTCTTATCATGCCAGACAGGCAGATGAATTTCTGCTCCTCAGAGAAACTGGTCCCAGACCCCAGGTGGGTTGGGTGGACACACGTCACAGCCTGCTTTTAGGAGGAAAACTTTTGAGTTATGTTAGTGGAACTACATCGTGTGAACTAAGTCCTTTTTCAACACCTACATTTTCAAGACACAGGGCAAATTTTAAAGGATGATGCTAAGAATGATGGTGCCTTTGAACATCATGGGTTTTTTATGACACTGATCACAGTATTCATAGCTTAAGAATGCAAGGCCTCCTAAGTATGCCAAGTATCATTTTCATAACAAAGGTACACAAGAAATAAGCAAGTTGCAACTGAACAGATGAGGACAGAAAGAGCAAGACTGGCAAATGCTTATGGAGATATTTTCCCTCTTTCTGGGAAAGAGAAGGGACCCACTACCAAGCACCCTGAGCAACATGTATGCGCATACATTATGACAGGTCTGCTAATACTTTTGTAATATGAGATGATATGGAAAATAGAAAATGAGCTAACACAACCTAGCTTATGCTTTTTTTTTTTCTCCCTGCCCCCCTCACCTGAGATTAAATTTTAGAGGAGGTGGTATATCTAGAAAAACAGATATGAACCAGGCTACTTTTTGGTTAAGATTAGCAAAGCGGGGAATGAAAAAAATTAAGGAGATGAAAGAGTCCACACTTGTCTCTAGTCAGACTTCTTTTAGAATTGATGGAAACTTATTCTGTTCATAGGATCTGACCATGTGCCCTGTTGCAAAGTGAAATTCTCACCTGCAAAGGCTTTTGCATGTATCTAAACGCATACCCCGTGAGCTGCTTTGTGGACTTGAACAGGAATGCCCTCAATGTGCATCAGTCTTTTCCAGACTTTGCCTTGTTGACAAGGATAAACAAGAGGAGACACAGAAACCACCAATTTCGTTCACAGGCAAGTTTCAAAGCTGAAAAAAGTTAATGAAAACCTTCAAGTAGTTTTGTATCAGGCTCTTTTTGAGGTGAAAATGCACCGTATTAATTATTTTCAGCAGAAATGGGTTCTTGGTGCCATGCAATCACAGCTATAACCCCAGCGGCCCTTCTGAAGCAGAGTGACAGCTGAGTCACTGATGTTAAAACAGGGATGAGAAAAGGAAAATGAAAAAGAAACTAGGCTACTTCCCCTGAGGAGCTAAATACAGTATTTAATGACATTTTTTTATAAGGTTAACAAATCCAATGCTTCAGCTATGAATTGTCACCATCATCATAACTACAACAGGATGACCCTGGACAACCTATCTCCGTCTAGGTTTTTTCCTCCTGTGACACATAAATAAGGAGGAAGAGGCTGGGAGGCAGCCCGGCCTTTCACCATACTCTGGGCCTTCGGGGAGACATTTTAGTGAAGTAGCTTGATATAGGCATATGCCAGAAAACATCTGTCCAGCAGAACAGTAAGGACTGAAGCTGATTTTCCAGGAAACCAACTGCAGCCACCTGACAGGTCTTTTGTATTAGGAGGCCCTAAATGCACTCATAAGGCATTATGGCACAACAGAGTGGAATTTTTGCTCATTTTCACCTCCCTCCTGCTGCTCCAGTGCCACACTTGTGAGCAGCGGCCCTGGCTCGGGGCTGCCCCGGGCGAGCTGCTCTGAAACTCCAGGCCCCAACAAATGGTTCCCACTGCAAGAGCCAACAACGCGACCACCAATGCAAGCGGAGTACAGGGTGGTTCGAAGCGCCGCCTCCTGATTTGATAGCAGTGCCAAACATGGGAGTGCACAAGATACCCACTGGCATGCAGGGAACCAGGCCACCTGGGCAGATAATTCCTGGAAAGATCACATGTGCTTGGACTAACCTTCCTCCTTGGGGCCGATGCCAGGGAGTGCACATTGGACACGGGTGGCACTGCATTCACATGCTCTTTTTAGGGAGCCACTTTCTCCGAGTTCCAGAATTTGGCCTAACTCAGCCCTGCTTGCCAAACAATTTCTATTTAATACATCCCACGCATGCCTTCAGCAGCCTCTCCATTCAGTTGGCTTAAAGCACCCCATCCATGCCTCATCACAAACTCTGGCCATGTTATTATCATTACTTTAAGCATAATTCAAGCATGATGCTGAATAGCAAGTAATCGCCATTCGTGCAAGAAGTCTGGCTGATCTCTGCAGGAGTCTTCAACGGGAGAAACAGTTTGCAGGACGAGGACCGAAGCCTGGAGACAGGGTCATCTCTTCCCCTGCCCAGCCCCCCTCCCTTGGCTCTAGCATCCAGTACATGCTGTCCTCTTCGCTACTTCGACACAGCCCTTAAGGCTTAAGACCTGAATGAAGAAAAGCAGTATGAGCAAGCTCTGTGATTCAGGGGTATTTAAAAGAGGAAAAAAAGGGCAACAGTTAGGCAGAATCTGCCAGGAGGAGGAGAAGGAATTGGTCCATGTGCCAAGAGGCAAGAGTCCATAGTCTTTGAATTTCAAAGGCTTTCAGGAAAAACGACCTCAAGATACTTTCACAAGCTACTTTGAACGAGTCACGGTTTGGTACTCCGCCGTTTTTTTCCTCCTCTCCTTTTTTCCACCCAGATAACTTTTTTTCACTTGGCAAAAGGCAAAATAATTTCAATAACTCCACTCCACCATTTACGGGCACTTACATGTCAATTAGCTCTGGCTTGCTGCTATAGATTGGGACAGTACACATGCTTGGAAAAGAGTCCCTGGGAATTATAATGCCATAAAACGCCCTGGTGCTTCGACCCTACCCCATCACCCTGGTAGGCCGGCCAGCAAACACAGAGCGCTTTCTTCTGCCGTTTCCCTCCTCTGTCCCCCACTCCCTCCCCAGAATTAGGACATGGCTGGAAGTGAGTACAATGCTGTTTGCAACTGTGCACGTTTAAAATTAAAAATGAAGTTCTGTACAAAACCAGGACCGTATCTCAGGCTGCCTGCGACCCAGCACCCTTACGCTGCCCAAAATCACAAAGACGGCACTTGAACGTTTAGACAACAACTAGAGCAAAATGAAGACAAAAACTGTAGGCGATCCCTTTTAAATGCAGAGAGAGCAGGGAGCAGCTGCCAAGACATGTTGGCACTAACCAGGGCTTTATGAACGTTTGACTTGTTCCACTCCCAGGTTTCCACCCTGCGTCCCGGGTGGGTGGAGGTCATCTGGGGACACAGGCGGGCAGGGGAGAGCCCCGCACCTGCAGCTCCCCTCCCACCGGGGAAGGGGCTGGCTGGCAGAGCCGGAGGAGGGCACAACATTGGGTGCCTCCAGGCAAACAACCCAGCCAACGCAGGGGCAGTAAGGCCAGGCCGGTCTGCTCGGTCTCAGCGGTGGACTGAGAGAGGTCAGCCTGACACTGGGCGTGTTGGAGAGGTCTCTGCAAACCCGGGGCTCTGCCTCGCCGAGGAGCAGTGCTGGAGCCGAACTCCTGCGAGTATTAATAGTCATCACATGCTCGTCAGGAGGGGCATCTACCCTTTCATGAGCACACACTGCCAATAAGAAGTCTTACCAACAGATCTGGGACACCCCAAAGGCATGTTTTGCTAGGAGAGCATGGGGAAAAAAAAAAACAAACAAACAAATCCACAACTCAAGTCTTGTTGACAACCGGTCCCTGCAATGTGCTGAAGGTCATCTGCCAGGTACCGAACCCTCAGTTCATGCTGACTCTTACTAGAGAGAAAAGCGTCCTGCTACATCACATACCTACTGCTGACAACAGGATTGAGTTCACTATTGAAGAACTTCTGGACCCCTACGGGCCAAATGACAACGAGCCCTGCTGTTTTGGTGGGGGTTTTTGAATTTTTGAAAGTACCCAGAGAAAAGCTGGGGGGAGAGTCCCACCATCAGCTAGGTTTGCAGGGGTACTACCAAGAAAAGGAAATAAACTGGCTGGGAAACGTCATGGTGTCATGCCGTTGTCCTGATGCACGGATTTTTGGACACTGCCACACACGCTGCAGTGAGGTCTCCACCTCACAGCCTCAAGCACTGCGATATAGGCACTTCACAGGCTAAACCACATCAGTACTCCAGAATGGCAGCTGTTTCGAGGAATGGTCTTCTTCAGGAACAGGAAAAATTCAAAGCATCCTACAGGACACGGTCCATGTTCCTCCACGGCTATCCCAACAAGTAAGGGTAAAACGAAAAGCCTGGGACGGACGTCAGCAGCTCTCAGGGGCCTGACAAGCACTGGAAAGAAGTGCTTTCCAGCACGAGAAAAGGCTGGGAGTATCACCTTCCCCTGGGTACATAGCAACAGTTGCTAGTTTTGGCAGGCGGCGAGATGCAGCGCAAGACGTGAGGGTGACATCATTTGATTATCACCTCGCTTCCCTCGGATTCAATTGGATTCCAATAAGAAATTATTTTTAGAATCGCTACAGACAAAAGCCTGGAAAAACTAATTTATTACAGATTTGGGTAGAGGAGGCTGGGGACTGTATTACCAGCAGACAAAGCCTTAACAAGGCCCAAGTATTTGAAAACTGAAACCACAACAGAAATAACATGTACGTATTACCCGTGAAGGTAATTAACCTCCTGAAAAACACACTTAAAGGTGGGGTGGATTCTCCATTTAAGATTTTGCATTTAAGGGTAGATATTCTTCCAAAAGGTGGGATGAAGCTGAAACTGAATTTGGGATTTGCTACTGAACAAACTGATGAGAGCTCTGAAGCTTTTATTCAGAAGGCCTGCCCTTAAAACCTTAAAGTTTGCCTGCTGCCTGTACTTGGGAAGTTCAATTCCACTTTGCTAATACAGGCATTCGCAGTTACAAAGAAAGTTAAGAATTACTAGAGGATATCATGACATATGATGTAAATACTCCAGGGAAAGCAGTACGGGGGGGGGGGGGGGGGGGGGGGGGGGGGGGGGGGGGAAAGCCCTCCAAAATGTTAACCTAGAGGTCCATTGCTTTTGCCACAGCCATGAGAAATGAATAAGATCATGTCTTGTTACTCCATGCCACTGAGAGCTTGAAAGTAATTGATCTTGCCTCCGATTTCAAGTTGGCTGTGGTGTTTGTTTAGGAGAAGAGGTTCACATGACAGGCTGGAGCTCCTGAAGGAGACCTTTTGCCGAAGCCGTGGCCACTCTCTGGAAATAAATAACTGCAGGGATTCCCAGGCAGCCACGGATTTGTCAGCAGCGGTCCGCTGCTTGGCGGTGCACAGCACTTCTTTGTTATGTTTATGCAGCTACAGGTATTAGTATTTACAGCAAACGGCTTCTTTTTACATCCCTTACTTTGAATATTTGATATCCTTTATGAATTTTAATGGACCGTTGTACTGTCTTGTGTTTTTTAGCTTGTCATTTAATATGCCGGTACAGTGACAGACTAATGAACCACTGAGCGATGTGAGGAACTGTGTGGTATGTCACAACAACTTGTTTTATAAAATAACAGGGCAAAGCTTTCTCTGCTTTTATAGCGAGGGCAGATTCTCTGCTCTGCTTGCCCCAAATGACAGTGAGAAAAAATGTTCTGAGTAAGAATGAAGGAAAAAAAAAACCAACCAACAAACCCAAGACAGAAACAAAACTGCACTGTCAGGTTTTCATTTTGCTACTGCCCTCATAATCAAACACAGGAACATTACCCAGTGAGGGGCCCTGGACTATCACATCATCCCCAGTGCAAAACTTCTGACTGACGTAAGCAATTGACTTGTCTGCTAATTTGATTTCTACAACTCACTGCGTCGGGACGTGACCGATAAGAGCTGACTAGCAGTTCCCACAGATAGGGATTCTGCAGAGCCTTGCACGCCGTGCAGTGCGGCCAACTCCACCCATTTCTTTCTGCACATGCCACTGTCACCCGCAAATCTGAGGCAGACACACAGGACTCTCTATCAGCAGGACCATATGCGTCTGCAGAGATAGCAAAAGCCAGAGACTGCCATCATCTCGCCAAATAAACAACTTCACATACAAAAAATGACACGTGGCAGGAGAGATCCAGGAAAGGACACAGTTTAAGCCTCCTAAATTCAGAGGCTGTTGCTTGAAGTAATACCTCTAACAGATGCAGGGGGCAACCCAATAGCCACAGATTCCTCCACGACACAGGTTCCTATTACGGAGAAGTCAAAGTCAAGAGGGACAAACCATACCCAAAGCAGAAGAGGTGGACTTCTTTGAAACTGATGCATCTAAATTGGAGATTTTCATGTGTGTGAAAGGCCTAGGATAAATATTTTGCTAGAAGGGAAAGAAGGGGAAAACGGACAGTAAAAGGCAGGCCAGCAAGTAACACGAGTAATTTGAAAATATTTGGTGGGGTAGGTGGGCAATAAATTACAAACCATCCAGAGATTTATGATGCCTGTCTGCCAGCAAGGCTGAGCGACTCCTTTTTCTGGAGTGGGATAGGCAAGGAAGCGCAAGGGGAAAGACTGAGACTCCTGTTTACTGGAAAAGCAGATTTTTAAAACCCTCAGAGAAGGCAGGACAGACTGAAAAGGAGACTGTCCAAAAAGCTCAGGCTTCCTGGAGCCACGCACCTGGAGCTGAAGGCTGTGCCGGTACCCATGGCCAGAACTGCCTCCCACAAAGGATGCGACACTGCTGCTGCAGGGCTGGGAGGTGCAGTCCCATCGTGCCCTCCTCCCCAAGGGCCAGCAAGGAGTTACTGCTTCCCCCGGGGTGGTGCAGGGTCAGTGCACAATGGAGCGGCGAGCAGCAATGGACGCGGTCCCTGGCACGGCTTCATCCCTTCTCCCTCTCCAAAAGCTCCCACCGGGACTCGGGGACCACAGGTCTGCGGGGCGGCACTTGGGACCCCCAGGGCCCATCGGCCGCTGGCGGCAGCAGCCCCACAAAACAGCTTTCTCACATCAAAATATGGTTTACTACTAACAGAAGGCAGGCAGCATAATGTTTTCTAAAATCAATACAAAAGAGGACATATGTCTCTCCTAGCTCGGTCCCGCACCACCACATGTTCTAAGAGCTGCATAGAAGGCGAGATTCCTGCAAACTCCAAAGCAGGTGTTTGCTCCCATTGAGCAGCTCCCAAACAACTGCCTCCTTTCTGCCTGGAGAGGTTTGTTTAACTGTTTATAGTTCCTTCCTTTGATCTGTTCCTCCTTAACAGTGGCAAAACAAACTGGAGCTGAGGAGGTAGGATCTTCCCAGTTAATAGCTTCAGCATTGTATCTTAATCCCCCCTGAGGCATCTTCCCAGAATCATTTTACCAGCAGCCACTGTCTTGCCTGCCTGGTTGTTTTCAAAATCACTTTGCTATTAAACCAACCCCACACAGCCCTACAGTAAACATCCCAATATTGGGGCTTATGCTCTCTCCATCCCCAGCAGCAGATGCGCACCACCTGGGGACTGAGGGTGAGGAAGAGCGGGATGAGCCATGCTGCCCACCTTTAGGCATCTTGGATGTCCAAGCTCGGAGTTGAGGCTCAGGAGCCACGATGCCCACCTTTAGGCATCTTGGATGTCCACGCTGGGAGCTGAGGCTCCTGAGTCGTCCTGAGACCTGAGGCTTGTTTCAGAGCACCTGAGATCAAAACTGCCCCGCCACTCACATGCAGCACAGAGGCACCTGAAGTCAAACCATGACGATCTTCTTTTCTTTCTCCCCAAAGTTGTTTTTTCTTTTAGCTTCTCCCTTCCCATCACTAAGACTGCAAGCTCTGTGCAAGCTGTTCTCATCTTTGCACGCCCAAAGAAATAAACCAAATGATAGTAATAGCATATGAAAAAGACAAAATTTGTCTCAAGACCACGGTGTTTCTACTAAAGTGACCAGAGGCACAACACTCATGCCCCAAAGGAGGGGGGAGGCAAGCAGGCAGGGAGGTATGGGAAGAGGAATTAGTACTAGCAACAAACATGATAATTCATCCGAACCAACAGAAAGGGGCTACAGGCTTTCTTCTTGCGCTTCTCAAGTAAACAACTTCTAACAAACACTAAAGGTTTCTCTACCAATAAAACAGACAAAGCACTTAATATCTGTAATTTTAGCCTCAGAGAGTAAACTATTTAATCCTTCATTTTTTAATTTCTTTTACTCCTGAAAAGATCACTAGCTTCTCACTCTGGTGCTTCCACAGCAATTTAACAGGCATCAAATGACAAGATAACAAACTGACAAACCTCAACCCAAAGGAGAAATCTTTCTACCCTCGCTTACAGCAGAAACTTTCCTATTCAGCTCTCTCTGAGAAAATCCAGCATAAATAAATACACTGCTTTTCCTACCCTCTTCATTTAGAAAAAACCCACCACCATGTGATGCAGCCTCAAGGCCATGGCTTTCTAGAAAGAAAGGCCAAGTGAAACAGTTGTTCCTAAAGAGTTTGTCTGACTGCAAAAACAGGGTCACGCCAAGCAATGAGCAGCTGGAGGAGTGCCTTAAATCGCACATCACAGATGTTTCTTGGTCCTCCATGAAGGTAACACAAGGAAGCGCAACTGCTGCGGACAGCAGAGAGCGGGGAGGTGGTGAGGAAATACAGGGACACTGCCACAATTTTTACACTGACCATACTTCTGCCTGACAGCTCCTCGAAAAGGCAGGACCGCCTAGTCACCAACAAGGGCCAGGCGATGATGGTCAGGCAAACAAAATCCCTGTGTCTCCTTTCTGCGGAGGTGGTGGCGTGACCGGGTGGCAGAGCAAGTGGCAAGCAATGTATCAACTGGAAAACTACCATGAATGAAAGCCCAAGCCTTACCACAAAAACACAAAAACCCAGGAGGAAAAAAAAAAAAAGGAATTTCTGCAAAAATACTGTAATAGGTTACCTTTATGTGGATGACTCTTCACGCTCGCCTAGACTGAGTCACTCTGTGAACTGCCTCGCGGTCCATCTGTCTGCCAACTCCTGGCTAAACTTGAACATCCTGTGGCTGAAATGAATGCATCAAAGGCTAAAGCCCCACAAGGTAACAAGGTTTTCTTTGTCCAGCACTTCCAGATACACCAGCATTCCCCTTACACTAGCTCTTACGTATCCTCTGGGTCTATATTTGGTATGTTTCTGACTTTCAGAGCCTGTAAAAAACTGGTAGACTCGGACTTTGCCTCTCACCCTGCTTTCACGGACCTCGTCAATCCATCCCTCCCCACATACCGGCAACATCCCCCTGCAGCCTGCTCAGCCCCAGCATCACACCACTGCTGTTTGCAGAACGCATAGGGACAAAAAATTCTGCATGCTGTGATTCGACCTCTCACTGTTTTGAGCACTTTCGGTGCAGACCTTACCCAAGCCCAGCTGACAAAACCTGCCCTCTTCACTTGCAAAGCAACGCTACGACACGCACCATGTCTGCTGCTCCCCCGGTGATCTCCACACCCCCTGGTTCCATCCCCAGGTTGGAGATGCTGCACCATCACCTGCTTCCCGCACTGCAGTGATGAGCCCTCCTCCATGCACTGGTTAGCACACACTTTCACCAGGGCCCAGTCTCCCTGGAAGGAGGCTTGCAATATTTCACACAAGAGATGCTACAGGGGAACAAAAAGTACAGTTTCTGATGTGGATCTGTTTTCAATTTTTTGTTGCTTTGGATTGAAAATTTTGCTGCCACCTATGTAAACAATTTTCAGATACTGGAGGAGACACTGGAGTTGCTGCAGACAGAAAGTTGCTGCAGAAAGAAATCATTCCAACACCATCTCTTATGGAAAGCAATCCTACATCACTGGATTCTGCACTCCTACCGTCTGCCTTTCAATCTGCTTGTACCTGTAGTGGAAGGGGGGGGGAACAAAAGTATTACTTACATTCCCAGCTTTCCTCCCCAAATCAGGAACACCCTCCTATCTCTTAGGTGACAATATAAACTTAAATCATTTTTCCTGCCCTCACTAAAACCATTTTAAAACCAGTAGTCAGGAACAAAACAAACGTCCCTGCTAATGTAATGTGTATTACTCAGTGATGATAAACACTATACACCCACCTAGACTTTTCACTTGATGTGGTTGGAAACTGCTATGTAAGGTGGAAAAAGTAAGGTAGGCTGCTTTTATTTTTGGCATTTGTTTAAGAGTTTAGGCTTACTGCAGCGGTATATTTACTCTGGCTCCTCGCGCTGTTTGCAGCCAACTGCGTAAAGGTATTTTGTGGGCTAATTCTTGGGGGGGGGAAGAAAAGGGTATCATCCCCCCTGCATTTCATACTCCATCGCGCTGCCAGGCTGCAAGAAGGGAGCGCCATGGGGAGGGGATCTCCTCTTCCTCACCCACTGGAGCGGAGCTCGGCAAGGTAAAGCTCTGTCTAGCCAACAAAGCTCTTTACCACAAATATCCTTATTAAACACAGCCTTATCAGAGACCAGTTTCTGCAGTCTGAAGCAGTCAGGAATTAACTCTGTCAATGTTTAAAATTTCCAGCCAGGATTAGTGCCCAGACCCAAGGGGATGCGAGCAAGCGTGCGAGCCACAACACCGGTACCTGACCACTCTCAGGCCATGCCGGGGGGGCTGCCCAAGCGGCCGGGGCTCAGGCTCTGTACCCACCACCTTGGTGGTACCCCAGCCCCCCCGAAGGACTCGCTCCTGGGGAAGGGGATGCTGAAAAGTCTCCTGTCTCGTGGGACACAGGGAAAAGGCCATGCCAACGCTTGCCAAGGCAAGGACAGGTAAACGCCACTAAGCATTGAGGCGGTGATGGCATGGGTGCTAAAATGAGCCACTGTGGCTTCCTCAGAGGATGTGCTTTCTAACGCTTAAGTGGTTGGGCTGGGGAAAGACCCCAGGTCCAGCGGTATCAGCTGTGTGCAGAGGGCAGGGAAAGCCAGACTGAAGGGGGGCAGACAGCACCCCACAAGCATACCCCGCGACTGCCAGGATGGGAGGCTCACCAGCGCTTCCCAAAAGGGTGCCACTGGCCAGCAAGGTGCACAGCCAGAATATAAACTCATTCAGTACGCTCCTTCAGCAGCCTCTGGCTGTAATCCCCACCCACGGGATCAGGCTATGTCTCCTGCCTTATCCACCAGATGAAGCCGTCTGTCCCGACACAGCCCTCGGGGCAGGGCTGGCAGGACCAACGCCGCCTGCCTTCCCTCCAGGGTGAGCCTCCACTGGCATGGCACAGCTGCCAGCACGGAGAAGGTGCAAGCTTCACCCCACCGCTCCATGAGTCAAGGTCTTAATGGAGACCTTGCTCCTCCTGCTACATATTGAAAGCTGGCAATGCTATTGATGGAGAGTCCATGAAACACATTCTTAATACTGCGCTAATAAGGCAGCGGCCAGGCTATTGCGCCTTGTCATTAGCAATCCTGGTGAAGAGCCTTCACGCTGCCCTTTCCTACAGAAAGAAACCTCTGCAAAAAAATCAGCGTTGCCCTACTGCTTTTGTCAGACCTACCAAGCTTGGCATAGAGTCCTCAGGTGTAGGTGCTGGGCTTTCGCCAGAAAAAGTCAGCCTGGGTAAGTGGTGAAAATAAACAGTATGTTTCGGGAAACACTGCAGTCTGCTTTCCCCCCCCCCCCCCAGATAATCTATTGTCCCAACACAATATGCTGCTCCTTACATTTAGTGCAACAGAGGATGCTTGCAGTGACTGGCACTACAAAGTAATAATTCACATGTCATGACATTAATCTTAATACTCGTGATTGTAATAAGAGATATTCCAAGCCTGTAATACACTCTGTAGTATTGCATTGCCCTCTCAACTGAAAAATGGAAGCACCTTTCCTGGGACTCACAGTATTGCTTCCAGCTCGTTTCCTCTGAAGACATATAGAAAAACATATATAAATAGGTAGAATGACATGAAAATCAGAGGTTAGGCCCACTAGGCTTTTGTATTTTTCCACCAGCATTGTTAGAGAGTCTAACAAAGAACTGCAAGAAAGGTTAGAAAAACTGTAGGAATAAAGGAGAAGAGAGCCAGTTTTGGTCTTACCTTCATTTGCACTGTATCAAGCCTCTTAGCTGAATTATAGTCTTGGCTTAAAAACTGGAACACGTATTATTTGTTGTATATTAATCTACATATCAAAATCATCCATGCTGACGATTGCCTAAGATTTCACTGCAAGTTCCCCTGTATTTCTTACTGCCCAGGGTATCTGTGCACCTCCCAGTAAAGCTGAAGTAAATATATTTCAGTACAAGCCTGAACTACAACCATTTTTAAACCCTTCCCCTTCCCCTGAGCTTACTTTAAAACAGGAATTAAATGGTTAAAATTCATTACTGAGTCCAATTACGGGCACGGGGAATATACTTCCATTGCTTTTGGCATAAAGTAAGTGCAAAAAGTTGCCTTTCTGCTTGACTAAAAGCCTGAAAAATAAACAATACACACACCATCCATTGTTCAAGAAGTGAGTGCAAACAAACTTACAGGCAGATGAACTTTGTAGGTGTCATGTGGGAGCAAAGCGGGCAGAACCTCCTGTTCCCACCCCACCACCCCAGGCAGCAGGTGCCAAAACGGCCACGCAGCGCCAACTGGGATCCTGACCATCAACCTCCGTGTCAGCGCTAGGAAATCCAAACTTGCGCCTCAGAAAATAAGCAGATATTAAAAAAAAAAAAAAAAAAGGTACAATCCTGGTCTCTCCTGTGGCTCTAACAGGACGCCCACCTCACACCAGTGGGAGCTCAGCAAGTGGAATGAGAGCAGAAGGTGCCCCGTGATGTGGAGGGCTCGTCTGAATGCCTGGGTGTTAAACCCAGCCGCAGACAGCAAAACAGAAACGCAATTATACTGCACGCGCAATTTTAATTTTTTAAAGATCTGAGAGAGAAAGTGCAGACTGCACCACACAATTTTCGGTTTCCTTCAAAATGCTTCCCTGTTTAAAAACAGGCTTTGGTGCGAGCTTTTGAAACCTACTAACTATGCAAAACCTGCTTTTACCTGTGTGATGTTATTCCTCCCGCACTCGCAAACTCCTCGTGCATCTAACAGTCTGCGCCCCCCGCCCCCCAATAAATATAATAACCAGGGTTAACTCTGTTAATCAAAACAAAAAGTAACTGAGAAAATGCGCTTCGGTGTTGCAGGAGTCAACCTGGGAAAAGGTGTGAGGCTCTGAAAGAGATCCCAAGGAAGAGCCATCACACACAGAGCACAGGTACAACCCAGCTTTAAGAGTCCCCATATGCAACTCCTGCCCGCAAGCCCCTCTTCCCCGGCTCCAGTGAACGCTATCCATGCTAGAAGCCGGCCTGGTGCAGCAGCCCCCACGGAGACACGGTCCACCATCATCAAATTTAACAAAAGAAGGAATCGGGCAGAGCAGCAGAAAGTCCTGGCCGTCTGCCTCGCTCCCTGCAGTGGAACTACGTGACTAAAAAAATCACGTTAACGAAGCTGCTACTAGCCCTAGCATTTAAGGCTTCATTTTATTTAGCTTGCATGCTAACAGCTTTAACAAGGCAAGGCCTTCACCCCCAAAGAGCACGCACTCCTTATTTAAAGACTTATTCATCCTTTTCCAAACAAAATGAAGAAGCTTTCTGCGAGCCAAAACCTGCGGGGAGATTTTCAGTCACCAGAGGCAGTAGTAAGTGCCTTGATTCCTACTCAAGTCAGCAGAAATCAGGTGCCTAACCCATCCGCGCCTCCAAAATCCCCTCGGTAATAGCTTACTGCAACAAAAGGGAGAAGCGAACGGGTTTTGTCTATAGGCTGCTTCTCAAACAAAGAATACAAATTGCACGTGACAGGCTGCTGCGTGAGTTTGACTCTGTGTCTACGTGCAAGTGGAAGAGCAAATGGAGAAGTATGCCAACTTCAGAAGTGCATATTGCTGCCAGTCATTTTAAATAAAATAAAATAAAATAACATTTAAAAAAAAAAATAAAACAAAACGCATCCCAGACATTCTGTATTGATTTGAGCAACCTGCAATTTGGAAGTAGCATGTGCCACTACCTACCCACGGCCATGGACCCCAGGGCCCACACAGCTCAAGCATCAGGGCTGGCTGCCCTTGTTGGGTGCTACACACTAATGAGGCTCCCATCCTACTGTCCTAAGAGCCAGTCACCCCCAAACCTTTGTCTTTCCCTTTAAAGGCATTCACCTTCGTGTCCCAGTGCTTTGAGGAACACATCCTTCAGAGGCAACACTGCCTCAAGCAGATCTCTTCTCCCACAGCCCAGGCCTGTCCCTGCACTGGCCCTCGGGATTTTTTGGAGATGTCTAGGTGGTTGCATGAGTGGGTAACCAGTCCAACGTAAAAATCCTCTTGATTTTCCCCTGGTGTATCATTTTCCACCCCATCTAGAGAGCTGCCTGCCTACACACAGCTCCACCACGACAACGCGAGTGCAGGCTCGTGTTGGGTGGCACTGGTTGAAACAGGGCTCCCACAGTCCTCTTTTGTTTTTTTATTTCTTCTTCCTGGCAGATTTTGGCCAGATCAGCTCTCTGCACCAGCCTGCTAAACAGCAGAAGAATCAATGTTGGTGGAGAAAGGGAGGAAACAGGAAACCATGGGGTGCTAGCTTCCAAAAGGCTCTTCTGCTCATAACTTCATAGCACTGCAATTGAATCACACCCCACCACCACCCACCACCACCTTTATCTTCTGCAATTCTCCCTGGGTGATAAATACTAAAGTTTGTAAATGCAATGGGATTTTGATGTGGTTTTTTAGTTCACAAAAACATTCAAAGCATCACTAGCATTTGGCAACACTGGAGGAACCATACACAGAGAGTTACATTCTCACACTGAGCATCTGGGGAGAAACACCCAGCAAGGTGTTGGTGTGCTAATGTGAAATCAGATCATAAGAGCCAGCACCTCCCTCAGTTGTTAGCATTTAAAAGAGGTCGAGGCTTTCAGAGGGACCCAAGACAATTAGATGCTCCAGACACTGAATTTCAATTAGGTTTGTGTACTTAACTTGCTTCAGGTTCTTCTAAAATCAAACCCATCGCTTACATCTATAATCATGCTTAAGTTTTGAAGCACTCTTCTCCCTTTGTGTGTATGCAAGTCTTTATTAGGGAAAATCTTTTGTGTGGACGATTAACTTCAAACCCGCTTAAGTATTTCTTGAAGTAAACACAACTTAAGCACGTTTAAATTTGAGCAGGTGCTTACCTGCTTTTCTGAAGAAAGATGAACTTCATCACATGTCTACTCATTTTTCTAAACAGGGGCCCTCAACACATCTAGTATTACTTTTCACATGTTTGTGGTTTTTTTTTTAAAACAAGATGTTCACATCACACTACAGAGTTTATAAACTCAGTTATTTTTAGATCCCAATAATAATCTCAGACTGGGGTATGTCAGCACAGAATATACTTATTTTGAATATATTAATTTTCATCTGAAGAAAACAGTTTACACATATCCAGTTTCACTACAAATTTAAGCAGTGTACGATTAGCACTAATTGTTGGATATGCCATATTACTGTGTAATATGCTGATCTTCTAAAACGTGGCATTGTAATCTTTAATAATCTGTCCCTAAACAGTGGTCTATACTCGGCTTCTCCACATATTTTGTCTCACTGTATTTGACTTGCTAATAATCTTCCCAAAAGATGGACTCAAAGGGCAGTAAAATGTAGAAGATCTACGTTAAGATAGACGTATTTGGATTCATCTCATTAGAAATCAGTAATGCTTTCAGATTCTAGGTAATGCTTAGATGAAAGACAGGCACTGAAGTACTTCCCAATGAAAAGTGGGAAGTCCTTGACAGCGCCTTACGCAAGATTTAAAAAGGGGGGGGGAGGGGGAAGGCATGAGCACAGCAGGCAATGAATGACCACTCTCATATACATCTGTCTAACTTATACTCTGAGGAACTTGTACCTTGAATCTTTCCGAGCATGGAGCTTGGCCAGAGCACTGTTGGGAGAACCCAGGACTGGGGTAAGGCAGGGACACCAGCTGAGGTCAGCTCGCCTGCTAACACACTCCATGAAAATTGCAGCTGCACCAAAGTGGAGGTTTTATGTAGAAAGTGAAGTGACTCTGCCCTTTTGCACATCTGTGACGCAATGCACTATTAAGCAAAATTAACTGATTATGTAGCAAACACGGCAAAATGAAGCACTGACTCCTCTGACAGTGCTATCTCCTTTTTAATGAGGCACAGAACAATCTGTTACCAGGCCTAGCACTGCAGACAGCGTTTATGGTAATGGGTCCCAGCTCATCTATTTTTTTATCGTTGAGTATGTACCTCAGATGCCAGAAGTATCATACATTAATTGCTGAGCCTACAGGGGCACGATATCCGGCCATGTCATTGAAGTATTAACAAACTTGTACAAAGGACCTCCAACAGTTTAATACATTTAATGACATCTACTCCAGTCCTCCCAGTCTGTTCCAGAGGCCTCCACCTTGCCTTATAAACACTCAGTCCAACCCTCTACGCCTCATCCTCCTCTGTTACCTTGAACCTTCCTTGCCTCCACTATGTTGTGCTTGCCATGCTTAACTTATCGGGCTTTTATAAGCCAAGGAGCGGCTGAAGAACATTGCTAGGAAACCCTACAGGCAACTGCAGAATCAGCTAAACTGTGCACAAAATAGGTCACTTCTGCATTATCGAATGTACTTAGTGCAATTACAATCACAGAGAGCCATTTTGAACTGAAAAAAATATGGTAAGGAACAGAGAAGAAGGAAAAGGCAGCAACAGCAATGTGAAGTCCTATTCCTTCGCAGGAGATTGCCATCCACAGGTCACCCTCTCTAGAAAAAGAATAGGTTTTAAAATGGACATGGGTTTTAGCATGTAACTAAAGGCTGCAAGAGGACACATTTAGGTTTTCTATACTGTGATGAACATCGGAAGCAAAAGCATGGAATAAAACATTAAAAATCTGTAACAGCAGCCTCTAGAAAGGAATCAGATGGAAGCTGCTACCCATGCAAGAAGAACCTGGGTGGGAAGCCTGTCCTTCCTAAGAACCCCACTGCCTCTCCACAAAGCCTCCTCATTGCCTGAAACTTCTCAGAAGAGTACGCTGGAAAGGGAAATAACGTGCTTTGCGGAGCTTTTAGCCTGTAAAATAGAGTAAGAAACAGTCTTCAATTCTCAGTTCTTGAGGGGCCATGCGTCTGAATGAAAGAAGGTCTCTGGAATCTGCTCCTCAGTGACCATTGACACCAACTCGTCCGCCTGGATATCCTCTGTAAAATTCACACCCAACTAACTCTAGTGAACGACTCTTGCTAAAGTGAGGCTCTTCCCCCAAGGAGCCAGAAAGTCTTGTATTAAACATATCCTGACATGCGGATGTCTTGCATTAATGAAGCAAGTTGGCACAAAATGCGAAGATGACAAGTGTATTAGTGAGCATCCCTTCTTGCACAAAGCAGTCCACAGGCTGCACTTCTTCCCCTTGCAGACAGAATCTCTTGCAATCCATTACAGGCTTCAGTGTTTCCTTATGTGAAAACATAAATGCAACTTAACGCCTTTAAAAGTACGAAGGGCTCACCTTGGCAGTTGGGACTCAAGCCATTTTGAATGAGACAACCACGTGAAGGTGTGCCATGATGAGTACAACTCTTGCAGTGTAGCATGCAGACTGACAGGAAAGCATTGTGAGGTACGGGGTATTTCATGTCAATCAATTTTTTCCTGTCAATTATCAAATTATTTCACGTCAATCAAAATCACTCTCCACTCCGTTCTTAAGACGGTCTCTAAACAGGCCATAAGCACTACTGAAAACAACAAGACTCCTTCATTTTCTTTGCAGCACGGTTTCTTGTGCAGGGTGAATGTTTTCATCATCTAAACAAGTGGGGTTCGTAAACGAAAAAAATATGTGAAAGCAAAACTATTCTGATTTCTTGTTTGTTTTTAGTACTGCACTTGAGAAATACAGGTCTAAAGATTACATACAGGAGAGCATTGATGCAGAAAGGGACTGTGACACCACACAAAACCATAACAAGACCAATTATTCCATCTCCTCCTAATCCCTCTGAGAATGCAGAATATTTACTTTTATCATCACCATCGTTCGACTTCCCAGCCCTGACCACTGGTTACAGTAGTACAATATGTACTGTTCAGAGTTGCTGAGTCAAAGAAAAAATAGCCCAAGTAATTAGAAAACAAACAAACAAAAATACTTTTCTTCTCTCCCTCCCCTCCTCTTCAACCAAAGCAACATCACAGACTGTGAATCACACCCTGACCATCATTTGTCCGTATCAAAAGCCTGGTACTTGCTGTTTCTTTTGCTGTGCGTGTAGACAAGAGAAAAATGTTTCCCTGAGAGTTAGGCATCATAAGGTACCTGCTGAGTCAATCATTCAACTTCGCAATCCAGGATGTCTCAAGATTTCTGTTTCTGGACTGCAGATTTTTGGAGGAGGGAATATTAACTCCGGAGAGGTCACATTGTATGTTTGATCCTAATATTTGTTGGCGCAGGAGCAGCATGGTTTTGTGTGACTTGTTCAGTTTTAAAATGTACCTGCTGGCACTGAAAGTAATTTTATTTTTACAAAGAAATATCATATAATATGTTATATACACACTCTTTCTGTCTTTGTGCCTCAGTTTGGGCCATATATATTGCTAACACATAAACTAGAGTCTTAAAAGCTTATTTCAGACTGAAACTGAAAATTAACAATGTGCAAGCATCCCAAGCAATGGGTGAACCACAGTCACTATTTAAATGACACCAGAAAAACTGAAATCAATTTGCAGTAAGTTTTCAAAACCACCATTTAGCACAGCCATAAAGCCTTTAACCGACAGGAGGATGCCCACTTCCAGGGAGAGATACGCTACGGCTGCGCTGAAAGGCACAGGCAGAATGGAAAACGTACTCACTTCAGCCAACCACTGCCAGTGCATTTCTCTCTAAAGAAAGCAAATGGCTGAATAATCAACTGCAAATGACTTCTGGGTCACAGAAGGAGGCGGAGAGGTTGAAACCTTGAACTACTGCTGCTGATGTATAGTATCTTTATCTCCCTGCTCCCTATGGCGTGTAGTTGCCGGTTATCTCAAAGGATGAATGACCTGCCTGCAATGAATTATGCCTGCTTATCTTCCAGAC
The DNA here is from genome assembly GCF_965231255.1 of Vanellus vanellus. Classification (NCBI taxonomy): domain Eukaryota; kingdom Metazoa; phylum Chordata; class Aves; order Charadriiformes; family Charadriidae; genus Vanellus; species Vanellus vanellus. The sequence continues at coordinate 78,441,609 of NC_138907.1, forward strand.
AGGGTATACACTAAGTCATTAAGTCATCTAAGAGTATAACCCCAAGGGAATTACTAAATGAATGCAAAATCCTGTCCTTCTCTTAGCCCTTGTGTCAGACTTCTGCATGCTTCTGGTGCGGGCGCCGGAGGGAGCGAGGGGGGGCTTGAACGTCTCTCACCTGTTTTCCACTATTAGCTTTGTCTGCTTCGGACTTTGCAAAGTTAGATGATGACAGAGTAGTAACAGGAGCCATTTGCTTCAGAGGAAGGGAAAACGCAGCCCCCTCTGACCACCGAGATTTCCAAACCACAAACGTACCAGCTGAGAGAAGCAGCCAGCGTGAGGCTAGCAGAGAGCTCACGGCTATCGTGTTTGTGTTGGGATATAATGGGTTTTGTCCAGATGAAAGGGTGTACTTCTGAAGAGCAGCGCATTTTTTTTTAATTAAAAGAAATTGATTTAGTGACAGGATTTACAGTAGGGTATCTGACAAGCCCACTGACCTTCACACACACATACAAATGACTGAGGCTTGATGCATTCAGAGTGCGGATCCTCGTTTGAAGCAATAAAACTGTTCAACATTGAGATCACTGACTCCTGCAGAAACCGAGGAGCACCCCCCTCTAAGCAAAGTGTATCAAAGGGGGCTTAGGGTAAAGACTGATCTCCACAATGAGCCTTTCCAGATAACACCTCAAGAAGTCTGGGGGATAAATAACATCTTTAAATAGAGAGAAAAGAGCATGTCTGGCAAAGGGTCACCCATGCTTTATTACAGCCTGGCAAAGCTGTAGCTCACCATTTGCCTGGGATGCTGTATTTACTGCTCCTGCTCCCATTGCTCCTCGTACTGAGTTAAGTCGCGCAGTAGTTAAATATCTCCTTTCAAGTATTCTCAGTACCCGCAAAAGAAAGAAGCTCAGCAGCATCCTTAACGAGGAGGGATCACCCTAGCACCTCCAGACAGCCCCAAACTGTTTGGCATGCAGCCTCTAAAGCTGTTTTCAAGGGGCTGGTGCTTAGGTTTGGTTTCAGCTTCACATTATCTGCAGCCAGGGTGATGAGGTGTTTCCTTGGAAGTGGTGGTGCAGCAGCCGCCGCGCTCCACACTGGCTGAACAGCAACTGAACCTGAGCTCTACTGGGAAGGAAAATAAGGAGGCTCCTCTGGGAAAGAAAGGAAGCCTGTCGGAATGGAAATCTGTGTCTTTACAAAAAAGCAACAACAATCTCTAACCTTCTGCCTGGCAATACCTACACCATACCCGAAGAAACAATGCTCAGCATCATTTCAGCATCCTCTCCTAATTTTAAAATGACAGAATAAAAATAACAATAATCAAAAAAAAGCTCCGTTTTTGTCTTGACCTGCAGGCTTTGCTAAATGAACAACCTTCCCAGCCTGGTCACCCTGATAGGTTTCCCTGAATGTTACCAGATAAAAAATAAAACCTAATCCTTGCTTGAATGTTCCTGGAACGGGGCCAGGATATTTATATCTTTCCAGGGCAAAACTCAAACTAGGCCTTGCACTGTTGACTTGTGCCAAGAAAAGTCTTGCTAGGACATGGAAAGAGGAAATTGCTCCCGTTTCCATGTGGACATCAGAAAACTTTGTCTGGAAACAGAAGATGCCACACTGACGGCCAGAGAGCAACCAGATTTCCTTTAGAAAGCTCCACACACCACAATTCTCAAAATTTTCTGGAGGACGGTTCAGGCTTGTTGTTCTTCTGTGTGTGTTTTGGTTTGTTTTTGGTTTTGTTTTGTTTGTTTTTTTTTTTAATCAGGACCTTCTACATGACTAAAAAGCCTTAAGTAATCCATGTTTCTTTTTCAAACAGTACTTCGCAAGCAGAGACATACCGGGCACCTCCGGAAGCGTGATTTTAATCTTATCTTCCTATGCACAGTGGTTTATATAAGGACTTAATTTTCGTTCTCTTATATAACACCTATTTTTTCACACTATGCCTCCAGCCACTACCATAAACGAGGAGTTAAACTGCACGATGGTGAAAAGATTTCATTAATGGACTAGCTTCTAAGCTTGCAAGCAGTCTGCTAAAGGAAAAATAAAAGCAACAGATTTTCAGTTTTAGTGGACAAGGACAGCAAGGGCTCCCTTGTTAGCTTCTATTTATGGTCCCACAGCAGATGACCTGAATCTCCTCCATACTCATCCCCCTCTACAGAGCCTATAGCTTAGATTATTCACTTCTTAATGAAAACACCACCTGCCAGATGGACAAGAGAATAATTACATTACACTTACATTAATAAAATACATACGAGTCCTGTTTGCTGTGCACAGAGCGGTGCTTTACATCTGGATCTGTGTACAGTAGAAAGACTCTCAGAAATGGGATTTTCTTTGCTGCATTTTATGGTAATGAAGATCAAGATCTGATTCATGCAATTGTCTGATGCAAATCTACTTGATGTGGGAAAGGCAATTCTTGGAGTAATAAACTGCCTTTCCTTATCGTCTCAGCTCACTGTTTTTTTTAGGCCAGGGTTCAACTATTGCATCCACAACGTGCTGCCATTCCCACCTAAAACCCCAAGCAGATGGGAAGAGGCACCACCAGGAGCTACACATAAGGACAGAGCTCTAATGGGAGACAACTAGAGGTGGGGACCTTATCTGAACTTGATAAAAAAGCTTTGGATTTAATTTAAGGGGTGATCAAAAGTTCAAGCCAATTATGCCCCCATATCCCTAAGTATCAACCGACAGCATGTCCTGCCCTGGTGGTGTGTCTCAGGGAGCATTTCCACCTCTCTGCTAAAAGCCTCATTATTCACGTTTCCGGGAACCAGGGGTAGAGAATTAGAAAACAAAATGCCTGAATGGGCGATGTAGCACATAATAGTTTCATCATTAAAAAGATGGCCACAGAAAGATTCACTTACTGTACGGCCACAGCTGCATCTGCGTTGCATTGAGGAGTGCAGAAAATTGATTTCCCTACCCAGGAATGTCCCGCACTGTTACAGTTTCTATCCAAGAGAGCAAGAAGACCAGCAGGCGCTTTCTGGTTCTTGAATCCATTTCTCTCTTCCCCCAAGAGAGGCTACATCTTTAACAAAAAAGGCTACACTTTTAAAGTTTAACCTCCAGAAATTCTGCTAACACCGAAATTGCGGTAATACCATTTCTTTCTGTCTGTCCCACTACTCTGAACAGAAACACTTCTCAGCCCAGTGAGACTTTTCCGACCTATTCCTACTTCTTGGCTCTTGTTCCCTAGGTGAAGCAGAACCGTAGAAGACCCTTTGGGGACTTACCAATCCATGTTTGTCAAGACTTAAGGAAACTACTGTTTGCTTTGACTGAAAACTTAAAATTCTGCCATTCGGTTCCATGGTACCAGACGTCTGCATCTCCTGGGTGGCAGTTGTCCTCACAGGGTGAAAGAACAGGAGCACAGCCTTCAGTTTACACCTGGCTCACCCCCTCTGCTGTAAAGTTTCCCCTGAAAAGGACTACCGTGATTTGGGGAAGTAAAGAAGATGGAAGACGCCCAGAGCTAACACTACGCAACGCTGCAAAAGCCTTGCACACAAGCCATCCTGACTTTCTGGCTGACGACTAAACGCAGATTTCCTTGAGGGAAGAAAACATCTCCATCAGTTTGCCTGAGACCCGAACGTCAGCCCTAGCCAGACAGCAGTCCTAGTTTCACCAGGAGCCAGACTCCAGCCCTGGATGGTTTCCATCAGGATCCCATTAAGCCTGTGCATGTGCAACTCGCTCAGAATTTGCAAGAGCCACGTGTGTATTCAAGAGCAGATTTGGATGTTGTGTTTGTTTCTGGCTCCGTAATGGTTCTCATGTCCGTTAAGTAACAGCCTGGTTTTTTCTGGAAATTCAGTAATTTCTTAAACATGTTCACAAGTTTATCCCTCTTATCTGGCAAGCAATATTGAAGCTATCAAATGTCTGTAGCTTTTGTTTTTACGATTGAAGACGAAAGACTTTCTCTGAAGAAAGATGTTGGTTAGACCACGTACGATGGTGCTCAGGAACCTTCTTCCCTTACCATACCAATGCCTGCAGAGGTCCTGCTACGTACAGCTCCTAGTTTGTCTCCTAGGTTCCACCGAGTTAGTCTAAGCAGATGCGAGGTGTCACATTATTGGACTAACGCCTGTGCCACGAAACCAAAAATTACCTCATAGCACGAAACATGCAAAGAAGAAAAACTCTGCACAGAACAGAGTTCAGGTAGTCCCCGCTGCAGATCATCTGTGATCCCAAGCAATTCCCAATGTTCTTGGCAAAAGCAGGGTATAGATCTAAATTCCCAAACACAGCAATGTTTATTGCACTAGCTCAGTGATTCACTAAGTACAGGATGTGCCCAATTATTCTGTGTATTTTTCCAATCCTATTTCATAAACTTCAGTTGCACAAGTACAGCAATACATTCTTGCTTGCCTGTCCATTAAAATTCATTTTAAGAAAGGCCATCCGACGTGAACAATAAAATCACCAACTGGCTATATGCGTAGTTTTTCTGGTTTTGTTGTTGTAACCATGGAATCAAAAACCTCAGCTGTTAAGCACATATATTCTGTGATACAATCACTTTCCTTTTTGTCTCAACCTGCTGAGAAAAGTTTTGCTTTTAACTTAGGATGCTGGGTTTGTTCCAAATCCAAAAATCAAAAACAGCAGTTCTGAGGGACACAGATATCTAAGCCAACAACATTTGGCTGCCTAACATAAAAATTAGCAGAATTGTTATTACTAAAAACAAACCATTAGATCTTTCCAAGATAAATAAAAACTTCGAATTTTGACTATCAGTCCACAAACAAAGCCCCTAATTTAGTTTGTTTGAACACTGCACCGTGGACAAAATAGATACGACTTCATTTTCTTTATCTCTAAAGTTAATTTCACTACCTTAAGCAAGCTGGCTGGAAACTGAAGCTTCACCTTTTTTACCTTTTAAGATGAGTTACTACAAGTAAACACAAATCTTTCTATTGCCGTGGAAATATCATCACGGTAGCATGGCTGACAGCAAACCATACCTTGACAAGCATGTCCTGTACTCAGGGCTACAAGTTCGAGATTTTTCTGAATGAAGTGTGGGTTTGATGTGAAAGTAGTGAAGACGACAATGTGAAAGATGAAGGTGTTGCAGGGTCCCCATCTCCCACCACAACACCAGCGCAATGTTTATCCCAGCAGCTAGGAAATATGAGAGTAGTTTATATATAATGAACCAGTTTTAACCTGGAGAGCTCACACCACCTTGCTTGAAGCAGACGGGGCAGTCCAAGGTGCAGTGGCCTCCCACCAGCCACGCAGCACCCATCGGTGCCAGAGATGCAAAGGAAACCTGGACTTCCTAAGCCTCCAGCTAGGATCACCCTGGCTGCGTCCACACGAACGGGTGGTCCAGAGCAATTGTGAAGCAAACCCCTCTAGCTGTCCCTCCTATTGCATCCCGGCTTTGTTCATGAGGTGGCTCTACTGGGCCCAAACCAAATTTCTTTTGGAGAAGACTAAATGGGAGGTTCAGCTCTAGGGATACACCAAATACCCTCCCATTTTTTAAGAGAGATTGAAGGATCTGAAACAAGTGGTTGCCTGGACAGATTAGAGTAGAACAGAACAGACTATTTCAGTTGGAAGGGATCTAAAACAATCACCTAGTACAACCGCCTGACCAATTCAGGACTGACCAAAAGTTAAAGCATGTTATTAAGGGCATTGAACAAATGCCACTTGAACACCGACAGCCTTGGTGCATCGACCACCTCTCTAGAAAGCCTGTTGCAGTGCTTGACCACTCTCTTGGTAAAGAAATGCTCCCTAATATCCAGTCTAAACCTCCCCTGGCACAGCTTTGAACCATTCCCACGCGTCCTATGACTGGATACCAGGGAGAAGAGATCAGCATCTCCCTCTCCACCTCTCCTCCTCGGGAAGATTCAACATACATATGGCAGTGGGGACATTTGGTCCAAAGGACCAGACTAAATCTAGTCTGGAATACAATGCTCAATTTGAATATAGCATAGCTACAGGAGCCTCTGCACCTGCTGCTTTGATCTACTCATCCTCCCCCACTGTGCCAAACAGCACGACAAAGCCCCCGTCTCTCTAGCACGGAGAGCTGCCAGGCCAGCCAGTGCCTCTTGCTATTTGGGCAGGACAGACACCTACCATATTTTTCCTTGACAGCCATGTATTGCACTAACAAATCATTTTGGGCACTAAATTTGATGAAGGTGGTATAACCGACTTTCTTCAAATTCCAGATGACAAATTCACAAGGCAGATTGGACTTCTGGCTTAACGGTGTCGACAATGTAGGGAGGATTTTATCCCCCGGTCCTGCTCATATGTGCTCTTCTTTGTCGGGACTTGCACATCTGTTGAATCCCATCATAGCAAGTACGCTGGGAGCAGTTCCCTCTTACAAACCTGCGGCATCCACACCGCTCCACAGGGCCGAGCGACACCCGAAAGGAAACTGCCGTCATTTGATGTGACCCACTAATTAGACCACCCGCTCTCTCCACGGAACACAGACGGCAGAGACCGAGCTGCTTTGAGACACTAGGATCTGACAAAACAACGCCATCTGAAACCGTCTGGCCAGTTTGAAGCAAGCCCCCTTCCTCCTCCTCTCAGCAGAGGTTCACCTCCGGCAGCTGCCCAGCACTTCAAGGAAATCAGTGTCACCTCACCACTTGGTGTGCGCACCCGGCAGCCACTGGTCGGGCTTTGCAACCTCACTGGCGAGAGAGAGACGAGAGTAAGACAGGCCAAATTAAAACCCTAAGCCCATTAATCACACCCTCATGACTTCAGATAATGCAACGTGCAACGTGCACCATATGCTTATGTAGGTCTTGCCTCCAGCCATAATCTAGATTATGGAATAAACTAGGAGCAGGGCCGCGGTGAGAAAAAGAAACAACGCAAGTGAGGAGGGACAGGCCTGGCTCACGTGAATTCACTCCCTCGACGAAAGGCAGTTATGTAAAGAGCTCATACCTGAACTCAAACGGCTCGATTAACATTCCTGAAATGAAACTCATCAATTCTCCACGTAAAACGAGGCCAAAACTGATGGCACGTACCCACTCTTTGACACGCTCAACGCTTGAAGTGGAGTTCAAATGGATCATTGCAGCTTCACAAAGTTCCCTGTGAAGAACTGCCAAAGGAGCAAAATTATGTGAAATACCACTTCATCATTCCTACGGTGGAAGCAATGTGCAATCACGGAAATGGCAGCGGAAGAATGCAGCTGAAGTAGTTCCTCTGACCTGCTGCAAGGCACTGAGAAAGCTCTTCAGCCTCGCTGGCCAATTGCAGGGAGCTCAGCAGCGCAGTCACTTCATGCCTGTATTTGCAGACAATGTTGCGCGGTATTTTAAGATCTGCATTAATAGAAATCCTTTAAATAATTTAAAAATAAAAATCAAATGAAAAATGAAAATTGGACATACTCACATTACATTATTTCCATGCTATGTTAAATATGAATTCTGTTCGGTATAACTGCAGAATATTTCATGTGGAAAAAAAAATAATTTTGAGGGGGAAATGAGCCATGTGGAGATTTGCAAAGATTTAAAATCAAACGCATCAGAAAATGAGTAATCCTATTAGACCAATTGTTTAAAGTCAATGTCTTTCTAAAAAATGTGCTGTACTTGCAACAGATTCCAACCTGATACAGGAAGGTTTGGATAAATTGATGCAGTACACGGCTAGATGGTTCCTTCTGACCCTAACATCTGTCTGGGCTAACAGCTAAACCAGAAAACACCTAGCCTGTTTCCATCTCCCTTGCACCAACAGAGAGCTTTCTTAGGGAGTTTCAAGAACACGAGATGCTGAAGGAGCTTGTTACCCCCCACGGCAGCGGCCATGGAAGACGCAGTGTCCAACAAAACACCGGTGGGCCCTCTTGGTGTCAGGGCAATGCTGCGGGCTGCCCACCGTGCCAGGGGCAAAGAGGTGTCAGTAGAGGGATCTGTTTCTAACTTGGATTCAGTCGCTGCTGTGACTTTCAATCCCATTACTCAGTGGGAGAAACATCAAAAGATAGATTCGCACTTGAAGAAATTGCAAAATTTGTTCCACTTACATGTGGAAACAAATCTGCCCCAGACCCAGATTGCTCTGGAGCCCCTGACAATGGACACAAACGGAGAGTGAGGTGGAGGACAGGAAGTGCTGATCCCGAATTCGCACGTTTTCTGGATTCCAGCTTCTCCCCAGATCCCCCAACCAACTCTCAGACGTCTATACCCAAGTCTTTGCAGAACAGGAGTTACACTGAGGAGGACACATCCCAGAGGGATGCTGTCCCTGCAATCCTTTAATGCTTAACATGTTCTCTCAACAGCCTTATTCTCCACATACAAAGTGCCTGAGCTTTTATTGTATCTCCAAGAATCTTTTTTTGCCTGCAGACAGAGAAAGATTGTTTCTAGGTGATAAAACTGTGTTAAATCCTGCAGCTCCACCTGGCAGAAACAGCAGGACACTTCTAACTATGGGGTTTGCATGGAAGACATTTACCTTACTCAGGGCTTTAATGAACACAATAGCAAATGTCTTTTTATCTTTTTCAAAGACCTGCTATCAGCTCGAAATTCCATTAGCTTAATAAAATAGAAAAAGAAAAAAAAAAAAAAGAGAGAGAGGGTGCGGTTGCAGGGGGTGGGACAGGAATTGCCCAGAACCTCTTGTGTATTTATAGTCCCATTCAGCCCACCTGAAAGGGATTGTTTATACCCAGGTGAAAAGCTGAGACTGATGCTAGGATTGGGAAGAAGTCTATTCCTGACCTAAAGAGACCAGATTTAGATACCTGTGGTGCATAAGTGGTACCTAAGTGCCAGAATGGGAAAGGTGGGGAGTGGAGCAGGTTTCCTCAAGGGCACGACGCAACCCAGCAGAGATGTGAGCTGTGATGTGGACCCTCTCCTCCTTCGCCCGGAGACAGCAACTTGGGCAAACACAGCCCTTGTTGGGTGCCCACATCTCAGGGGATGCAGCAGCTCCCGGAGGAGCTGATGGAGGGCAGGCAGCTCCAGGTGACACCGCTTCCCCCCAGTGAGTCCAGGAGCGCAAAGGACGCAACAGGGAAAAACGCGGAGGCGACTGTGTTTTGCCCAAGCTCTTTCACTTCGAGTAATCTTAGATAATATGAGCGACAATAGTAGGTAATAAACAAATGCATAAATAGCCAACCCTAAGCCTCCTGAGCATCTTTGATCATGGCGAGTCACGCCTTCAGACACTTGCATTGCTGCAAACCCTGCCAGGAGGCTGGGGGGAAACACCATAAACACACCACCAAGCAAGCATAGCATGCCATATCTCAGTGAAAACTAATCTGTGCTCGCTGCTCTGCTGAAAAGCAAGCCACAGAGGGGAGGAAAGGAGAGCTGGCCCTCCAGAGCCAGTGCTCTGCCTGGGGACAAACACCGGCCAGCCGTCGTTCCTGTGTCCCACACACACCCGGCTGCCAGCCCACAGCATGGGTGAGCCTCTTGCCTGTGTGGGCAACTCATGTTCTCTTGTGTTTAGGGCAGAGAGGGCTCAACGGCTAAATATCCTTCCTGGACAGGGACTGCAGGGACAAACCACAATTTTTATTAGCAATTCCTGTGCTGCAGATTGATGCTTTTTCTAAACATGTCGACGTGCACCATTAGAAGCGTACCATGCTTCTACCTCTCCCCAACCAGTCTTGTTAATAAAACACAAAGGTGTCCTTTTAAGTGACCTTCCTCCTGTAACACCCCCTCAAGCCAACAGTAGCCAACCACTAAAAATAGTTAAAGGTAAAAGCTGCTCCATGAAGGTCCTAAAGACGACAGCAGCGCTGCGTGCCTTGAAGGAATCATTTGTCCCTGCCATCTCAAGCATTCAGAGATGGACAGAGAGATGCTTGGCTTAATGCTCCTTCCCCTCTCCCTCTCCTCTCCTTCTTGGAAAGGGTGAACACTTTGCTCCAAGTCCTCATAACCATCCCCGGCTTTAAATGCCTCTTTCCTCCAGGAATCATTTCAATGTAGGCCACTCTATTTATGCTGCTCTTCTGTAATCGGGGGATGAAAGAATATCGCTTGCAAGACACGACTGCTTGGTTCACAACCCATCTCCAGGCAGTGCCAACAATAGGACTGCTTACGGCTAATCCATTTACTCGGCTTACCTGTTATACTCCCATCCTCTTAATAAGCACTACACAGGCAGCTTCACCGAACTCATAAACTGCTAAGTGACCTGTAGTAACCTCCCCTGTGCCACGTACTTGGAAAGCTGTGGATTTGGATTAAGACAGAAGCAAACCAAAATTGTCATGGAGCTTCCAGTGGCCTGCCAATGAGAGAAGACGTCTATGCCTTTCCCTGCGTGGAGACAGTGCTGTAACCATCAGTGGATGCAAGCACCTCCCTCTCCACGGCTAACCTTCAAGGAACAGAAGCCAGCCACGACACAAACAGGAGCTCCCTATTCAACATATGAAAAAAAAAAAAAAAATCACATTGTACTACACTCTGTCTCCTCTGGCTTTTTACCTGCCCATGTAGGCAGATGAGGTTCCCAACACGCTCCTGACCATGCTGGTAAAAGGGCTTGCAGCATCCTGCAACTGGCTCTGCTACGCCAGAGCTCACCATTTCCTTTCTTCTCCTCAAGAGCTTGACTGCTTCTTCCCTGTGCAAACTGCCATGCAAGGTAACAGGCAACCAAAAGGCAGTGGGAAATGGAGGCTGGAAGCTTCAATGGTTTTAGAAGAGCTCCAGCTCCTGCATCTACAAAAGGCTAAATTCTTTATCACATGCACAGCAGAGTAGGGAAACGGATCAAGAATACAGAAAAAGGAATGGAAGACCCACATCATTATTTCCACTTAAACCAAACCAAAACACTTAGCATATCTGGGTAGGTAAAGAAATCTATCTTTCCCTACAGAGAGATGTAGAGAGGGAAGCAGAGGTTTTAGAATTCAGACATAAGGAATATATTCAATTACCATGCCAAGCAAACAAAAATCCACAAAGCAAATCCAATTAAAAAAAAAAATACAAAACAAAACAACAACAGCAACAACACAACCTAATAGTGGCTACAAAATGTATTATTAAAAGAAAACTTCTAGTAGAAATCAACTTCCATGGAGGGTCCCATTACAGAGATGGATACTATCAGTATAGCTGTGGAGTATTCACTTTACGTCCCATGTAAACAAAAGTCTTTGAAGAAAAAAAGTTACAATTAGGAGAAAGAAAGAATCGGCAGATAAGAGCTTTTAAGTCATTCACTTAATTTATTCATAGAATCACATAATGGTTTAGGTTGAAAGGGACCTTAAAAATCACCTAGTTCCAACCCCCTGGCATGGGCAGGGACAAATTCATAGAAATTACTGTAATACAAGATAAAGAAGTGACCAATAGTACTGTGTCTTGCAGTTCATGGTTAACAGGTTGGTTTATCCAACAGTAAGTACAAACTTTGATTTAATTTCTACTGCGCGGTGAACAGGTTGGTTTATCCAACAGTAAATACAAACTTTGCTTTAATTTCTACTGTGACACAGAACCATCACGATTCATTTCATCACCCTTGGTAGGACCAGCGGTCCCTCTAGCCCAGTAACCACAAGTGGTTCTCCACAGAAGAGGCTAAGTGGAAGGATGGCACAGGGTGATCCCTCCCTGCTTCCAGCAGCTCAGGGACTCTGAAGAGCAGAGGTGAGATTTTCGTGTTGTAAAAAGCCCATCCACCCAACCTGCTCCATTAACCTCTGCCTACTGAATTCCACTAACTGTATAATAGTATTTGTTCTTTTACGTCCCATGTAAACAAAAGTCTTTGAAGAAAAAAAGTTACAATTAGGAGAAAGAAAGAATTGGTAGACAAGGGCTAATTTTCCCATCAAGACTGCAGAAATGCTGTGGAGCAGACACTAACGTGTGGAGTAGCAGCGCTGCAGGCTATTGAGCAAAAGGAAAGCACATTCATACCTTCAGCTTCACAATCAAACTGAATTCAAAGATCCTGAATCCCTACCTGTGAGAAGCAATTTATTCATAGTCTGGTGTACACAACACGACACTACAGAGGGCAGCTTGACTGGCCCTCGCTATACATAATTATTATTTGTTAGACCTACAATTCACGCTGAACTATCAATCTCCAGATAATTATTCTCGGACAGGGAAGGGATGGGGGAGAGAAGTTAAGAGATGGATGTGGAACTAGTACTTGATGGAACAATAAACAGGGGTTTAGAGAATTCCATTATTTCAGAAAGCTTCGAGTGTCCATAATAGAAAAAAAACAAAACAAAACAAAATACCAAACCAAAAACTTAATGAGCAATACTTACATAAATGATATTAAGAAGAGTAAGAGTAAGAGTAAGACTGCCAGAGAAAAGCCCTAAAAGACACACCTTTCAGGAAGGGCAGGAGAAGTCCAATTGTTTCAGATTATCTAAGAGAAGACCAAGAGGTGACCTGGACATATTCACTAAGCAAAGATCTCTGATAGCAGACATCAGCTGAAGTTAGCACAAGAAAATGGAATAAAAAAAAACCCAAAACAAAACCAAAACCCAACACAACAGTTGTTTGACAAATTGAGTGGAAAAGCAGTACCAAATGTCTTTAAAAAAAAGGTAATTAACCTCTGGAAAAACTTCCAAGGCTTTTATCATCCAAAGTACTTAAATCAGAACTGGACACCTTTAAAGTACCCTCAAGCTCAGCCAGAATTTATGTACTTGATGCAGGAATTATTAGATGAAATTTGATGTCCTGTATGTCACACAGATGTCAGACAATGAGCGTAATGGGTCCCTCCAGCTTTAAAATCTATTAATTCTACTCTGTATGTGCTAGGAAATCAATTGCATTTTGTAGCTACCAAAACCTACACAAATATTATCACATTCCTGCAAAAGACAAGCTAAAGAAAAAACATTTTATAAGTCACAAAGCATCATAAAATGAGGCTTCTTAGTGTCCCTTAAGACAAAAGTGAACTAATAAACCAAAAAAAAAAAAAAAAGCTTTATAAAACTCATCTAGGAAAACTCATCTAGACCTAAGGCAATTTCTCCTCACATTATCCCAGTGTTAATATATTTTTTTTAATAATGTTTCTTGGTTAACAATTAGTACCAATAATTATAACAAAATGTGTTCACCTATTCTCTGCATATGACTGGAAAAAAAAGAATAAAGGGAGGAGAATTCTCTTTTCAAATTCAACACCTGGACCTTAGTTGATAAGAAGTGCTCTCTTTCTAGATGCTTTATTCCAGTATGGAGAAAAAAAATCTTCGCGAATAAAATACTTTCAGTTGAAACAGCAATTTCCCCTCTTAGCACTAGCAGACATTAGCAGTTAATGTCTTTCTCATAAGGATGCATCCTACCTTGTGCCTGGCCTGGATGAGGGACTCGTACTGCCAGGTGTTACACGAACTCAGAGTACCAAGAGATGCTCGCTCTTTGAAACAGCTTGTCTAGAGCAAGCTGTCTCTTTTCCGTGCCTTGAGGAAATGCAGGTAGGTGAGAGAAACATACTTTCAGAAACTACAGCAGCACTTTGCACCAGTCCAACATCTCTCCCTTCACCTTCGTGCCATCACCTCCCATCCCTTCTTGCTGAGGTTGAACGCTCCGTGCTTACTTACACTTCTGAGTTGATTAATCAAGGCTGCTGCTACATAAAATGAAGTAGATAGGGCTCCATCATATTTCTACATTAATGTCACTTCATTTAATCCGATCTCTTTATTATACTCAATCATTAGGCATAGTTTTCAAATTTGCAGCTAATTATTAATAGAAGGAATTTTCTGGTGATTTTTTCCCCCCTAACAAAACAGAAAAAAAAAAAAAGACTAGTCTGTCTTTTTTTGAGAACAGGCTTTTTCTTAGTAATAAAAAGGATCATATGACAACAGTTTTGCACTGTATCGTGCAAGCTCTGTTGGAATCAATCCAATTTCTATACAAGTGCTGCCATTTGGACAACAAAGCCGCCTTATTGAAACAGGCAGGCTTCATCTTAATTCTGGCACTGCTGAATGGAGAGTACACACTAGCTGGGGAACAATGAACCAAGAAAAGAGTTACAAATCTCTCGTGACAACTGCACGCCAAGGAAGAGAAGATGCATTATGATAGCGTTGTTTGCTCTGCTCCTTCCCAAGACCACTTTCAAACAAAGATGGCTTTTTGCGCCCCAAATTGAAAGCTCTTTCCAGATTTTGCACATGTATCTTCCAACCCCATCACCCATCCAGTGAGACCCTACACTATAGCTCCGCTCCTCGGACAAAGGTGAGAAAAAAGAGTCTCCCACCTTCCCACTCCCTTCCCTCTCCTCCTGTCCTCACCCATCACCCCCATTATTTAGCACCTCCCGTGCTATTTTCATGTTTAAGGCACGCACAACCAGACCATTGTATTATTCGGGAAGGGGGGGGGGGGGGGGGGGCGGAATATTTGCCCTTTATTTGATTTACTTTACTTAGTTCTCAGTGAAATTTAACTTCTGAACTCCTGAGACTTCCTGAGGTTTAGCTTAGTGCAAGAATGCCTGCCTTGACCTCGGCTCCTGCAAGGAATGGGGGTAACTTGGCTCACACTGGTCCCCAGTTCATTTGAGGACACAAACTAAAACTCCTTACATGACGTGTTTTGGTGTACCATTACATACATCTACAGAAATATATGATAAATATATGCTAAAGTGTACAGGTGATGAGATACATTCTTCAACAGTGTGCGTAAAATCCCTTACAGAACAGGCTAAAAAATGCTGTCTCCTGCCTAGTGTTTCCTTCCAACACGTATTTTTAAGTGGGCACAGAAGTGGCCAATGTAATTCCACAAGGTGGGGGGAATTTCAGGGTAGGAGAAGATCACCTGTGCACCTTTTGTTCACGCCAGCAATTCTCACATGTCTGCGTGTGACATTACCGAGGGGAATACACGATCCTAAGCAGAAAGGGATGGTGACTCCAAGCCTGGGTCTCGCTTGCAGCAAAGCTCTCTCACTTCGTTCTCGTTTGCACGGGAGAAAGACTCAGAATGCGTACGTGGGAGCAAACCGAATCTTTTCTCGCAATTCAAGACGATTTTACCAGCGTTCGCAGTAGTTCTAGAAAACACGGCAATGTGTATTTATCCCGACCGAGGATGATTACAGCTCTTCAGGCTGCTCGCTTATTGGTAGCGTAAATGCAAGGACACATATACACCCATATAAACATGCATACACATAGGAAGATAGGACAAAACCTTGTGAAACCTGAGAAACAGGCCAGCTCAGTCCATGAGCTTCAACGTAATGAGTTTCTTGAAACCTTTCAGGTATTTACTCTGGCAAATACAACCTGATAATACAGGTATTTGTAATATAAATCAAATACAGGTGCGTGCATGTTTTTTTTTAATTAAAGCAATTACAATCTTTTAAATATTTGAATATAAAGCTTTGCTTGGTAATTCTGGTAAGAAGTTCAGGAAAATACCAGCTTCAAAGACTCCCGGAGAGAAACACCAACTCATCACAAAATGCATTTACAGAGAGATTTTTCAAGGACAGCAGCAGCAGCTTTTTCTTCATATCCCAGTAAAAGCCAACAGGAGTTGAGACCAACTCTTCTAGTACACGCGAAAGTCTCCTCCTTACTGTTCAAATGGAAACATCGGAAAGCATGAATGACTTTAAATTAAAAGGTATTTAAATTAAAGCCATTTCTGTCACATCTGGTTTCAGAAACCTGCTAATTCTCATGCTGATTTATACAAAAAGTCCCTTGGAAAGCAGGGTCAAAAGCAGGACCGGTACCCTTTGCATGCGCACACATACGAGATGGGAAGGAGAAAGATCTTGCACTTTCTTTTCCTTATTAATAAATAGCTTTGAATTCTCACTCAGCAAAAAGGAATTAATTTTTTCTTCGATGGATTGCAGTGTCTTGGCAGCAAATGCAGAACCCAAGTTTAATCTTTCTAGACCGAGTCCTCAAGCTTGGATGATGTGAATGAAAATATGCGAAGGGAGTTCTCTCTGTGAATAATTCCATGGGAGGGAGATGAAGCAAGTCACAGACCTAATGAGCAGATTTTCTCAGCTCAGCCATTTTGCTGTCCAGCGAGGGAAGCACAGCTTTTGTTTTCTTTGACAAAATGGGATTACTGCTCAAGTTTCTTCTGAGACTAGGAATCTGGGTCCAGGTCCACAGCCTACAACAACCACTGCTCACTTGCCTCTAATCTGAATTACTGAAAGATGGGGAAAATTAAAGGCCCTGGAAGCCAGGAAATTTTGAGAATATCAGAAAGAGGTAAAAAAGTAAAAATCCAGTCACTCAAAGTACTCGGAGAAGCTCCTGGAGCTTGAAGGGATGTATAGGAACATGCGGTCCAGGCCAGGAAATGTCCTCCAGTATCACTAAAGCAATGGGCACAGCAAGACAACAGCAGACTCAGGCTGTGCCTAAAAGGTCCTTCCACCAAAAAATACACAAAATATGATGCAAAAGGTACCCTAAGGCAATAGTCACCAATCTGCTAATAAAGGCAAAGGCTGTTAAAAAAGCTGCTAGACCAGGTATATAAAGATCTCAACTCTCCACTTTGCTTGAAGACCACAGCTAAAGCTGGCTGACACAAATCAGTCAAGAGTTCGCCTTTCTGTCCACTGGAGCCAGTGCTCTCAGGCCTTAGAAAACCATAAATATGGGTACAACACACTTGCACAAGGGCACAGACATGAAAAAGACAGCTGAAGTCTCCAGTAGCTCTCAGGGATCCTGACAGCCCTGCAGGACCCTGCCTTTGACTCCCAGAATGTACATCAGTACCCCTGCGATGATTTGGGTCCAAAAGCTCGGACTGCTCTGGGAAAAATCTCCAAGCAGCTCTCAACTCAATTGTGTCAACCTTGTTAGAGAAAAAAAATGCAATTATCCGAGAGTCCACCACAAGTTCTAACTGAGAAAAACTGCTGATGAGAGAAGATACAAGGTCCTTCAATTCTAGAAATAAAAAAAAATGTGCTTGTGGAAAGAAAAATCCATTAACTTGCTCTCTAAAACTTTTGACCAAAGCTCTGAGAGAGGCAGCTGAGTGGTGAACACAAGCACCTCCGTCACTGCTGTTCAACACATTTAAATCCACAGGTAATCACTCTGATAAAATATACCAGATCTTAGACTCAGTTCTACTCCACTGCTTGTAATTTCTAAAAAAAAAAAAAAAAAAGAAAAGAAAGAATACCTTGGAAGTTTATCATAGTAAGTGCCTAAAGAAGAGGGCTCAGGGTACAAGGTTACAACTGTCACCTGTCCTTCAAGCAAAGGAAGATGGAAGTCAGATGCCAGTGACTGAGAATTGCAATGCAATTCAAAAAATTCTCTCTGATTATCGAGTGTGTTAAGATCACACTTAAATGATCAGACTAACAATTCAAAAGGAAAGAAATACAGCTTTGGCATAAGGGGTTTTTTCTTGGTAACCTTTTTTGTTAAAGTATCATGGAAAGCACAGATAAATTTCCAGCACAGTAATACTGGAAATCTACTTCATCTGATTCAGGAATTCCAGAAAGGAAAAGTAAAAAAAAAAGTAAAAAAAAAAAAAAAAAGTTGTAAATAAGGAGACATTTAGAAGTGCCCAGTCTATTCAAGGGAACTTTTAAAGTTCAAGAACCAGCTTTTTTAAATCTTCTGCATTTGATTTTGTTTCCAGCGTTATAAATTCAGCCCAACCAAGGGGAAATAAACACAGATTTAGAAAGAAGTGCTGGGGAAATAAGATGAGCTCCTTATGATGAGGTCCTAGAGCTCCTAGATGAGGTCACTCTCTAAAACAATGTAAAATATGGTATTAATTTCAGTCGGCTTGTCATAACACACTGAAGGTCTGAGCTACTTTCCAGCAACACGCCAAGACAGACTGAAAACAATAATAATAAAAAGTCCAACTCCCAAATGACGTTCTTCTCGAGCACAGAGGCTCCCGACACAGAGAGGCAGGCGGCAGAGCCTTTCAACACCAAAGCAGACAGCTTTTGTGCTGCCTTAACGTGACTGTCATCCACGCGCAAACGTGTCCTGCTTGACTGCAAAACCAGCCTAAGTCACAGTGATGTCCTCTCGTCTTGTCCCTTCCCGTCTTGAGAAGAGGATGCTTCTGGGAAAGTGCCCAACTTCTTGGACAGACCTTGTCTAAGCACAGCCTAAAACCTCTCCCCATACCCAGCCATACTGACTCTGATGGAGCCACTGTCATGCTAAAGCAAGAGTTTGTAAATTGATGCCGAAACGTGGTAACTGGGAAAAAAAAATCTTAATATGTTCTTTTATTGTTTGGGAAAGTTGTTAGCACTGTTCCTTAAGAGTCTGTGGAAAAACAGAATTGTAGTCCAAAATTAATGTCACATTATGACAATAACTCAATTTTCGTTCCTTCCCTTCTGAGTCAGAAGACACAGAAGAACATCCTGCATTAAACAAAAAATATACGGAATATTAGGTACACATAAGAGTTCTCTGGCATAACCCTGCATCTGTATTTGGATAAAATCAAAATGACAAGTATGCAATTACAAATTAATTTTCCCTTTTTTCCTGCTTTGAATCCAAGTTAACTCCTGTTGGGCAGCAAATGATGACCACCACCACGCTCACAGGGCTAATGAAACAACCCCACACAAAACTGATCACTGGAGACAAAGAAAAGGGAGAGGTTACTGGAGGGCAAATAAACCTAACCACTGAGAAGTACCTAAAATAAGCAAGGCCTTTACAAAACTGTTCTCAAGTCTGTTCCATTAAATCCGAATTCTGAAACAATTTCTGCTGAGGAGGAACCATTTCACCTAGCTTATTATGCACCGATAGAGTTATTGACACATCTTCATTCTGGTATGCAGAAGTAGCTCCTGACCAAAAGGGTGATCCAATGATAATGGCAACCTACTAACATTTGCTATAGGAAAATGATGCACAAAATGCATGGCCCATTGTATGTTTGTTCTGAATACATCTAATTGCTTACAACAGAACGGAATTTTTTAAGATATTGCAAAGGAAACGTGTGGGTTTTTGAGTTACCTGCCCGGACACCACAATGAACGGAGCCTTTCGGTCACTTGGCTTGGGCTGACCCCGGCACCTCCCTCCTGAGGGAAGATCGCTGTAAATCACACCCTGCATCCTTTGTCTTCAAATGGCCTGGTAGGATCACCCCATACCTGGCAACGCTTGCAAGATCACGTAGGCAGTTGCCTCTGAACTTTTAGGATTTAAATTTTGCTGGCCCAACATGCAAGGAAGTCAGAAAACCTCTGAAACGCACGGCCTCCGAGAGAAACCGCTTGCACAACGTGGAAGAGGCTGGGAGGAGAGAAGAACGTCTTTGGTTTTGCTTGGCTTGCAGAATACTCAATGATCTTAATTGCTTCACGTATTAGAGATAATAACGAAGGATCTGAGTTGACTCTACGTGGAAGCACAGCGCTAATGTGATATGAACTCTAGGGCTGAAAAGAATAAACACAACTGCCTAAATAAAGTATTAATTGGAGGGGGCAAAGGCAGGCAAAGGTGGGAAGATCAACTGTGTCCCACACCATAAAGAAATATTTATTTCTAAAGGAAGAGGTTTGCTTTCCCCAGGTGGCTGGGGGAAAAAGAGGCAGAAAGTTCCTAAAAGAGATGTTGCCTTTGACCCTCTTAATACATTAGATTAAAAACAATTTAATTTGTTTTCACCAGAGGTCTTGGGAGCATCTGTATCTTGGCTACCTTTAAAATACCCAAAAAAACATTCTGTCCCATCTCTTCCTATTTATTACTTTAAATGACAGTATTAGGTACAAGAGGCTAGTTCCCACAGCCAAAAAGGTATTTAAACACCAACGTGCTATCTGATTGAAGTATCACATACATTTACAATCTCCTCTTTGCAGCTCTCCAGTCTCTGACTCGGACATCTCCCCATGGGAGGAGGGAAATCCTGAGGAATATGGGAAGTGCCCACCACCGGATCTCCCCAAAGGCTGCAGAAGTCCTGGTGGACACAGTGCTCACATCCTCAGCATCCACCCCGACTCCAGTGTACCAGCACCGACGTGTTCTACACGCTGGGGCCAGGTTGTCCTGACAGCTCAGGATGGGTCGAGTGGGAGGTGCATTGCCCACGAGAAGGAGAGAGATAGCAGCCACTAATTGTCATTTTGCCATCATAAACTTTCTGGCGTTGATTTGGCCGATTTTCACGTTAATTCATGCAGTTTTAAACAGAGAAGGAGTCAAGTTCACCGAGGTGAGCAGTAAGGGCAGGGTGAAATATCTCCCTGGCTTCGGCTGACAACGTGTAGAGCCAACATCTGGAGAAGCAGCCTGGCCTTGCAAGAAATTGCGCCGGGATTGTGCCAGCCCAAGGCGCCTCTGTCCTAATGGCCCAAAGGCTGGTTGTCATCTCCCCTTCCCAATTTGCCGCCCCCGTCAGTGACAGCCAGACCCTCAAGCTTTAGCAAGCGCTCCCCTAACCTTGCCGAAGTGGCAGCTGCCAAAGCACCCAGCCGACGGGGCTAGCCAGGAGGGGGCCAGCAAGGTAATAGGGGTGGACATCTCATACACCACCACAACGGCGCAGTACATGATGAAGTCACCATACAGTGGCCCTTTGGCGTGCTCCTATTTGTGTCTGCAGCAGCGTGCCGGGGAGTGCAGACCCTTTTCCTTTGGCTGCCCCAAGCAGAAGCGGGGAGGCCCGAGTGGAGCGATGGAAAGCTGCCAAGCATCCCGGCTAAAGCTGCTCTGCCCGGCCTGCCGGCATCTTTTCCCCCACAGCAGGAATACCTTCGAGGTACAACAGCTGCTCCAAAACAGGAGAAAAGTCTCTTATCTGGCACAGCATCACCTCGGCAGAGGAGCCTGCAAGAGGCATGCAATAAAAACAGGGTGGTAACCATAAATCACCAGGATCTTTTTGGCTGTGCAGAGGCCTTTCAGAGCCATAAGGCAAGGCAAGACTGCTGCCCCAAGGGACCTGGAACCGCATTTGGGCTGATAACCACACAAGCGCGCACACACACACACATGAATGGGCGCAGAGCTCGAAAAGCCAGGGGTGAAGGGGAATCACATTTAAGGATTGAAAACAGCAACGAAAAAACTTTCTTTCCTCCCCACAAAATCATTAAAGGGTTTTGAGTCCTTTCAGTCATGGCATCTTCAACACAGGCTTTGTTTAGATAAACAAATTGCTTTAAATGAACTTTGTTAGCCCTCCCAAGCCATTCGTTAAATGCAGGATAATTGCCAAATGTGGAGGTGACAGTTTTACTGAGAACCTTTTTCCTCTAGAAAGCTCCTTCACTTGCTGCTAAAAAACAATCTGCACTTCGTACCAAGACCACCCTTAAAAAAAACACTTCCCTCTTTTGGGAGAAAAAGAACCCAACCTCCAAACTGTGCCTCTTTCAGACCCAATTTCCAAAATACTAAGTACTAAAATTTGCTAGCTAACACCCAAAAGGTTTTATATTCATCAGCAAGGTAAGTGAGGTTGCCTTTTCTAACCAAAAATGAGACAAATTCAGCCCGCGCAGCACTGGCCCAGCCACTCTGCCCCCCAACAGATGGACAAACCAAGTTCTTGGATGTGGCATCAACCCCTCCTGAAATCCACAGACAGCACAGGGGCTCATGCCCTCTCAAAAATATTCTGAACAGCCGCTTTAATCCCCCTTTCCATTGCACTTACTGAAAAGAAGGAGGGAAAAAAAAAAAAAAACCCAACCCAAAATCCAACACCTTGCCCTTCTGTGGCTCAGCCTTGCCACGCTGCACCAAATTCAGGTGTCCAGCAATATTTAAGACGAGCTGGGAATGGTTCAGATTAAGCAAAGCCAGGCGCGGGACGGCGCGGCGGCCGAGCCCAGGCTGCTGTACTGCCCTATACTCACGCCCCGGCAGATGAGCGGGGCTCAAATCATCCGGCCAGCACGGGGTGGGGGAATCGACCGGCGAAAACCCACAGACCAGCAGCCCCAACCCCAATTTCTTCAGAGACAGAAATAAAAGATCACATTCACCAACCTAATAAACGTTACACCTGGGGCACAGCTTGGCTTCACACAGCAGATCGTACATCTCCAGCCCTTCGGAAGAGCTGAGACACCACGGGAAATGCTTGGGTTGGGTTTGCTTTTGTCAGACACCACACACAGAGCACGGCGATGGGACCAGTGATGGGGAAGGGCCTTTCATTTCCCCAGCATCAGATCAAAATCCCACCCGGGTCAGCTTCTGCTTGCTGCCTGATAGCTGTTAAAAAGCCTCTGCCAAACGAGTTGGCTGTTTTAATCCAGTTTCAAGTGGATTGTGCTTAGATCCCAAGGTGGTAAAAGCTTTAGCAATCAAGTGGACAGGCACATACCCTCCACATAAAGCTCAGTACAACCAGTACTAATCAGCAGCAGCCAGGCAGGAGAGAAGCCAAGGACAGAGAGCAGGCTGGAAATCCAGTTACCCACTCCATTCCTAGAAATGATTCAGCTAGATTGGACTTACAGCAAACGGGCAGAAGCACAACAAGTAGCTTGTCTTTGCTCCCTACGTTTTATGAATAAGTATTTCAGCTCCTGAACCCTTGATCTTTCTTCCCATAAAATGCTATTGCAAAAGCCAACTCATATTTTCCACACACATGGAAAAGTATTTGCTACCCGTTCAGTTCCTTAAACAAACACACGCACTTACTCACCAGCCTTCTCCCTCCCCCACTTTGCATTTTTTCTTACAAAAATGCTTAAGTTTCTTCTTTCGGGGTCTTTCATTTCAG
Source organism: Vanellus vanellus (assembly GCF_965231255.1). Lineage (NCBI taxonomy): Eukaryota > Metazoa > Chordata > Aves > Charadriiformes > Charadriidae > Vanellus > Vanellus vanellus. Next base: position 78,464,477 of record NC_138907.1, read on the forward strand.
TATTACAGTATTCTTATTGGCTGTGCCATCACTAACTTTTGGAGGGCAGCAGACGACTTCAGGACGACACAGTGAGCCATCAAAATGAACACTAGGATTTCTGCATTCTGTTTACAACCTTATCAGAGCATGGCATCTTCCTGTGAGATTTTCACTCTTGCAGCGCCGTTGACAAGTGAATGAGAAATTAGTAAACGCCTTGTCTGCATTGCAATAAAATAAATTAAAAAAAAAAAAACAACAAACAGTCTTAAACCCTTTATGGAACAGCAAAGAAGAGGGGTGAAGGGGGTGTTTCGGAAACTGTACATGTGCAGTAACTATGTGTTACTTCCAAAAAACACACTCCCAGCCGTTATGTACAAATACCAGCTGGAAAACAAAGTCCAAGACGAAGTGCCGGCAACTGGTTGAAGCTGCTGGCCGGTGGAGCGCTGCTCAGCTGACACCACGTACCTGCCGTGCTGCCACAGAACGTGCCGGTCCCTCCCGTCCTGGTGTGTCAACGGCACGGCATCCCTCCCTCTCCCTGCCAGGGAAATAACGCAGCTGCCTTGCTGCCCCCCTTTTTTTTTTTTTTTTTTTTTTTTTTTTTTCCTTAAGGGACAGGGAATTTCAACGCAATAAATCTCTGAGCCCGTGCCCAGCTCCATCTCGCCCACACACGCCAGCTTCACCGCGGTACCCTGCTTTTTAGGACCCTTCTTTTTTCCCCCTGCCATGGCCTCATTTGGGAAAAATAACCCTCTCCGCCGCCTGAAAGATGTCGTGATTAAGCTTGAAGATTGGCAGCCATGTTATTGCCTGTCATTATCCCCTTAGGCCTCTGGGATTACTGCTTTCACTGACCATTACCGGCGTGCTCCCAGGAGCTGTGCCATGTTAAATGGCCTCTCCGACGGCCCCGGCCATCCGCCGCAAACCCCCCAACGCTGCTAAAAGGCCCCAGCAGCCGAGGACGAATCCCTGCAGCAAAACACACTAAAACTTTTCTGGGTGCGAACACAGGAGCGACAATAAGTGTGATAAGCACTGTCTCGCCAGGCCGCTGCCCTTCGCTACTGTTCAGCCACCTGACGGCCACTGCCAGGTTGCCCAGGTGGCTTCCCAAGAGCATCTCGGTGCCACCATCGCCATGCAGAAAAGTTCCTTCTTCCAGCTTTGCCTGCTGTTTACCTGCGGCAAACCGGCTGAGTGCCACTCTTTACAATGGCAGAGCTATCAGTGGCCACGGCTTGTCGTTTTAGTAAGTCAGCAGAAGACACCAGAGACCACGAAAACATCTTACTGTATGGTTCAATCACAATTTTAGAAAACACACTGCAATTTCCCTCAAAAAAAACCCCATACGAAAAATCCCTTTCTTCTGTAATTTTACAGCAGAGGAAAAACCCACTTTGGGTGAGCTTTCGAGAGGCTTTCCCAAATGATGGATACAGAGAAACCATTGCTGATGTCTCCAGAGCACCTTCTTTTAATTTTGACAATTAAATGCATTAGCGTAAGGTTCAGCATCTGTTGCAGCTGCAAACACTCTAGCTGAAACCTGCAAGCTACATACTTGTTCAACCAGATTCATGTTATTATCTTTTCCCTTTCCCTTCGTTGTGGCAAGAGTAACATTTAATTAGATGAGGGAAGAAAAAAAAAGCCCGTATTATTTATAACTATAGCGCAAGACATTATTTTTAGCTGAAGAACTCTTAAGAAAGAAACAGTGCCCAGACTGATTTTCATGTATGACTTCCTGAATTTGTGATTCAGAGCCAAATTTCAGGGACAAGTTTAATTTAGGTTTTGATCCTTTTGACCTCAGCACATTAGCAAGAGCTCCGGTTTTAGTGCTTGAGGCTTCGCTGCTTCTGAGCTCGATAGATCTAAAACTCAACAGGTCCCTCGGCTGCAAAAATCAAGTCTTCGGAGAAATAAAGCTGCCAGCCTCCTGCCGTTCTTGGGAAATTTGGGAGGCGGGGGAGCGTCTCTACCCGGGCACAATACCACGCTGATAGGAGCGGGACGTATCCCGTTACGGGAACTGTGCGTTCGCAAACAAGCGCTGGAGTCACAGGCTGTTCTGTGCCACGCGGCGGAGATAACACCGACAGGCTTCACGCTGCAAATCCACCCTCCCCAGCAACTTTTTTTTTTTTTTTAGCCTAAACTATATTTGACTTTGCTGTCAAGTATTTCAGCGCAGCTGCTATTCTCAGGTTCTCCTAAAATACACACAGTAGGTACTGTACTATTGCACGTATAAACATCTACCTTCCTACCACAGCTATTTATGATTAAAATAACTTTTCTCCATTTCTGATTTCATTTCCTCTCTCTGGGTCCCATTCTACATTACACAGGAGTCGCTTTCAAGACTGTGCCCAGGACCAACCTCAAGCACGAAATAAAGAAATAAAATGTTAGCCTACTTAGAAGTTTAGAATTTAATGTCCAGTTTCTCTTATAGGTGACCTACAAGCAGGACTTGATCTCTGATGCTTCATGGTTTAGGGAAAAGAAAGGATTGAAAGTCAGCAATGGGCTGAGGGGATGGTGGAAGGGAGCTGCCTATCATCTGCTGTTCCTCAGGTACCACCAGTGTTGGTTCCAGTCTCTGCTGGGCTTAATACATCTCTTACTGGGGCTTGCACAGGATGAGTCCTCTCTAAAGATCTGACCCAACTGCAGCTATCACGGCCAAAAATCGTGCAGTTGCACAACAGCTGCACTTCGCAGTGGTGGATCTTACTCCATCTGAAAACAAACCCCTTGGGTGAAGAAGACGACACATACTTTTTGGCTGCGCAGGAAAAGGATGAAATGGTAGCGTGCAATTTAACAGGCTCTTCCACTCTTCTGGGACGCTTTCACGGTTCAGGGGTTCTCTGCTGATGTGATGCATGACAAGGAGCCAGTGGCTCCTCTGCCCTGAAACCCACAGCATCAACTCCAAAACTCACATGTCCAGCTTGGCAAAGGGTTTTCCTCACACAAACACATTTTGTTTCCATCCACCCTCACACCAGGCAAGTGTGGAAGTAAAACACAGCAGTTACAGAGATGAGGGGGGTGGTAGACAGGAACAGACACCTCCACCTCCCCAGCCACTAAGTTTTCAGATGAGCTCCAAGCAACAGCTCTCTCTACAGCACTCAGTGGTCAGCGGTCAGGATGTTTAGACAGATGTTCCCAGCACCCAGTCCTCATCCAAAACCCCCCTCGGAGGTACCAGGTCCACTCAAGAGGATCTTGCTATCAGCGCATATATCCTTCCATAATCAAACACGGTCATGCCCAAAGCTTCTTTTCCTCCCAAACTTTTTGCACAATCCGTAACTTCAGCATGACATTAGCTCTGACACAGCTGGCAGGCTACAGACAACCTCCTAACTCTCAGAAAGGCTACTCCGGACATAGTTGAGCAGCCTCATGACTTGTCCATGACCGTCCTGCCTACTCAGCCAGCGATTAACAAATAATTAACCCACACTGAAGCAAAGGCTCCTTTCTGCCTGATGGGCTGGGACCTCAAGCTTTCAGTGCGAAGCTCCTTTGTACTGAACCCACCATGCCCTAGAAATCTTTCTGTGGGCAGCCGTATGCTACGAAAACAACAATACAAACAGCAAAGATTAATGGGGTTCATCTCTTGCTGCTAAAGGAAAATGAATACAACTTGTACAAACCATTCTGAGGTGATAAGGAAACTGGGCTGAGTGAGGCTGAACCCGGACTCTGTGACCCCATGGCACATGTCCAAGCGCAGCAAGAGGAAGCTCCCACGAATTATTCAGTTCCTGAAGCTGAACCACAACCCACCCCAGCAGGTCCCAGCTGCCGGCACAGGCACCAGCGCAGCAAGGCTACGTTTCGGCAGCGCCGCGCTCTGCTCTGCCTCCCGTACGGCCGCTTCCACTCAGTTACCAGCACTTAAAATGGGCTGCATGGCTGAAGTAGCATCAGGAGACAAGCAGCATTCAGTCTCAGGGGAATGCGGAGTACAGGAAGTGGCTGGCACTGGTTTGTGTAATTTCAGCCTTTCTCAGATGCTAAGAAAAGTTGTCTTTCGTTAAGATTCTTGCCGTTGCCACTACTGCACAACGGCAGAAAAATGTTAGTTACCCGGTCCCTTCCTCAAACACAATCTAACCGAGGGCCTCGTCCCACTGGAGTGGAGACGGTGCGAATGCACAACCCAGGTGGCACACAACCACAGAACAGCTATCTTCATCCTTGGTTGAGCCCAACCAAGCAGTTGGATACCTGCATACATAGACACACTTTGAACCTGTCTCTTCCTTAGACAATCCGGTAGTTTTCCTAAACAGCTGTTGTTTCACTAGACCCTTAGTCTCCCTTCTCCTTGCTTTTAAGTTCCCCTTTATTTATAATCAGATTTTGCATGAGGACTTTACAGAAATTTGCACTTCTAGGATGGAGAAGTGAAATTTGTGATCCGATGTCAGTAAATCAGGGTCCAGGGACTGCAAATAAATATATTTTGCTGCCTGTTCTCTCTGCTCCAAAGCCCATCATCGCTGGAAATGCGAGGCTGGTATTCTTCTGACATTTGCTCATTTAGAAAGACTGCTGGATTTGTAGTCAGAGGAGACCCCCCACCCCCGCCCTTGTCCTGCTCTGCCCTCAAGATCAGACTGACAGGGAAGGCTGTTGGGAAGACTTTTTTTGTCCTGACTTCTGGCATGGGATCCTCTGGACATCTCATTTAACAGACACCCTGCACCTGCAATGCGCTCAGTTTCTCCTGGTCTTTGCATGCCGTATGTAAGTGTTGCAGCTTCTGTATTTTAACTACGGGACTTTGGTTTGTCTGAAGGTGACAGAAAAGCGATTTGTCCGACATGGTGGGTGGGATTACACGACCAGATTTCTGTGCACCCCTTGGAGCACGGCGCTCACCGCTCGTCTGTCCTCTGCTATCAGGGACTGGGCTTAGCAATGCAGGGGACTGGTCCAGACCCACCAACTTCAGGTCCATCAAAACCTCTTTCTCTGTAGGAGAGAAAGGTGCACATATGTTGCAAAAATAAACTTACTTACATGTCAGAACCCAACGTCATATGGTTTTCTTTGAATTTTTTGTACCTACTTTTCACACCTTTTAACTGAAAGAAGTAGTGGTTTACAGCTGGGAGACTTGCTTCAAACAAACCCCTGTTTGATAGCCTAATCTCAAACGAGGGCATGTTAACTCAAGGTTGTTACCTCTTCCAGCTCCTTTCCTCACACACTGGAAAACAAACAAAAACCACAAAGGGCACACGGAAAAGCCTCGATGCAGTACTGACAGGACAGATTTTCTGATTCACCTTCAACCTCTTCACTTTTGTGTTTTCCTCAGACACTAGGTCGTATGAACAGGTTCTTGTGTCTACACAGGTTGCCAATTTCTAACTCCTGTAGGCTTCAATGCATGATGAGCAGCACGGAAAACAAGTTATTTAAACTCCTCCACACTCCACGAAGGCATAGGAGAACCTCCGCTGGCCGCCAGCGTCCTGCAGTACCGACACTGTTTCTAAAACTTACAAACCAGCCCCCAGCAGGTACTGCTGCGCAGGCACTTACCTGCACTTTAAATATGGATGTTTGAATTTTTTAATGCACAGAAAGCACACAATGCAAAAGGAAACAATTTGAGCACGACACAGAGCTGCACGGTAATGCTCCCTCCGTGTTCCGCAGCTAAAGCTCCAGCCGACAGCGCCAGCTACATGACAGAAATACTCCATCAAGCCAGTGCTACGGCTCTGCAAAACTGTAAATGATTACAGAATAATGCCCTGCAATCAAAGAACAAAATGTGTGCTGTAGATTAATCACTTTCCAAGACGGGAAAGGAAAGATAGGCTTGAGAGATAAATCTGGCTGGGGTGTTTATGCAAGCGTATCATGCTCCTTAGTACTGAATGTCCCAGAACTTACAGAGGAAGTAAACACTGTGCTGGGGGGGTGTGCGGGGGGTGTGCGAGGGGTGTGTGTATGTGCCTGTGCCCGTGCTCACAGCCCGAAATGGGACAGCTTGTGAAAAATGCCTAACTTCCAGTTATGAAACACCAGCCTCAGCGGTCCCCTGATTGCCAGCTATATTGCTACCGCCCAGGAAAATCTAAAACAGGGACCCATTCGGATACAGCCGACACGTCTCTTTAGCATTTCAAACTTCCCTATAGAAGTCCCCGGGGATGCCCGCAGACTCCTGAGCCCTCTCCCCGCCGTCGCTCAGCAGCCGCAGCAGGCAGACAGCCTGTTCGAAGGCAGGGACTGCGACCGCTTCTGGTTGGGATTTACTTCTGGAGGCGCGCTCCGGCAACCTACATTTTCAGTGTCCCTCTAGCATATAATCATGCTGCTTTTGGCTGCTTAAGCAATGCCAGCTTTCATGCATTCCTCGTTTTTGCGTAAACGTATTTACATTTGTAACTCCTAACTGGCTTAATGCTGCACAGGCATTTTGAGGCAAACCCTACCAGCACTTGAATTAAATGCAACACTTGGTTGATGAGAAGCTCAACATGAGCTGGCAATGCGTGCTCACAGCCCAGAAAGCCAACCGCATCCTGGGCTGCATCAGAAGAAGTGTGGCCAGCAGGTCAAAGGAGATGATTCTGCCCCTCTACTCCACTCTCGTGAGACCCCACCTGGAGTACTGCGGCCAGCTCCAGAGCCCCCAACATAAGAAGGACATGGACCTGTTGGAGTGAGACCACAAAGACTGCAGGGCTGGAGCCCCTCTCCTATGAAGACAGGCTGAAAGAGTTGGGGTTGTTCACCCTGGAGAAGAGAAGGCTCCAGGGAGACCTTATAGCAGCCTTCCCGTACCTAACGGGGGCCTACAGGAAAGATGGGGAGGTACTCTTTATCAGGGAGTGTAGCAGTAGGATGAGGGGTAATGGTTTTAAACTGAAAGTGGGTAGATTTAGATTAGATATTAGGAAGAAATTCTTTACTGTGAGTGTGGTGAGACATTGGAACAGGTTGCCTAGAGAGGCTGTGGATGCCCCATCCCTGGAAGTGTTCAAGGCCAGGCTGGATCCGGCTTTGAGCAACCTGGTCTAGTGGAAGTTGTCCCTGGCCATGGCAGGGGGGTTGGAACTAGGTGATCTTTAAGGTCCCTTCCAACTCTAACCATTCTATGATTCTATGACTTTGACAGTCAACTGCAAACACAGTGAACAACAGACAGACCGGCTGAACGAGGGGGGCTGCATTTCCAGAGGGCTCCTGGTGACTCCGGCGATGGTGTGAGCAAGGGCCAACCCAAGCGGGGGCTTCAGCTGAGCAGGCCTGCGAAAACACCACGCTGCCCTGGCACGAAACCCAAAAGTGAAGGAGGGAAGCAGCCTCAAGCCTGACCCCAATCTTGCAGGGCGAAACTGTGCAGCTCTAAACTTGCGCCGGTGAACTGGGGTCGCGGCATGCTCCCGCGGCGCCTGCTGAGAGGCACATTCACAATCTGTGAGGTCATAAATTAAACCGCGCCTGAGTATGTTGCGTCATGACTGCTCCATGCCACCTGTGACGGGTGTCACAGAGGCCGGCGACCTGGATTTAGACCAGGGGCTGCACGTAAAAAACGAGGGGTTCGCTGGGCAGCCCCTCTGCAAAAGCTCTCTAGGGGCCTACACTGCGGCAGCCCGACTTACAAAAGTGCTGAGTCCCCTTACCATGATTCAACAAATTACAAAAAAAAGTTACGAAATCTCCATGCAGAGAGTTTCAGTTGCCACCGTCAGCTTCAGAGGAGATCGGGGCACCACGCTGCAATTCCTCACCTGAGGATGACAATTCTACACCAAAAGCATATTTCCACACCAGAGCTGATAAAAATTTCCCAAAAACAAAAGCAAGATACAGTGCCAGGGTATGCCCTGCAGCGGTGCTGCATATAGGGAAAAATACTTCACAGAAACCAACTATTGAAGGTCCGTCCTCCTTGCAAATATCTGGCTTTGTATTAAAACCAATTAACAATAATCTACTAATAACAAGACTGTGATGTAGCTGCGAGATTCCCCTAAAGCAAAATCCTGCCAATGTTAGTAATTGATTCGGCAACATGCACCAACTCAACGGCACAGGCGTCTCCAATTCTTGGAAACATTACATCCAGTCTAATTCCCCCTCAAGGTCACCACAACCATCAGAAAATCCCCGTACATGGTGACCCAGAGAGCTGTGATCAAATAGCTGTTATCAATAGGCTGGGAAACCGGAATGCAGTACCCAAAAGGCATCAGCCAGCCACCAGTGAAACCTTCAGCCAACCGAGCTACTGGAATGGTGTGGGGAGCTGTGGCAGAGAACGAACCGCAGATTTGTTTTGCAGGAGAGGAAGCCGGGCATGCCAGATTTGCTTTCGCGCAGTTTGCTGCGATGCCTGTTTGCATGCATTTTATTGCAACAGAAAGAGGACAGGCCCTCCTGTTACCTGATTAAAGTTCCTTCCTGATAAAAGCTCAAAACAAGGCACTCATAAACTGCTCGCTCTATGCATAAGCTCTTTAAAAGGTCAATATAAGGTTATTCACACCATTAAATGACTTGATCTAGCACCGAGTCCATTGGAAGCTGCCTACTGACTAGGACAGAAGCAAAGCTGCACCCAGCGCAAGCAGCAAAGGTGTCACAGAATCATATAGTGGTTTAGGTTGGAAAGGACCTTGAAGATCATCGAGTTCCAACCCCCCTGCCACAGACAGGGACACCTCCCACTAGACCAGGTTGCCCAAGGCCAGGTCCAGCCTGGCCTTGAACACCTCCAGGGATGGGGCCTCAACAACCTCTCTGGGCAACCTGTTCCAGTGCCTTACCACCCTCAAAGTGAAAAACTTCTTCCTAATGTTCAATCTGAACCTGCCCTCTTCTAGTTTAAGGCCATTCCCCCTTGTCCTATCGCTACATGCCCTAGTAGTGTCCATCCTCCCACGTTCCGGGGCACCACCTCACAGCTTTAAGCAACTATTCAGCGTGAGTTTCTCAGTCTAATTCTGACAACAAAAAGCCTGTGACCAGCTTCCCACCTAGGTGTGGAGGCATTTACCAGAATCATTAAAGACCCGGCATGAAGTTAGCAGCAAGAGGCAGAAGGTACAAGAAAACCAGGGGGCTATGTAAGGAAAAGGCTCTTTGTATTTTCCAGTCTAAATACACCCAGTCAGAGGGCACCTACTAGAGGACGCAGAATCTGGTATGACTATGGACTGTACACTTTCATGTCTTATATATTACCAGTGAGGGACTTGTGTGTCTCCTTCCTTCTCACCGATAGGGAAGGGAAAAGGAACAGCCCCTCACCGCAGAAATGAGAGCAATTACTACACACACCATTAAATACTCAAGGGACAGCTCAGTAGCCCTATGAACTGTATGATCTCAGGCACTGTTCGCTGTCAAGTTCAGGCCATACCAAAACAGAGATCGAAGTCTCTCTAAGGTTGGATCCTCCATCTCTGGCACAGATGAGCAATCCCTCTGTACACAGTATCAGCAGCAGGAACAGGACTACCCAAATGACTAAGGATTTGCACATCGACAGCACCAGGACTACTTACCTAAGGGTGGATTAGTTAAAAAAATAAACAATGTTGTAAATTATAGGTGGTACTGTGAGCCCCACCTACACCTCGTATTGTCCAACACTTCCTATTATAAAACCCTGTTCCCCGTTGCAAGTAGCTTTGCCAACCTGAACTGAAACTGGGATTAGGAACAGGGTAAGTGGACCTGGATAGGAAAAATGACATGGGAAACAGGGAATCCAGGGGGAAAATGTGGAATGGGGAGCTGGACAAAAAAAAACAGCAAGCTGGACAAGGACAGCAGATCTGGGAAGCAGAGGAGGTGGGCAGAGGGGTGGGAGATCACAGGAAAAGGAAGGAGGGATGCATGGAGCAGGACTGGAAATCGCAGGGATGGAGGCTGGGACAGGAGACCGCGGGGGGCAAGGAGACTGGGGAGGGGAGAGGAGGACACAGGGTCTGGGACGGTGCCCATCAGGGAAGCCCACAGATACTGGGGAGGAGAAAGACACAGGTGAGCACACCAGGAAGGGTGCATTTCTTTACTCAAGAGCCTAGCGCAACAAATATGGCACAGGGCCCACGCAGAGATCACGGGAGGATGAGCCGAAACCCTGAATACCCCTTGAAGCATCCAGCCCAACAAGGAGACTGGGGGTGGATACAGCGTGCGAGCTCGTTACTAACCATGCTGTCATAGCCAGCATGAGAAGTAATTTCAAGTGTTAGAGGCAATTTTATTTGTGACACTTGGTACTTCTCGAGCACTTGGCTTTTATATTGAAACATTTTTTCGGTGTAGATTTTCGTATAAATGAAGTACTCTCTTACTTAGTACTTCTGCTCGGCACTCCACTGAACAGTGTTCTCTATCCACAGAGATACTCCAGTGATATGCAGTTAATGGTCAAGCCATGCGAAATCCAACTTTCCTACTCCCTGTCTGCTCCTGGAAAATGGGAAAGGCCCATCACTGGCATTGCTCAAACCCACCCGCTGTACCGTGGTGCTTCTAGGGAGAAAGCTGTTGGCCCCTGCACAGCTGTACCCACCTGGAAGATTCAGTGGTTTGATACCTGATACAGTTGACCGAAGAAAATAAGGAAACAGTCATCTCTCAGCCCATGCAGAGTTTTTTTTTAAAAAACAAACAAACAAACAAAAAAACAAACAAAAAAATAAACAGCAACCATCCAACGAAAATGTCAAACCAGAAACCAGGCACTCAAGACTGGATAAATTTAGTAAGATGTCATGATTCAACAATTGAAGGAAATCCATATTTAATTTCTCAAACAACTGCTATCATACTGTTCAAGCAAACTGTTTTTCCTTCAGGCTGAGGGGACACCAAATCCACACTATTTCTCAATTTACTACTTTTTTCCTTTTTTTTTTCCCTTCAATTAGAGAACATTGTCATTTCACATGCTTAGTACGAGCCTGAATAAAAAATGACATGTGAGAAGCTTTTGCCAGGGTTAAGTCCCTACACAGCTGTTGGAAAAACCCAAAATGAACATTTTATCCTGGCCAAATCACTGTTCTTTTCACTATTTATACTCTTGGATGCAGCAGCTGCAAGTGACGCTACAGGTCATGTTGTCCTAAATGGACAAAGAATCTGAGGATCCTCTCAAGTTTTGGAGGCTTGTTTGTACTTCGGTTCTCCCACTCAATACTTCACAGCACTGCTGCACCAATGCCAAGTTGCTGCGAGTTTAAGTAGGGTACAAAACTCTGGTCAGAACTGATTTTTCAGTTAAGATTTTCCATCTTTAAAAAAAAGAAAAAAAAAAGAAGAAAAAAGACTATTTTTCCTGCTTCCATTTTTCAGCACCATAGGATCAACACTGGCTGCTCAGCTGATAATACCCCTCTTTATTTAAAGTTATTTTTCTCCTTTCACCACCCACATTCATCTGGGACTTATTCAGTATTATTCTGCCTGACACCAGTCCAAAACAGCAAACAATTTCTGTAACAGCACAATACGCGGAGCGGACCCTAAAGGAGGCGCTTTGTCATCCAAGAATCCCCTTATGCAACTTGCAGTTATGTACCAAAAATAATGTTGAAAAACCTGTAAGGAGGTTAGAAACAGCTGTGCCTTTAACAGAACAACTTCTCTGCTATCAGGACCAGCATTTTACAAGCGGGGAAACGTTTCTGCTGTACTTTGGCCTTCTGTCATCAGAGAGGTGGAGATTTATGCCCTTTCTCCTTCTAAATTAGACTCCTTCAGTGCCCTATTTTATATTCTTCCTGACAGGTCCCTATTTTGTTTTTAAAAAAAACCTGCTGTCGCTGTGTTGCATAGCAAAAGACCTTTCCAGCCGAAAGAGAAAACTCCTGCCACTGACTCAAGCGGCAAGAGGTAACTCTGCGGTTAAAACTGCGAGGATAAAATACTTTGCCCAGCAACACATTCATTTCCAGCAGGATTTGATAAAATTATAATTCACTGTCCAGAAAAAGACTAAAACATTAAAGGTATTATACTGAGAAAGTCAAAATAGGTCATTCAATCAGCGTTATTCCCCCTTCATTTCAAACATAATACAAAGCAGTTAAGTAGTTTCTCTTGCAATTAGCATCATCTTTGTCTCCTCGGTGTCTAAAATACACTGGAGATATGGAGCTGCTCTGCCTGCACAGCAGCCCCGGCCCTGCTCACCACCACCACCGACTTCTCAATAAATACAGAGGTGAAATTCTATCTTCAATGATTTCAACTACGACCATTTTCTTTGGTTTTTCCAATTCCTTGGCCCATCACCTCAAATGACAGACCTTTTCCCACTGATTAAAGAGGAGTACGGATGCGCTCAGGAAGAACCCAAACACCTCCAACTGCTAATGCACGTCCCACTCCATCCTCCAACCAGGAGGACTTGCTACCTGGCAGAGCCCTGAAGAAGGTGGGCTAGAAACAGCCTCCCTGGGGAACGGCAGGGTTTTAGAGATCTTTCCTGGATGTGAGAAGTCTGACATATGCTTCAAATGCATTTTCATTTAGAAGAAAATGTTGGAAAGATTTTATTTGTGTTTCTAATTAGGTAAACAGTATGCTTCTTCCACCTGCTCCAAGCTACCCCACTAGGCCCAGTAGACATCAGATGTCTGTGAACATACATCAGGTTGATTTACTCCCTACTGCGAGTTCACAGAATCCTTCCTCCTCCCAGCCCCGTATGCCACTACCTCATGGCATACACACTTTCCCTCTTTTTTTGTATGTAAAGTGGCCTCACTATTGATTTTCAAATACCTTCTTAAGCACACAGCTCCCTTCCCCAGAGCTTCCCAAAAACCAGCTCCTCATAAAAGATTTCTCTCCTATCCCAAGTGTACAAACCTTCTAGTACATTTCAATCAAAAGTATTTTTGCCGTGCACGAGCCAGGCTGTAAGAGCAATAGGGCAAGAAATAAATCTCAACATGCTATGGAAAGCGAGAATTACACTGTCAACATCATGACGAAAAGAACAGTATTAGGTTCGGAGCTTTTGGCTGCTGCACAAACTAGGCTGGAAACCTCTGGCTCAATCCATGCAGAGCTCTGACACGATTTCCATTTTAAAATCAAAGATTTTAGATGTGGCCCATTTATCTGGGCCACATATATGGCTCAGGCGACACAAGTGCAGAAGCTGCTTGCCCGAGATTCACAAGATGCTTTGGGGTTTTTACAGCTCCTCAGTGGCAGTGTCATTCTTGGTGCCAATGCTGTTCTCCTACAAAGGCATGGTAGGACCAGCAGCCTCCCATTGTAGGTCTTGATGAATACTTAAAGAAGCACCATTCACTCTGAAACCTGACATCTCAGACAAATGGTTTTGAGTTCCCCCATACAGTGAAACTTTTAAACACAACAGATCGCGTTGCACAAAAACAGGGACAGTGGCTCTATGTGTCTCAGCTTACAAGCATCTCAGGACACGACTTGAACTGGCGTCACCTTCTCCTACGAATTCCTGGAAAAAAAACATTCTCTGAAAATTAGCTAAGGTCCAGAGCAGTTTTGCAGAACAAACAGCAGGTTATAGGCTTTCAGGAAACTGTATCACTGCTCTCAGCACAAAATCAATCAGCAAAAAAGGTGATAACGTGGGAGCCTGTGAGAGTCTCACACAAAGACATTCTTTGTTGAGCACTGTTCTCACTTATCAAACGCCAAATTTTATGTACTAAGCATATCTAGAACTTTACATATGAAACTGATAAATCCTCCATGAAGTACTAGCAAACATATTGACACAAGATAGGTGTTCACTGCCTAACTTCACAAATACCCGCTAAGTCAGAAACTTTTGATCTCGATTAAGTCTCGCATTTTAAGGTATGTTTACACTGCAAATTTCATGTGAGAAAGTAGGGCTAGCTTTGGTCATAACGTGTCTTTGGAGAGATGAAATAGCTGCTTGAAAAGCTAGTGTAGAGAGAAAAGAAAACAAATACAGCAGGTTTTAAGAGCACTGACACATAACTGGCGTATATATCAAGATAATTCAGTCCACATTCTAGGTAAAACAAATATGGCCCTGGAAGTCGTGTCCTAAAATGATTTCTTTAGAAAAATACATTTATTCTTCTTCATCCTATTTTGGAAAAAATGCAGAAACCAACATGGTACAGCATGAGAAAACACTAAGTTATATGGGCAAATCATCTACAGCGTCAGAGGTGCTGGCTGTCTAGACTAGGAGGGTAGTTTGTATTAGAATATTATTAGGTAATTAATATGTTTTTAAACAAAGCTTTGTTTACTTAAGCACAACACTGTTACTAATACTCCCTGGTCCTGCTCAGTCCTCACCGCAAGTCCAGGCTCAGCTGCAACCAGGATTTTAAGTGCTGCTGGCTTGAGCCTTACTAACATTAATGCAAACGCACGCTGCTGCAGAACCACGGGAGAGCCCCACTCCGCTGCTTTAAAATGCCCTTTAGCAGGGGCCAGAGCCAGACCCTGCTCTCTTTACTTCATCTACCCGTGAAAGCTGCACCATCACAGACCGGGCTGCGTCCATGTAAACCGGTTTTCATTCCCGCTAACGAACTGCTTCAGGCCGAGCAGTCGCAGTAGCCGAGAGGCAGAGCGAAGCCCGAGCAGACGCCTGCCGACGTGTTTGGGTGCTCCTCTATCTGTCCTCCCCCAGCCGACCGCTCTCCGTCCTCATCAGCCTTCCCACTTATCTGCTGCCTCCCACTCCTCTGGGGTCAGGATAAGCAAATGTCACCTCCCTGTCCAAGCGCTGGCGTCCAGCCCCGGACCTGCCCTTTTCTGCTCAGGCGACTCGGGAGCCAGCAAACCCACCGAAAACTTTTTTCCTAGGACTGCATCCCACCCGCTGGTCAGTCCTGGCCGTCCCTGTGGCCTCCGCTGTTCCCTAGGGAGAGCCGAAGGTCTCGGAAAGCCGGGGATGGGGAGGCGGGCTGGCCTGAAGGCACTGCACGGCTGAGGGCTGGGTTATGAGCAGCCTCCGGGCAGACCCACAGCACAACACGGAGTGTGAAGGCAGCCTCAGAGGCAGGTGTCAACGGAGAAAAACAGCACCTTTGGCAGCGCCTCTGCCTCCTGCCCTCATTCCGGAGCTCTGGACAGGATTTTGGCATGCAGACGTCAGCGCAGACCCACCCTTCACCTCGGCACGGGCAGTGGGTGAAGGGATGCAGAAGTGGCACGATCCAGTGACTCACCCCATGGCAAAGCCACACCTGACCGCTGGCAGCACTCGCGTACGGCAGCCGGAGACTGCACAGGCAGAGCCCCACACCCACCGCCAGCAGCCTCCTGCCTCCCCCCCAAAACTGGCAGGGAGCACTCTCTGGGAGACTCGGAGGCACAAGCTGGAAAAGCCCTGAGGACGAGCTGTCGGTGCCACACGCCGTTGTCCTCCTCGCTTCAAATGGACCTTCTTCCTCCAGCCCTGCGGCAAGGATCCGCGGGCTGCCTCTGCCCTCCTGTCCCGGCGCACACCTCCCTCGCACGTCCCTTCACACGTGGCAAGCGGCAACTTCACCAGTAGGAGAAAAGTAATAAAGAAAAGCAAAAGAATACCTTGCCAAATAAACTTGTTCAAGTGAGAACCCAGCACTTCATAATTCAGCTCCTAAGTACATGGCATGTTGCGATCAAGCAAGCAATACATTCAATTCGTTAGCACAAGTCTGTTACAACAGCTGATTTTTCACAAGGCATTCTTTACCAGTGCAAATCCCCAGAAAGGCATTACTCTGTCAGTGAAAACTTACAATGGTGTTTTATATCAGTAGAAGTATTTAAATAGCCTTTATTTTTAATAGGTACCAGCGTAGAGATAAAGAGAATTGCCCCAATAAGCAAAGTCCAGGTAGGACACACACACACAGAGTTATTAACAAGTCACCAACACTGTTAACTCCTGACCTGCCTCAAATTCCCCAGCAAAGCAGCATTACGAGCATATCAGTCCTTGAGCAAATGTGCAAGGGGGGTGGCCCAGAGGAAGGACTCTGGCTTTGCAGGGCAAGACCGGCTCCTCCCAGACCTCACAGAGACGCGCAGCATCAGGAGGAACCACTCTGGCAAAAAGCAATGGCGACACAGCGATGCTCTCCTCCTCCAGCCACGCTGACAGGCAGCTCCCTCGCTCTTTCACCACAAGGATGAGGCAGAGCACTAACGCAGTCACTCCCTTGTTCCCAACCCTGTACGCTGCCCTGAAATTGCTCTTCATCAGTCTCGTAGCCCAATCCCCTCCACGCTGTATCCCCAGCCGAAATGCGGCTACACGCCCTGCGCCGTTATGAGCCAGCCCTCCATTTCCCACAGAGGCACCCCATGCACCATGCCACCCCCCCAGCTGATGTTATGAAGGGGAGGATGGAGAAGGTGAAGTAGGACATAACGTCCTTGGAGTCTCACAAGACAGGAACGAGGAATTGGGGGACGGGGAATTGAGCAATGGAATTAATCTTTTTTAAATATCAGTATTTGAAAACTGAACGAGTGCTCTCTGCTTCTTACTCCCCTCATCTCACAGGTTTTAGACCAATGACCTCTGACAACCCTTGCCCAACACATTGCCCAGGAGATAGCATGGATAATGTAGCTGATGAATACAGCAAGACGTAACCTGCTGTTGTTGGAGACCACGCTCCGCTCCAGTGGTGGCCCGCTCTCAACGGCTGCGGGAGCCTCAAGGTCCATCATCCTTGGAGAGCTGAAGACGCCCTCCCTGCGGGGCACCACAGGGCGCCCCAGCAACTCCTACGCGCCCCCTCCAGCCTTGCACACCTGAGCTTTTCCTACTCCTCCACCCCAAACAGGGGCTGGGGCCACATCACTGCAGGCCTCCAGATCTCCCTGCAGTTCCTGGCAAGCTGAGAAGCATGGCTGTTCCTCCAGCTGCCTCAATCAGAGGAGCAAGAGCTGTACCCACCGCTAGCAAAAACCACTTGGAAACAAGCTGGTTTGCTTGGGAAAGCCAAGCTGATGTCAAATAAATGTCAAATACAGATGGGTAAGGAGCCGGTGCCTGTTAGTGCTGCAGTGGTATCCCCCACGCAACTGGACCACCAGAAAACTGGTACAGCCCTTCAGAGAAGCACGGGATACCCCATGCTGACTTTGTCTGAAGCAAGTTACAACAAAACATCTCACTCTGAAGGAAAATCCCCTTCTGTAGACAAGCCACTTTTTAATAATAAGTGCTAAATGGACTATTCAAGCAGGTAATTAATGTTAATTAACATATGTCAGGCCATAAATTGGCTAAATGCACCTCATTTTCCAAGCTTAGTGTGTGGCAATGCTCAGGAAATCGTAACAGAAAAGAACAGCCTAAGTTTGCAGAAGCACAAAAAAAAAGCAAATAAAAGGTTAAGCATAATCTTCACTTAACTCACGGTGTGCTGAGCCAGCACTACTGAAAACTAAATGACCGTGCACATTACTTCAACACTTTATTTTTGCTCCTGAACCACTGTGCTATACACGTACGGTCAGCCCCAAGACAAGCCACATCAAAAAAAAAAAAAAAAAAGCCCTGCAGCTCCCGAGTGCTGTGTTACCAGGCAGGCCTTTATCGGGATGCTTGCTACGTGCTGCAGGACCTGGATGCACCTCCTGCCCCGGGACCCGGCGAGGCTGGTGGCCCTTTTCCAAGCACCAACTTGGGAATGGCCGTTTTTCCTGGGGGGGGAAGGAAACAGCAGTGGGAGGATGCTCAGAGCTCATCCCCTCCAGAGAGGGTCTGCCTCAAAACGCGGAGGGCCTCGTGCCTTTAAAAGAAACTCTCGCTGCCATTTTATAACCCTGCCCTTGGGCGCGTTTTCTGTGACACAGGTAATAGTAGTAAGGCTTTTAAAAAAAAGTGGGAGAGAAACAAGAACACACAAAGATTTTAGTCTTAAGTAACAACTTGCATTAGGAAACACTTTCAGTTTCTGCCTTGGCAAGCTGCCACTACACCAAGACCCACTATAATTGCATTGCAAATAAGAAACAATCCTCACAAAAGATTTTCCATACTTCCACGCAAAATAACCGGCTGCCAAAATCTTGCAGGGCACCTTTAGGAGGCTGCCACCTAGAGAAATGCTTTGGCTGTTTATCCTCCGTTTTCCCTCACCTCCAAGGCGATCCCTTCGGCCTCCCTTTGGACCCAGCACACCCACCGTAAATTTTCTGGGGTGATTTCATGCTTGTTCTCCCCATCCACCCCACGCAAGCCGGCTGAAAACAGCCCGTCCGCTGCAGGGGGCTGTGGGGGGGCTGCACACCCACCCCCCTGGCGCTGCCTGCCCTCTGCAAGGGGCGCCACCGACCCCGCGTTTCTACTTTGTCCACGTCAGCACAAAGAGCTTTCACAAAACCACCCGGCTAACCCTAATCACTCGCCTTTCTAAATGCACCAGCACGTGCCCAACCTCCCCTAATCTCCCAGGATTACAGCAAAGTGGTGTAGCACCACCAAAATGACCCGAATACAAAACGGCCTCACGTGTAAGACACCGGTAGCTTTACCAGGACAAACCCAAGCAGAAGCAGGAGGTCCCGGGGCAGGACCGCTGAGACGCCTCTGCTCCCCAGCCTGGTAGTCTCTGACACTGTTTGTTCAAGCCAATACAATACAGCGGATATAAAAAAGACGAAGGTGATTTCATTTTTATTAGCATTAACCATGTACTTTCAAACACACGGGGAAGTGTAGGAGCCAACCTCTTGACTCTCAAGCCTCCTATTTTAAATACACTCAAATATTGACACTAATAACCTACTACAGACAACACCGATGCTGCATGACTGTTTTCGGTAACCTTCTGCCTCTGAAGAACTGAGGTACATCAATTCCAGTATTTATCACGCAGGTCCACCTGACAGCAATACTATCCTGCATCTTTCACTGGAGGTTTCCCATTCATATCAAAAGTTAAGTTTATCAGAGCCTGTGACTCTTTGCAGCTGACGACATTCACCGAGGCGATGTGTTTATATCTGCATTTAACAAGTCCTTCAGTGGAGGTGCTCCTCACTGTCACGCTGTGGATCAAACAATGTCAATGATTCTGGGAGAGCTACTCGGTGTCTCTCTCTCTCTCCTCTAATAGCTGTCGCCTGCCTGCGTGAGCTGAGGAAAAGTGAGATCTTTGATGTACGTTACAGATATAAAATAATAATGTTCACTAATATCTACATATAGTTTCTACTGGGAAGTTTAAACAGTCATTTGTTACTTTGATATTAAAGTATACTCCTCTTTGATGCAAGAAGCTTGTTATCCAGTGGTTTTGACTTTGGGGCTGGAACCGCACATCTCAGCACAAAATTCACTTACAAATGTTACTGAGTATTTTGTTAAAGCACAACATAGTAAGGCTTTGATCAGGTAAGATGCTTAAGCAGTAAGTTTAAGCACACAAGTAATCCCAGTGAAGTCCCAAGGATCCATTCACGTGCTTAAACCCGTGCTCGCTTCAGTAGATCAAAACTTAAAATAATCAGGCTACAGTTTGCAACCCAAACCCTTTTGTACAGACGAACAAGGACAGCTCAAAATTGGGGGGAAAAAAAAAAAAAGTGAGACTATAGTAGAAGGCTGGAAAAAATATTCAGGCTAGCAGTTAACTGGGAAACAGAGCCTTTAAAGGAAAAAAAAAAAAGAATAAAAAGAAAATAAAAGAAAAGAAAAAAAAGACAGCAGGGGGAAAAAATGAAACTGATGCAAACTCCAGTTCTATGCTGCCACTCCTGATAAAGACGCTGTGTGCCAGTCCGAGGAAGGAGAAATAAGAAGAACAGAGTGTGGTGTTGCTTCCTTCCCACATCCTTTGCAAAAAGATGATAAAAAAAGTCCGACATATATTGTGTATCAGCATCTGGCTAACAGATTTAGACATCTGTCTACATTGCTGGCAAATTTCTCAAGTCTTTTCAAGTCTCAATAATTAGAGAAGAGACTCGTGCATTTGCTACGCGGAAGGGACTGCAGCCCTTCGGTACAAATTGGTCAGTAAAATACAGTAAGGAATGATGAAATGTCCACGTACAAAGTTTACAAGAAATCTCCCCTTCAAAGTAAATATCCCAGCAGCTAGTATTTATCTTTTGTGAGGCAGATGAATGCAACAGGTGTTAAACAAATAGGCTTCTGATATAAAAAACAAATCAAAGCAATCAGCTGCATTTAAATTTGGGAACTGCTGGTATCTGTGTATAAAGGACCGGATTCATAGTTTTGCCATACCACTTGACAAAGAGGAAAATAGTCCCCCTAGTGTACTCTTCATGTAGAAAAGACAAGACAGTGCTGCAAGAAATTACAAAATAACATTATAGGAAAAGATACAGAAGTATTTAAGCTATAGTGAAACCGGGCGCCTCTACTATATACATGGACACAAAGGTGTCTGTTTCAGTTTTCTGTTTCAAGATTATTGAGTGAAGTGAGTTACTGCATCCTAAATATTTGGGGGGAAAAACTCATTTTTTAAGTCACCACAGTAGTTTTGTGACTGCAGGACATCGGCAGGGTAACGGATACCTGAATTTGAAAAGATGGGTAGGTCTGGTCATCGAAGAGCCCTCTGGAAGTACCTGCCAGAGCCGCCAGGCACGCTGCATGTCACAAGGGTGAAACCAGCTCACCCTCAGACCTTTTGCTCCCCCCTCCAAGTGATGATAAATATAAATACCGGCCCTCCATGAGTATTCAAAACAGTAGGCGGATATTGAAGCATGCACCTAAACCCTTCCCAGTGACCTGGCAGCGTACAGGATTGTATGACACCAAGCTGCCCGTGGGACACAGCAGTGTCCGCAGCGTGCCGGCTCTACGGCCACGCTCCGTACACTACTGCCCTAGTTAGCTGTCAGGCAGTATTAGGTTAGCTAACGTCCCACTGGGGCCAGGGGGAGGGGGAAGCAAAGAAGATTGTTGAGGGGGGGTGGTGGGGGGCGGGGGTGGTGGTAGTGTATTGGGCAAACCTTATCTGAATTAGCGGAAGCGTAATATATGCCTTCCTAACCACATCTGAAATATCCACTTCTGTTTTAATGCCCTAAGCAAAAAAAAAAAAAAAAAAAAGAAAAAAAAGAAAAAAAAGAAAGGAAAAAGGAAAAAGAAAAAAGAAAAAAAAAGTTATAGTTGTAACTTTAATTTATAGCTCTTAAAATAATTGTTTTGAGGAGTATAATCCCAGCTATGTTTACGGATTATGGTATTCAGCACATCTCACTGGAAATGGTATTAATATTTCATATATAATAATACATAAGATAATAAAACCAAGTTCTCTTCTTCCCTTTGTTTAAAATGACAATTTTCTCACTCAGTGCCAGAGTAGAATATTGTTAAATGGGCTTGCTGCCTTCAAAGACGAACTTAGCTGTGTAAAAATACTCTAAATTAAGATAAAAGCTTTCTGATACAGAAGTATCTTCTGTTCATTTAAAATCTCAGTGTAACTAGCAATCTGAATAAGTCTGATGTGAAAAGCTGACATTAGTTCCTGAAGAGTTGTATTCATTACCTGTGAGAGAAACAAAGATGATAATAACATATAATGTATTTTAGCATCGGGAGACTAAGATGGAGTCTCTATTTAAGAGTGTTGCCTCTGCACAAACTAATTTACGTTCCAGCCAAAGAAACTGAAATAGTCCTCTCCTGAATGTATATGCATACATTAGAAGAAACTCTAGCCTTGCTAAGGCATTAAATTTTGCAGTTTCGGATGCCTGGCAAATTATTAGCTCCTGACCTCTCCTTTGCCCCTTTCAGTATGCCCCTACCACCTACGCACAACTGCACCCGCCGTTAAGGCGATCGAATGCCTCACCCTAACTTCCAGAGACAGCTCACAGTCATTAAAGAGGCAGAATTTTCTGCTACCAGTGTGCCTGCGTCTCCCGAGAAAGGTCATCTTAAAGGCTTGTGAGAAACTTCTGAACTAAATTATATCAGAGGAATCTCAAGGGATCCAAGTTTTTAACATTTTAATTAGCTCCAAGTACCAGTTAATGCTGCTCAGCAAAGGAATCAATATCAAATTAACAGTATAAATTGTCAGAAAAATTGTGACTGTATGAAGCATACTAATCAATGTAAGCACTTTGCGTTATGGCCCAGATCCTGCTTCTGCTGAAGCGAATGGGAGTTTTGCTACCAAATTCAGCCGAAACAGTATCAGCGCCATTGTTCGGTAAGTCTTCCTTTGAATCGAGTATCGAGAATTTACTGAAAATTCAAAGTATTGGATAAAAAGGCTGGATTTGTCAGAGCAGCTGACATCTAAAGCCACTGCTTCTGCGGGAAACCCAAACAACTTATGAAGGCACAGGCTGTCATCGGAAGATGTAACCCTTTACCACACTCCGTGTCGCACTTGTAAAGTCAGATCAAAATTCAACACCTAATACGGAGGTAAACACTGTAAAAAGGATCTGTGTTTTTAAGAGCCTTGTCTTGAATTAGCTATGCCACCGATAAAACTTTGTGTTTATATTTTCCCCAGCCTGAGACAAGTCTGTCAGTGAAATGCATCCTCTACAGTGCTACATTTGGAAGGTAAAAATCACACAGCTGCACTTCAATTCCTTACAGCAAGTCCTAGTCAGGCACCAAAAATATGAGACAGGGCTGCTAATACAAAAACTGCCAGAAATGTTTCATCCATGCAGTATTTCTGACCGATTTGTGTACTGTAAGTCATCCCCTGATCCAAAGCCAGAGAGATTCAAAGAGAAAATCTGATTTCTCCGTAACACAGTAAAACTTCCCGGCAAATTCGCCTTCAGCCATCCATTCAAAAACTCGGTCTCGGATGCTGCCAGCATCGGCCCTTGCCAGCAACTGAACCGTTCCGGGATTTCCCTCTGCAAACAGTATCGACGTCAAGCAGCACCTGCATTTCTGTACAGCTGCAAGTATGTGACGTTTTGGTGTCCGACAGACGCTAATAGATGGCCATGGATAACAAGGAGAAAAAAGCAGTTCTGGAAATCACTTCAAATGTGCTTTACATGCAGCACCGGCTCCTGGTAGGCCTTATTAGACTTATCTGTCTTGGAGAGCAAAACCCTGACTGCCTGCAACGTGCTTTTGCATGCGCTAAGTAAACAAGCCACAAAACCAGATTTTTTTTTTTTTCCTTACTTATTAAAACGGTAGTAATCTTAGCTGCTAACTGTCGCAATGCTGGACAGAAAATGCTCGGATACAGGGGATTTATCCGTTGACAGTGCCCTCATGCACTGACACTGCAGGAAGCGCAAACCCAAGCGTTCCTGTGGCTGAGCAGCCAATAACTCCACGCTTTGATTAACTTTACGAAGAAATGTCAAGACCCGAATTTCCCTCTATTGCCTTTGAGGAACGTGTGGGAAACCACTGGGGTATTTCTTGACACAAATAATAGAGTTGATCTGTATTTGAGCTTTGAGACTCAGACTGACCCTGCATAAAAGCAACTCTGCTTATTCCCAGTACGAGTTACACCAAAGGTACCTATAACTTAAAAAAAAAAAAAAAAAAAAACAAACCAAAGCAAAGCAAACCAAACAAAAACAAATCCCACCCTTAATTTTTTTTTCCCCTTCGTTTTCTTTCCCTGCTTATGTGCTTGTGCACCAGAGAAGCCAGCTCCACTCCAGCGTCTCCCCCGCTCCCGGAGTTAGGAGCCCTCCCCGCTTGCCCACAGCAACAGGAAAGAGCCAAAACTTTTCTTACCCCCTCCCTTTAAAAAAAAAAAAAAAAAAAAAAAAAACACCAAAACAAAAACCAACAAAATAACCAAAGGCGACATCGCGACCCCCAGCACGGCCAGCAGCAGCGCCCGGCCGGCTGCCGTCGGGGAAAGCCTCCGGCACCCCCCCACCTCCCTCCCCGTCCGCGGCCGCCTCCCCCGCGGGCAGCCCGCAGGTCGGGGCGGTGCGGTGCGTCCGCCGCGGCCCCGGGGACCCTTCCTCACCTTCCAGCCGGCCGAGCTGTTGCTGTCGCCCTTGTCCTTGAAGTAGGGGACGCAGCGGACCATCCAGTCGTAGATCTGGGAGAGGGTGAGACGCTTCTCCGGGGAGCTCTCGATGGCGCGGGTGATGAGGTCGGCGTAGGAGAGGTTGCCCCACGCGTTGCGCCGCGACGAGCACTTCCTCGGCGCCGCCGCCGCCGGGCCCCCGCTTAGCCCCCCACCGCTCGCCGCCGCCGTTCCCCCCGGAGAGAGACTCGGCCCCTCCGGGCCGCCTCCGGGCAGCGGAGCCAGCAGCCGAGCCGACTCCTCCGGGACGGCGGTGGTCGCCGCCGCTGCTTCTCCGCCCGCGGGGGCCGCGCTGCCGACGGCCATGGCCGAGCCGCCCCCCTCCTCCTCGTCGTCCTCCTCCTCGGGGATCATGGAGGCGGCGTCGGCGGGCGGCTCGCCGGCGGGCTTGGCGGGGCTGGCCTGCAGCTCGGGCCTCTGCAGGGGCCAGGTGCAGGAGCGGGGGCGGCTCTGCGGCTCGAACTCGGGGTCCAGCTCCACGTCCAGGGGGGAGAGCGGGGCGGGGGGCGATGCCTCTGCCATCTTGGCCTCCCCCGCGGGCAGCTGCGGCGGCGGGGCGCTGCGACGGGGCGGGCGGGCGGCCGCCGACCCCGCTCCTCCTCCGCCGCCTCTTCGGTGCCGACGGGAGTCTAGCAGGCGGGGGCCCGCCGGGCGGGCATGCCGCTCTCCGCTAAGGGGTGGTGGCAGGCTCTCTCCGCTGCACCCCGAGCCCCGCTCGCCGCGGGCGATGCGCACGCCGGAGCGGGGAAGGGGGGGTGGGGGGGAGAGAGAAGGGGAGGGAGGGAAGGAGGGAGGGAAGGGAAAAAAAAAAAAAAAATCAGATTAGGAGCCGGAGCGGCAGCGCGGGGCCGGGCGGGGCCGGGGGTGCCCGCGGCGCTGCCCTCCGCGCCGCCGGAGCGGCGGCCGCTCCCGCGGTGCGTGTGCGCGTTTGTTTATGTTTCACTCCATGCGGATGCAGAAAGTAGCTCCAGCGGGAACCGCGCTGTATCCAGTCGGGAGAGGACACCCCCTCTTCACACACACACACACACCCCCGCCCCCGGCGCCTCCGAACTCGCTCCTCGTCGCTTCCGCGGATATCTTGCCTTTTTGGGGTGGGGGTGGTGGTCCTTTGCCCCCTCCCTCGGCAGGAGGGCAGGGAGAGGGGTCCTTCAGATTACGCCGAAGACTTTTTCCTTCTTCAGAACGCCCTAAAGGCAGCCGAAGTCTGAGCATAGATCCAACTGCATACTAGCGTAAGCCTGTCACTTTGCGGTGCCTCCCGCCCCCCCACCCCGAGCCACACGCAAGCAGCACCCCAAAATCTCACAGCCGACGGAGCAGGGGGCGGGAGAAGGCCACCCTGGGGGCTGGTCGTTTAGAAAAAATAAAATAAAATAAAAAATCCTTCTCGCAGGGAAAAAGCAAACACAACGGGAACAAATCAAATCGCCAGTCTTCCAACAGGTCCAGAAGCTTTAAGCCCTCCCTAGGGCTGCCAAAGAGAATAGGTTTTGTTCCAGCATCAACACCACATTCATAACCTCCTTGCTCCTGCTGCTGCCATCTTGACAGTTCCCCCCCCTTTCACTCAAGTCATTTAAAAAGCGCAGGCAGAAGAGGCAGGGAGAGCCACATCGGGAGGGGAGGCAGGCGCGGGGGAGAAGAATCAACAGCCACCTCCACACGGGCAGGAATCGAGATCCGAATTCACGGGAGGAAGAAGCAGCGCTGCTGCATGGTTCCTGCTCCTCCTGCTCCTGCGCCTTCAGCTCCCGAGGAGCCTTCCCTTTAAAGGCGAAGGAAGGGAAAGCGGCGAACCGCCCGCTCCCTCTGCCAGCAACCGGCGAGAGGCCACCGATCCGCCCGTGCCCAGCCCGCCTGCTGCCGCCACCGCCGCAGCCCGCCCGAGCAGCCTGTCACCCTGCTCGCCGCCGACTTCCACATCCCTCCTCCTCCTCCTCCTAACAACCACCGGCAGCAACACAAAGTTATAGACACACGCAGAGAGCCTCAACCTAACCGCACGGCACGGCACGGCCCGCCCACGGGCGGAGGGGCGGGCGGTGCCGCGCAGGGGCCGCCCCGACGGGGCGGGAGCGCCGGGGCTGGGCTGGATTTGGAGACGACCCGGCGGGGACAGAGCTGCCCGCTCGCCTTCCCTTATCTCCGGAGAGGCACCGCGTGCCCCGCCGGCCCGCGGCCTGGCTCAGGTCTCTCAAAGCATACGGTAACTCTTTCCAGGGGTTACCTTAGCCCTGGCTCTCTGCACTTACTAGACTTTAAAAGGCAAGAACAGACGCGACCGTCTCGTTTTTCCCAACCTCTTCCCTGTGTCAGGCCCACCGGACTGGGAGGCAGCACAGCTTGCAGCTCTCGGTGCCTGTACTTCACCATCAAAGCAGCTCCAGCTGCTAGTCTCGGCAGCAGCACAGCGCCCTGTTTCTTTTCTGACTTGTTTCCACCGGTCATAAACTACTGGCACGCAAGTTGTTCTGGTAAACTTCAAATCAGGAGTCCAATTTAGTCCTTTTTCAAAAACCTCTATTCCGCCTGTGGCGATACAGGGAGCGTGTTCAGCCACGTCCACGTGTGAATTTAATCCCACTGTCCTTCCTCCTCAGAGGCCATGCCCTGGCAGAAAGCCCTCCGATGTAGCTCGCTTGAAGATGTACTTAATTATGGGTTGGATAAAGGGGTGACCCACAAAGCCAGGGAATATAGAGCTATTAATATGGATGTAGTTATACGTACATTACATAGCGATGTGTATGTATCAGTCCTCACCTAGCTTTGTACCGACCTAAAACATGGACTAGATTTAGCACAAAAATAGTGGTGTCTCCGATACCAGATATAGACAACCGCAAGCACTGAGAAGTAGGTGTGCTTCTGAATCATTGCTAGGTAGAATTAGCAGGCAAATTAAATTATTCCTGATTTATTCAACATTCTAGACAAGCAACGAGATTTGGAAACCATTTGGTTTGACTGGAAAATGGCAAGGCCCTGATCCTACATACCTTACATGTCCTGCTATGTAAGGACTAAGGCCCTCAGGGTCTAGTTAAGGTTTCGAATTCAAGTAGCACTCAAGTTCGGAATAGTTTGGCATGATTTTATTACAAGGGACAGCGTTTCAGCATGCAT
This sequence comes from Vanellus vanellus, assembly GCF_965231255.1. Taxonomy (NCBI): domain Eukaryota; kingdom Metazoa; phylum Chordata; class Aves; order Charadriiformes; family Charadriidae; genus Vanellus; species Vanellus vanellus. The sequence continues at coordinate 78,491,659 of NC_138907.1, forward strand.
ACAATTAATCCTCAGTTATCTAAATATAGTAGAAGACACTGAATTAATCAGAATGAATGCAGGTTCAAGTAATGGAAATAATTTTCACTGCAGCTCCATTTTGGGTCACAACATTGCGTGCCCTGCCATGGCTTCTGTTGTAACGTGGCCCCTCAGGGGAATGCAAGGCAGCTCAAGAAGACACCAGCTACTCTACAGTTGCGATACTGGCATTCACGTGCACGATTTACCAGTTGGTAGGGGAGGAGAACTGCAGTAGCACTGAAGAGCCAGGAACTGAGATCAGACGAGGCCGAGCAGGGTGAGAAGATGCTTAGTCCAACACCGTGTCTCCAAGGAGCCTCTACTTGTGGCTTTCAGCAGTTAGCCAGAGGAGGCCAGCTGCGAAGGCATGACTGATGCTCAGCCCTTTCCCAAAACCTGCTACTGCTTGAGGCTGATTTTGACCAGTGCAGTAACCTCCCCGTGGAGCGCTTCCTTACGTCCCGAGGTTGCAGGGAAGCATAGCACTTTGACCTTGGGCTGGATTACAAGCTGCAAATCTAGTCCTAAATGATATTATCATCTTCATTTCTTTATTTAATTGGCATTGCATTACTGTACAGGCATCGCCATTAGGTCTCATTGTACTGGGTGAAGGCCCTGCACGTGGTAAGAAATGCTCCACTCCCTGGCAGAATTGCAGTCTAAGTAAGGGAGGCCAGGGCGGGAGAAAGGAAATAAGTAAGTAGTAACCCTATTAAAGAGATGATGGACTGAGGCACCGAGCAATTACATGACTGTGCTGAGGTCATACAGGAAGCCCGTGTCAGAAATGAGAAATAAAACTAGATCTCCTGAGTGCCAGCCCTGGGCCTTCACAGCAAAATTATCTGCCCTCTTCAGAACTCACCGGTATATCAGCCGTAAAGCCTTTATCACTTAAGTCATGGTACCAGTTAGTTCTTCACATCTCCACACAGCACATGTGCGCTCATGATACTGCAGTTTAGAGGTGGGATTAAAACCACAGTATAATTGTTCCTACACATTTCACTTTGCACGCGCGAAACAGAAAGACAGAGGAGCCCTTATTGCCATTCTGTGGCTGGGCCCACAGAAATACATATAAAAACTGATCAAAATTGAATCTAAAGCCTGCATGATTTCCAGTCTCCTCCCTTAAGTACGTCAGTGCCCCAAGGGTGGGATTTTCAAAAAGGCTCCGTTTATGGGAGTTTTATCGCTGACTTCAACAGGAATAAAGTTAGGCCAGCCCCGAGGCCATTTGAAAGCCTGGCTCACTCACTCGGCCTGCTTAGACTGCGAGTGTTTCAGGGCAGTGCTGCGCCTTCCTCTGCATCTCCTTTTATCCACTATCCCCGCTCAAGTTAATGTTGAGGAGATGTGTACCTATCACGGTACCTGATTATATGGATCTGGCGGGGTCACAGTTACTTTGCAGCTCCGAATCATCTCTGTGGGTGATCTCAGCTGTACATGGACCCACCATGAGAATGGGGGCCTGCGGCATACTGCTTCAGGGAGAGTAACATTCATATGACAACACTCTGGGTGGGAATCCTCATAAGTGATTTTTGCATTGAGATTAACTCTTTTGAGCTTCTACATTCAACTACCCCAGGCTACCATCAGCTCAGTTTTCATTCTCATTTTTCCATTTTGTCGATTCAGAGTGTCAGCTTCCCATAAGACAAGAGTGTACCAGTTCATGGTGGTAACCCAGATATGATCACTCCTTCGTTCTGCCATAACCCACGTTCTCCTGGGCTGGCAGCTAGAGAAGTGCAGGTCACGTTTCTGGCTTTACCGCTCATACACAAATACCTTACTGCAGAAGCATGGTTGAAGCTAAAGTTGCAGAGGGGGGTTGGGGAACTGGAACTTCTCATCATTACATCATTATAGAAATCTGCTGTAAAGTGTACCGCCGCTCAATAAAACAATGTTATATTGCAGTTACATTAAACAACAGCTGCATTGTCTACATGGACTTCACACAAGTATATGATGGGTTGTTTTGTAAGCCACCTGCACCCTGGTCTCTAAGAAGTTTGTGTCCGCGGCAATAACCCTGCCTACCCTTCCCATCCACCCTGTGAGAACGTGGCTCCCTCAGAGTATTTTTTGTTCTTCCCACAGTTCCCTACTATGTCCTTTAAACACACACTGAGCAAAGGGTAGTGGGTTTTGTGGCCAGTTCAGAGCAACCCATGTGCTGATCAGAAAAAAATCTCATCCATAAGCCAGCCAGCTTCTTACTTTAAGACTATAACCTTTCTGCCCAATTTGGCTAGAACTGGCTAATGGGTTCCACAGTTATTAAGGGGAGATTGGCTGACTGGCAGATAGACACCGAGAGCAGGTCCAAATTGTGCCACGGAGACATGAAGGGTCTGCCAAAGATGGCTACAGAGTTCTGACTATAAAATTTTCCTCAGAGTGATCAACAGCAATTAAAAGATCAATTGAAGTTGGACTTCAGCCTGTGAACTGGCTGACTGACCGCTGTAAGGTAGAGGAGGGGAAGAGAAGTGCCGTAGCAGAAGGAAACGGTAACATTACTGCTGTGGAGAGGAGAGAAGAACTCTTTTCTCAAGTGATCTTGACAATTTGGGGACTGAACTGTAAGGCTGGAAGCATTCAGCTCTGTGTACACCTAAACTTGAGCACTGAGGAGTTCTTGACCCACTTGCATAGTGTGGAGTACAGTGACTACAGCATCCGCATTAAAAAAAAAAAACAGGATCACCTTTCTGGAAGAAACAATGTTTGCAATGAAACCTCAAAAAAAAATGGTCTAAGGTAAGGAGCTGTGAAGCTGAGCAAGTGGGAAAATTCAACCCTGTAGCTTCAAATTGTTATTAAAGCAACCTCATGTCTGCATTGCCAAGGCCCACTGAAAAGCTGCACCTTGTAGGCCAAGACAGACCCTCAGTTTCTCATGGATAGAAGTAGCAGGTTTCTAACACTGTTTTGTACATTTAATAACAGCCACAAATAGCAGCACATAGCGGTGTTGCCAGCTGTCTCAGCTTTATTTATGAGTCCTGCAATACTGGTGTTTTCCTGAAATCCCTGTTCTTAAAGTCCCATTAAAGGAGCATCTCAGCATCCATTTTAAACCAATAGCCAAGTTTCTGATGCGCCGTGAATGTGACCCAAGTATACTTCCAGGGCCAGGAAGAAAGTAGGAAAAAACAAACCCAACTAATTGCATATTTTAAAACCTTTTTAAACCTGATTTTTAAGCTGACATTATGCTACTCCAAAGCTTGCATCATAATTTTCACATACTTGGGAGTACGTGCAATTATTGAGTTTATATCATTAGGGTGAAATGAGTCAAACTGTGAAGATCTGGCAAGAAACTCCACCTTTTTTTTTTTTTTTTTTTTTAAATTCAGGTTAGATGATATGAAAGGATTTAATCTTCACAGCAACAGTTTCTGTTAATGATTCAAGGAGACATTTAACCGTCTCCCCTCGCCTCCTGCCCTGTCAGGACACCTCGACGGACCTCTCTGATACCTGCAAAGACAGACAGGCAGGCAGACAGCTCTCCCGCTTGGGTCGGGCTGGTCCGAGCGGCCAAATGCCGTTCTGCCCCGCCACTGACTCGTTGTGCAACCCGGGGCATGCCACTTAACCCGTCTCGGTTACCTCACAGGGGCTTAATCATACCCTCTTGTCGCTTAATTACTCCATTATTATAATTTAACACCTTCCTTTACCCACACACCGGGGGGCAGCGGCCCTCCCCGCCGGCCCGCGGCGGGGTTACCTCAGCGGGGCGTTTAACCGCCGGTTGGGAGAGCCACCCCTAAGGCGCCGCGAGCCCAACGGCCGGCGGCAACTCCCCGCCGGTGGGACGCGGCGCCTGCCGCTCGGAGGGCCGCCTGCCAAACACGGGTCACCGACACCGTCCGCCCCGCCGGCAGCAGGCCGAGGGGAAGGAAAGGAAAGGGAAGGGAAGGGAGTGGAGAGGAGGGCCGGGCCGCGACCGCCAACCCCGCCAAGCCCTGTCGCGGCCGCTGCCGCGACCCGCCCCGCTCCGCCCCTTCGCTCAGGCCCCGCCCCCTCGCGAAGACCACGCCTTCTCGCTGCCGCCCCGCCCGCACCAAGCTAGGCTGCGCCGTGCAAACAGATGATGTCATGCTCTAGAGCCGCGCGTGACCGTCGGGGCCCGCCCTCGTCGCCCATTGGCCGGCGCCTATCGCCCGTCAGGGCAGCGGCGTCTCCCATTGGCCGGCGCCTCCACCCCGCCACCGCCCCCTGGAAAATAATAAACAATCGAGTAAAATGCGGCGCGAGGAGGGGTTAGGGGGGGTCCCGGTCCCGGTCCCGGTCCCGGTCCCGGTCCCGGTCCCGGTCCCGGTCCCGGTCCCGGTCCCGGTCCCGGTCCCGGTCCCGGTCCCGGTCCCGGTCCCGGTCCCGGTCCCGGTCCCGGTCCGCGACTGGCTGCCGGCTTGGCCCGGGGTTGAGCGCCGGTCGCCAGGCCCAGGCTGGCGGGGAGGCGGCCGCTGGTGCGCGGTGCGTGCGGGGCTCCGGTAAGGATCCCCTACAAGGCCCGCCCGGGCCCCGTCGCATGAAGCTGCCCCTTCGTTCAGCCCGGGGAGGCTGCGGGCGCTGCCGGCAGCGGCGCTGGGAGAAAAAAAGCCTTTCCTGAAAGGTACCGTGGCGCTCGCACTAAAAATTGCCGTCAGCCAGAAGCTACGGCTGCCCCGAGCATCAGGCAAAGGGGTCTCTCGGTTTCCCGGTTCCCCTTGTCTTAAAGCTAAATGGAATCCCCCCGCCCCGGGGCGGGGGGGGGGGATGTCTCGCAGCTCTGGATGAGGCAGTGGGAGTCTGCATGTGGCGTGGGGACCAGGCACCTGTCTGGCAGCGGGATGCAGCGTGTTCAATGCCTAGAGGTAGGGCACCCATAGGGACTGCTGAAACTGTGATGGTGCTGGTTGTCTGCATGGGACAAAAAAAATGTCCCCGAGGTGGCCGCCCTGAGTACATAGCGCTGTGTGGAGATGTAGCCTCATTCCCTGCTTTGTTAGAGCCCTCCTTGTACAGCACACGGCCTTAAAATAACTGCCTTTTACAGCCCTGCTTTCCTCTACCTGCAGACATATGGCATGCTGGTACAGCAGAGGCTTTAATGGGGGATCAGGGGAAGAGAGCGGGCGGCTGCAGGAAAGGATTCCCCTTTGCTGAGGCTGGCAGCCTGGCCTCTCGTCTTGAGAGCAGGTGCCTACATACAGCCTATTTCAGTTCCTTCAAAGAATTATTTTCTCCCGTATGTGGCCCCCTGGAGGAAGAAGTCCAAGCACCTCCCTTCCTCTGTCATTCTCTATCTGCAGTGATCAGAGCACTCACTTAGGAGCTGGAGATGTGGCTCCTGGTCCTTTTCCCAGAACTTTGTGTTTTGTCCTCTGACAAAATGTTCGATGTAAAGTACATAGAGCAAACTTGGAAAAGGGGACTGAAATCCAAGGCTGTTTCCCTCCCTTCCCTGTGGCAATGTTATTATTGCTAGGTCATGGCCTCTCCTTGATTGCTCCCATGAATCCTGAATCCCCACCCTCTCCCCCAGGCAGCAGTACGGGTTCAACAGGCTGGTTGAAAATGGAGCGTGTCTTAGGCTGGCCTACCTCCCTCCCAGTGGTGGGGAAGATACTCTTTAGGAAGGTCAGAGGGAGGCATCTGAACCCCATGGGGCAGAAGTGGTGAGAAGTTGACCTTGGGTCTCCTGGCGTAGGGGGCACTGCAAGGCACACGTGGGGGGGTGGGGGGGGGGTGTTGGGGAGGAAGCCCCCCCTGGGGAGTTGAGAAAGGGTTCAAAGGGGCTGGTGAAGTGTTAGGCAAAAGCAGGCAGCAGCTCAGCACATGGTGGGGAAGTTGATGATAAGCATTTGCAGCTGGTTCTCTCTTTCCCCCCCACCGCCGGGGAGGAACTGGGTGGCTGCTGACTCAGGAGCTGCATCAAGTCGGAGGAATGGGAAGGGGGTCACGTTTCCTGAGTGCCTGAGACACGGTGCAGCGAGCGATGGGATAGCGACGGGCACCTCCTGCCTGCTGCCCTGTCTTGGAAGAGCTTTCAGAGCAGCATGCTGTGAGAAGCTGGAGCCCGCAGGTATGTGCTGGATGTGCTCTGAGCAGGCGGCGCAGCTGGGGCTGTGGGTCTCGTCTTGCACAGAGACGTGTCTGAACTCCAAATTCCAGTGCTGGGCCCAGGGAGATGAGAGGCACAGAGCTGCCCAACGTGGGGTGGTTCTGGGTGTGCCAAAAGCAGAATGTCCTGTATCTTAGGATGCTGACAGCCTAAAAATAGGACTCCAGAGCCTCCAGGATTAGGCATCGGTTGAGCAGGGGCTTTTGGGAGGGCAGTTCTGAACTTTAATGCCTCAGTTCTGCCCAGGTCCTGCTTCTGATATTAAAGGCCTTACATTCCTTGCGGCTCATGTGAATCATGTCACTTAAACGTGCTCAGGGCATGCAATTATAGCTAACTGCCCTGCAGACTCCTCCTGGAATCTGAAAAGTTGAATTCTTCCATTCGTACGCACCCTCGCTTGCCTTGCAAAATCATTTCTTCCAGTCTAGCAAACAGCTGTGTTAAACCGCTGAAGTTGTTCGCTGCTGAGTTACCTGTGGAGAGCCAATGACAGTGAGAGTGAGGCTTTTCTTATTTTTTTTAAGTATTTTTTGGGGGTACCATCTAAGTGAGCACAGGTGATTGAATACAATCTGAGAACTGATCTGCTGAAGAGCCTGCTGTTTCTAAATACAGTGGCTACTCTTCATAATAGGCATGTTTAGCTTAAAACATATTTAGGTAGAGGTATTATAAGCCTTGTTTTACCCAAATGGATTTTTTCCTCAGAAGTAAACAGGGAAAACCGGGGAGGAACTGTAGCTGAAGTCTGACAGATGTTCAAGTACGTGAAGCTTAAAGAGGAACGTATGCTATTCAGTTTGCTCACAGAGGCTTTGTGACCTGTGTCTTCGCAGTAATGATGACACAAGCTTTTTTGAATAAAAGGAAGAAATTAACTGCCTTGGCTAATTGTACCCTTGCTAGCTAGCTAACCAAGGACACCATTTGACTGTGAAAATTGTTGGTGCACCCCAATTTCTCAGCTGGGGAGAGTATCTGAAGTGAGGGTATTCCCATATCTGTGGGTTAGAAGGGTTATTCAAAAATCTTCCTAATTGGAAAATTAAACACTATTGCTTTAAAACAGTGGTGCACTGCTTTGAAAAATTAAGACCATATGGAATCATTTATTACTTTTCAATATGTATTCAGTCTCTGGTGCAATTTTATGTACTCGCTAATGCATAAAGTCTTTTGGAGCAGGAATAAAGCACCACAACGCATGATTTAATGCTATAGGGTCACCAAATCTGTTTCAGATTACTGGATGTTTCAATCTGCTGAAAAGAAGGGGATGTCCCTGAACCAATGAAACAATGACGGGAGGTGGGGATGGAGAGAAGCCCATAAATCTGAAACACTTTAAAAATACAGTGTACATGTCAACAAAAACTTTTCAAGGATTCAGTGGGGATTTGTTCATGTAAGAGATACAGTTATGAAACAAATTATACTAAGTAACAGGAAAGTTAAAACAAAGTCAGTATTAATAGTACAATACTTGGTTGCAATTTAAGGCATCTTAATGAATCATGTTTTCAAACAGTACAGGCCCACATAAGCATGTGACTGTAAGAGAAAATAAGAGCAAGTAACCCATGAGTGCACAAAAGTGCTTTTGTTTATAGTTCTATGGTCACTGGAAGTGCTTTTTCTTGTGCTTATTCACAGACACCTCTGGCTCTTTCTTCCAGAAATGCCATCCAAACATTTTTATTCTGACTTTGTTAGAAGAAGACTTTGTGCTTCAGTTCTTTTTGTATGACTTCTACAAGGTTCAGTCTTACAGTGCCCTTCCTCTGGCAAGGGGATGATATGGATCTGATGCCTTAGCCACCTTTTTCCCCCCCCCCCCACTGAGTGACAAGCCGTGGGGCAATCTTTGCTCTCAGGGCCTGGACATATTCCTTTTACTGGTTCAGCAGGGACCAAGAAGAGGCCAAGGCCGACAAGTTAACCATGCATGGTCCGTGCCACCTGACAATGAGCTCTGCAGTCATGGGAGGCAATCTTTATGCCTTTATCATGAACCTGAGAGCAGTATAACCCTCTGGCTAGTTACACTTTAACAGAAAACCCATTTTTCATCTTGCTGTGGTGTTGTGCTTTCTTTTAAATGTCATCTGTAGGGTCTCCCAGTGAGTTGGAGCTTCAGTTTTGCTTTGTATTTCTTACAGCTACTGATAAAAATTTTTGTATGAACACAGTCCACTAGGTTACTGAAAAAGACACAGATTCTTTCTTAGAGGCATAAGCAGGCTAAAAAGAGTTTGCAGTAACTTTTATACTTCAATCAGACTATTTTGTCAGTATATATTTGTCATTTATAACCAGTAGATTAATTGACTGGTTCTTTTATTAAGCTTGAAATCTTACATTTTTAGAAGAGTTATTAAGCAAGTAAATTAATCTTCAGCTTTCCTGTAGCACTGAAGCTTGTTCATCACTGTTGTGCCCTCCATTATTCTTTAAATGGATAGTAGTAATAATCAATAGTAGTAATTTCAAATAAATTCAGATCTCTTGTTTAAAATATATAGAGTTTGTGTGCTTTTTCTGGATTGTCACCTTAATGTGACCTCTCCCACCTGCTTAAATTATAGCATCAAAATAAAATTCTTCAGGCAAAATGAATCCAGGTAAATGAATGCATACTTAGGATTAAGACGAATATCATGAGAAGTAATTGCAATCTGTGAATAACTTTTATCCAGATCCTATATCTTAGACGTTGAAAAATCTTAAATAAAATCCTCTTTGGATTCCTTTAAAACTTTCCCGAGAGTAGTTGTCAGTTTAGGTATGTATTCTGTAACTTGTAAGTATGACTGGTAAGACTATTACTTGCCCATAGATGGCAATAGCATTACACCATTGAAGTAGCCCCCAGCCTATGAAATGAGGCTGTGATGGTGGTGAATATTAACTTGGGGAATGGAAAGAAGAAAAATATCTTTTTTTTTTTTTTTTTTTTTTGCTGCAGCAGTGGTGATGGGGACTGTTCTACTGGCAAGAATGTTGGGACTAATCATGTGAGGAAAGATCCTGGAGTGATGAGGCAGCGTATTTCCCATGTCTGAGGTCAGGATTTGCTCTGTGAAGCTGACCTTTAAAACAGGCTGAAAATGAGGAATGTGGCACCAGAGAGCAGAGCAGGAAGCATGAAATGATGTAAGATATGTTTCTTCTGCATATGAAATAAGGTTGGTCTTTTTTCTATTTTTAAGATCCAGGTTTGTGATTCAGCATTTTCTGCCACTGACAGAATATAAGAAAGGGGGAAAATGTGTGGAAAAGGAGAAATTCTTATTGTTTATTCAAAATCTAATAAAATATTAGCCATCAAGTATTTTTGTTCCCTTCTGTTGAGATGGGGTGTATCTTTTCCCCAAATCACTTTTCCCTCAACCTGCTGATCCGAGAACCCTGGAATAGTAGAAAAAGTGGTATTCAGGCTCAGCCTGGATGCCTCATCTACCTATAACAGGTGTGAAGTGCCACCAACTTTGTTGGTGTTGGATACCTGGGGTATGGCTGTTTTGACTCTTGACAAGTGACAGCAGGACAGGCCTGTTGCGTGAAGGCTTTGGGGTGCCAGTGCTGGGTGGGTGTTTAATTCAGGACGGGCAGCTCAGGGACCCCCCAGGGCTAAAGCATCAGCCCATGAGAGGTTGCCAGCCTGGGTTTGATCCCAGCTGCGTGGTGATGCAAGACCTCAGACACAAGCCCTCCTCTCTGAGCGTATGCAAAAGTGTCTTTACTGCCTTTTCTTCCTTATTTCTTGCCTTTTCTTCCTGTGTCCTTTCTCTTGCTGGGACTCATGAGGCTGCGCTGAGAAGCCTGATGTGCCTGCCAGGGGCTCTGCTGTGATGGAAATTGTTAAAGACGTTTCGAACCACTATTATTCCATATTCCTTTATGGAAACCTTGCCTCTCCAGTGTCAGTGCGAGACATTAGACCACCACTGGGTAGGAAAAGGATAGCCCAGCCTGTTGCTGCTGCTCTGATCTGAAGCCCTGCTGACCTGTCAGGAAAGAGAGTTTGGAAGGAGAAAGCGAGGGAGTTGCTTCATCCTTCACCCTCCCTGGAGTGAGTTCTGTGTTAAGATGATATTATACTCTGTCAGTAAAGGGGATGGCAGGGGGGAGCATTCCCAGGCACCGGAGCTCGGCCGGGACCACGGCAAAGCTGCAAAATGGTCCCTGGCACAGTGTTGGCCCGGGCTGCTAGCACTTTCCCAAACAATTCCCAGGCATGGATGTAAAAAAGTCTGGCTGTAGCCAGTCAACTTTGATGCATTGGAGGGTTTAACAGCCTGGACATGGCTGCTCTGTGCCAGCTGGCTAGTTTATCCCTACGGATGTGGTCTAGGCGTGCCTGGGGCAGTCTGTGCTCAGAGCGGTACCCTGTGTAGGAGCAGCCTTGCTTTCTAGTGTTGAATCATGTCACAGTGAACAAGCAGGGAGACAGCCTTGTCATGCTTTCTCTTTACCTGCTGAGGTGGCAGCACCAGTGAAGTTGACGGATAGCTGGTTTTCAGTTGCTCCACATGCCAGCCAGAAGGAAGCTAGCTTGCATCCGCCTAAGATTCCAAATAGATTTCTTTTTTTTTTTTTTTAAGAGTCCTAAGGGACAAGCAACTGGATATGAGCACATACTGTATTCGTGAGACCAGCACTGGGATGGCTTGCATGGTGTAAATTGACATTGAAACACGGGTGGTGGAACATTAGAGCCGCACGAAATGATTCAGAGCCTGAAGAAAATGCTTTGCAATGAGAGACATGAAGCACTCACTCTCTCTACCTTATCAAAAAAGACTGAGCAGGGAATTGATTATGATGGCGAAGGAACTTCCTTGGGAGAAAAATATCAGGTACTGAAAGGCTCTTTAATCTAGTAAATTATGGGAATGTGTAGCAGCAAGCTGAAACCAGATAAATTCATATGAAAAACTGGGCACAAATTTATTGGAATGAAGGTGATTAATCACTGTAACAAGCTGTCAGGGCAGTTGGCGTATTTTCCAGATGTGTCCAAGTCACGATGGGCATGTGTTCTGATGGATGTGTTCTAACCGCAGTTAAAAGCATGAGTGACACTGTAGTGAAGTCTCAAGCAAGGTAAGCAGGTGAGGTTTGAAGGGCTGTGATATGCAAGAGGTCTGACTAACAGTTCCCAAAGGAGCTGCAAAGATCTAATGGTTCCCATCTGTCCTTAACCTCTGAGAGGCTGAGAAAAACAGCACTTAGCAGAAAGGGGAAGGGAAGAGTCAAAATGACAGCCCCGTCACTGGTACACTTAATGTGCCTTCTGTTTCTGCAAGGACTGTATCTTTTGCCTGCTTGGGGCTTTACTAATGTATTCTCAACACCCACCACAAGACCAATCTTCCTCCAGTCCACAAGCCCCCTGTACGGATTGGTGTCAGTGTATTTCATCTTAGGAAAGCGTGAGTAAAAATTTGCGATGCTCAGTGGCTCAGATAAGTATTTTCCTTTTTTCTTGTTATTTCACCTTCTCGAGCTTCGGACTCGCCTGTTTCCTAGTTTCCCTAGTATCCATTTCCTTGTACTGCCTTTGCCACCAGGCTCAGTGCACTGTGCTGTGTTGATAATCTCTGGTGTGGTAGAACTTGGAGGCTGTTTCTTACTCAGTCTGGCATCCTTTGTTCCTCATAAATTAACAAAATGAACCCTGTCTTTCTTGCACAGATTTCGCACAGGATGGGTATGTCAGTGATGTGCTGTGTAGATAAGAGCTTGTCAGGAACTTTTTGATAAAGTGTCTTTCATCCAGAAGTATAAATTTGTAGATGCTGTAGCTATTGACAGGAATGCACTGAAGTATCTTTGCAAAATGCATGCAATCTGTATCTAGAAAGGTGCTCTAATCTCATTTTAAAAACAAGACGTCTCTCCTGGAAAACCAGTTGGTGGTGGAAATCAAGAATTTCTCATTCCCTGTTGCCTTTTGCAGGGTCCCAGAGCTTTTCTACTTCCTCCCTGTCTGCTCAGGATGATGCAAGAATTTTATTCTCTCAAGCCTTAAGTCAGGTCTTCTGGCTTCTTCCTGCTTCAGAGGGTAATTTTGTACAAAGTCAGAGCTGAAACAAGACAAATGAAGGGGTGGAATTGTCATCCAGTTGTCATGTGGTTGTCATCAATACCCACAAGCCGTTAACCTGGTGCATGGACTCTCTGGAACATGGGAAGTTACAGGTAGAGCAAGGGTTTGAACTGGGATCTCCAAATAGTAAGTGAGACCCATGAGCTTATTTTTATGTGGGGGGAAAAAACCCACAACTTCTTAACAATATGAAATGTTTTTGGTTTTTTTTTTTTGAGGAAATGCAAGCATTCTTCCAAGCAGTTTTCCATGGCCCACATGCCTCTGGAAAGCAGGAGTATCCACATAAGCAAAAAGCTCCAGCCCAGGAAGGTACGGAGGGTGTGAGAAGAAAAAGACTGTGGCTGGTGAGATGGAAATGGCTTAGCTGGGGTACCAGGTGAAGTTCTGCAATGGCTGATGTTATTTGCAAAGACTACAGCTGAAAACAGACCTCATCAGGAGTTGATCCAGACTATTCCCAGCGTCTAGGGAACATTCAGTTTTGGAACCTAACGAACCTTGTTTTAGGCTGAACTGAACCCATGAGTCTAAACTTCTTCAAAACTCTGGGGAGATGTTGTTTTTGACCTCACTCTGTAGCTTGGATCCATTTGCTTAGTCACTAACCAGATGAAGATTATTCTCAGTGTCAGGAAAAGATCTGCCTTTGCTTTCTGGCTCAGATTAGTTTACTGTTGCCCCCCCAGTTTATATGCTTTTATATGTACATCCTGCTGCTAAATGTGGGTAAAATAACTGGCTTGTCCTTCTAACTCTCTTTTCCTTTCAGCTTGTTGATTGCAGGATTCGATCATACACATAGTAATGTGTAATTGAAGGATGGTAGCTTTGCCCAGCTGGCTTAGATCTCACCTCTAAGCCTGTACTCAAAAAGATCTACTTATTCTGAGCAATGTGGGAAGCTCTTCAGGGCCCAAAATGTGACAAGTAATCAATTCTTGTAGAAACGTTTCTGCGATGCTGTGGAATCCAGCCAAGAGACATGATGAAAGTGAAAATTGTTTTCTAGGACATCCAGTTTCATTTAATTTTGTCATGCCCATAGAACTTCTTGGCAAACGTCTGTACCCTTCCGTGTGTTGATTGTATCCTGTGTCCTTTTGTGATTTGGTTACCTTGGCAATCCAGCTAATTTTCCAGAAAAGTCAGCTCCATCAAAGTTCATTGACTTGTTACATTAATGGCCTGCTTGCTCCTTCAGTAGACTTCAGCATCCATTGATTGCAGGTTCTTTTATGGACTGGACCCTTATCTGCAGAGAGGGTTATGCCCTGGCATACTTGATTTGAGCTTTTTTTTTTTTTTCCTTGTTTCTTTTTCACTCTAGTCGGACTGATCATCTGTTTTGTTTCTTGAAACACCGGGGCAGTTTTTCTACATATCACCAGGCTTCTGTTCCAGCAGGTTCTCTATAGGTGTGATGTTTTCCAGTAAGTCTCTTCTTATATGCCTCCCTTCAATATGTTTGTACAATAGTTTGACCTGAAAAAGTCTCAACATCATTTCTGCCTCTAGACAAGCCACAGAGGGACCAATGCATAACAAGTTCATCTATATTTTTCACTTGAATTTAGCATTTTTTTAGAGCTTGAGGATTAATAAATAAAGCCTAAAACATACTTAAATATGCCACAACACTGAGCATTCAAATGCCGGGCTCATTGAATGCCATGTGTGGTGCTTTTACTCTATATGGGGAGAGTCGGGTGCCTCAAGAGAACAGAACCTGACTGCACAAGTTGCTGCTTGCACCAGCCAGCAAACAATATGAGCCTGGAAGGGGAAGTCATGCGAGGGAAGTCCATGCAGTCAAGAGCTGTACACATTTAAAAAAACCCAAAAAAATAATAAAAAAAAAGCCCTAAACATGAAATGTTAACTAGAGGTTGACCCATCTTTCGTATCTTCCTGGCTTCTTTGCCCATGTTTTGGAGAGGATACAGCCTTCACATTCTCCTCAGGGTAGTGGCACTGGAGAGGATTGCTGCAAGCTGAACCACATGGGAGGAGGAGGAGGAGTAGACAGACTGTGGTGATGAAGGGGTGGCAGAACAGGACTGGGGAGCTTCCTGAAGCTCTTACCGCAGCAAGCCAAAGCAAGGGCCATCTCTTTTTATAGAGGCATAGTCATGGGCTTTCCTTTGAGGAGTCCACCATAAGCCAAATCCTATGCGTGCTCCAGATCTCTCAGCACCAGGGTTTCAGGGTTATTCAAAAGCCAGGCTCCTCCCACTGGCTTGTACTATCGGGGGGTGGGGTGGGAATGAAGCTGCATCAACCCCAAATCTGTTCCTGTTCCAGGTGTTGTGATTTTTTGAGAGCAACGTCAGGATCCCAGCAGATGAAGGAGAAGACACATAGACACATGGCGCTAAGGAGATTTCTTCACTGAGATATGGAGAGCAACTTGTCATCGCAGCTGCCCGTGATGTTGGGTAATTCACAGCTGCACCTGAAGTTGTGTAATTCTCCCTTTCTCATACGGCTACTTGCATGCACAATGAGCAGCCGAGAAGTAAATAAAATCCCAGGCACAGGTGGCACTACTCACCAGCTCCACTTGCCAAAAAGTTCGCATATGCAGGGGCAGCAATGACTCACCAAAGACCTGCACACCAGGGTAGAGAAGGCCTCCTGGCACCAAGCCGAGGTGGTGCCAACACGTGCTAAAAGAAGTAGGCTGGAGACAGAGATCCAGGCAGGGATATGCCTGCTGGGGAAGTTGCATGGTGACAGAAACCCTGGGCTTCCCAAATGCTTTCGGGGGTCCCTGGCTGTTGCTTTGCTCAGGATCAGCTGTGCCTCGTTCCCCACAGGAAGGGGTCCTGCATGGTGGCGTGGCTGGGAGGATTTTGCTGGAGCTGTCGCAAGGCAGAATCAGTCCGGTGGAGGGGTGGGGAAGGCTGGGATAGGATCAAGCGACATGAAATACCACATTTACCTGAACACAAGGCAGCCCCACTTCCAAGGAAGCCCTCGCTCCCCCCAAACCAAGTAATAATTGACTGGTAGTGGATTAAAAACATAAATCTTCTGTGTCCTGGTGAGGGTCAAAGTCATCCCAGTTCTGCACGAGGCTCTGCTGCCCACCCTGCCCCACACAACGGCCTTCCCCCCAGCCCCACGTCGACTCCATTTTCACCATGGCCCTGCCTGACAGGGGACACAGGCTGTCCACGAGGTGCCCCGTGCGACCACACGTGTGGCTCCTGCCTCCGGCCTGCCACCTGGCCTGCCCAAGGGAGCTGCGGGGGCACCGTTTGTTTTGTTTTGTTTTGTTTTTTTATATTTCACGCCAGAACCGCGGGTATTTGGAGAGCGGTACGGTGTATTTATTTCACTTTGTTCCTAGTCTGACGGCGAGGTGAGAGCGGGCATATTTTACCCACGTCCTTTTCCAAGGACCTTCGCAGAAGCGGCTCCGCCGGGCCGCGGTGCCGTCCTGCCATCTTGTGGGCCTGGGCTGCCTTGCAGGCCGCCGCTGCTCCTGCGCCACGGCTCCACTGGGCTCGTGTAGCGCAGGTTTTTGGTTTTTCTTTTCATAAGTTTTCCAAAGCCGGTTTAAAATTTGGAAAGTATTAAAAAAAAAAAAAAAAAAAGAGTGGGGGGGAAAGGCTGAGGCGCCGTCCTGGGTCACGCAGTCCATTTAATTTCAAGGGTAGATCTTACGGCTCTCTGCAACTACCTGAAAGGAGGTTGTAGCAAGGTGGGGGTCAGGGTCTTCTCACAAGTAACAAGCGATAGGACAAGAGGAAAGGGCCACAAGTTACGGTAGGGGAGGTTTAGATTGGCTATTAGGAAAAATTTCTTCACAAAAAGGGTTTTCAAGCATTGGAACAGGCTGCCCAGGGAAGTGGTGGAGTCGCCATCCCTGGAGGTATTTAAAAGCTGGGTAGACGTGGTGCTGAAGGATGTGGTTTAGTGGTCGTTTTGGCAGTGTTAGGTTGATGATTGGACTCGATGATCTTAAAGGTCCCTTCCAACCTAGGCTATGATTCTATGTTTCTAATTAATTATCAGGCAAATGACTGACTACAGAGCAAGTGGACATGTTTTCAGATCCCCAGTTAGTTGCAAGCTTTGTGGGGGTCATGGGCTGTCCAGATGTCTCCTTCTGTTATCCTAAGGACAAGTGTCCCAATATATTTTTGCCGATCTGGAACTTTATAGCCCCAGCTCACTTATTTTTTTACCATCAGAGAGGCCAGCGTATGCATGCTTGGAGAAGGAGAGCAAAGGAGAACAGGGAATGGATTTCAATTGAAAGTGCTACTGAACCGCACAAATAGCGAGCGTGCTTTACGTGAAATTGCCTGCTTGGTACTATTGAAAGACACCAGTGAAGAGAGAGCATTGCTAGCGCCTGCATGTCGGTGTGGGAAGGGGTGGGGAAAAAAATTCTCTCCCCTGTGGCAAGAGGAGAGATCCCAACACACGGTGGAGCTAGATGATGGCGTATGATGCACCCAAGTACAAAGATATTCCTACAAAACAGGATTAGGGACTAGCTTTCTCTTCACAGAGTCATAGAATCATAGAATCATAGAATCATAGAATCAGTGAGGTTGGAAGGGACCTTTAAGATCATCAAGTCCAACCATTAACCTACCCTGATAAAAACACCACCACTCCTAAACCATGTCCCTAAGCATCTCATCTACCCTTTTCTTAAACACCTCCAGGGATGGTGAATCCACCACCTCTCTGGGCAGCTTATTCCAATGTTTAATAACCCTTTCAGTGAAAAAATGCTTCCTAACATCTAATCTAAACCTGCCCTGACATAACTTGAACCCATTTCCTCTTGTCCTATCACTTGTCGCCAGGGAGAAGAGGTCAGCTCCCATCTCTCTAAAACCTCCTTTCAGGTAGTTGTAGAGGGCGATAAGGTCTCCCCTCAGCCTCCTCTTCTCCAGGCTAAACAACCCCAGATCCCTCAGTCGTTCCTCATAAGGTTTGTCCTCCAGACCCTTCACCAGCTTTGTAGCCCTTCTCTGGACACGCTCCAACACCTCAATGTCCTTCTTGTAGTGAGGGGCCCAAAACTGAACACAGTACTCGAGGTGAGGCCTCACCAGTGCCGAGTACAGGGGGATGATTACTTCCCTAGTCCGGCTCACCACACTATTCCTGATGCAGGCCAGGATGGTGTTGGCCTTCTTGGCTGCCTGGGCACACTGCTGGCTCATGCTCAGCCGGTTGTCCACCAACACCCCCAGGTCCTTTTCTGCCAGTCATCCTTTCATGCTAATTTACTGCTTATCCTGTCTTAGCCAGGGTTCTCCATTTTGCCTAGATTATGGAACAGTGGTGCCTCAAGTCCCTTAAAATACAGAATTGAATTTATCTGTTGCCACTGATGGTAAATGCACCAAAAGTTAGGCGAGAGGGAGCTACAAATCCTGACTGCGTGTCTAGCCTCTCCCTTCATCAGGAGCATCTCAGCCTAAGTGAAACAGTAAAATGTCCCCAAGAGCTGCAGTACAACAAGGCTTTGTGCATCCCCCTTGCATGACCGTGGGAGAGCTGTGGTGTGAAGGCAATGGGAAGATGGGAGCTTTGGTCTTGTTTTAAGCCAAAGAAATGGGAAGCTCTGCCAAAACCCACATCCCCCTGCTTTTAGCCCCAGCTTACCATGTTATACGCAAGACAAAAATACAATCATCTTTCTGTTTAAATACAGGAGGTGCTAAAGCCCAGCTCCTCCTTTGTAGGGACCTACCTTCCACTCTAGCCAGGTACCCAAGTACATTGGAGGATTTAGACCCAAGGGCTGAGGCTTTTGCAGGTCTTTTCTCACTTGGGACATAGGCAGGACCATGTGGCATTAACAGCTCCAGTGGCTTCAGCTCCAAATTAGCTGGCAAAGGTGTTCTCAGCCCAGAAGGCTTTTCTGTTTTCTTTCCAGCTGTAGCAGTTGATCAGAGAAGCAGGTGGTTTACCAGGTGGTTGTACTCTCCTTGCAAACCTTTTCCTCTTCCGCACCAAGTCACTTATGACACTTAGCCTTTCATTCATCATCACTTCTCATTTTTAAAACTTTAAGTTAAATAAACCCTGGACTAAACAGAGGAGAACCGCCAGGCTGCCTCCTAATGCCAGGATGCTAAACTGTGGTGGTGGATGGTTAAACAGGAGGTGTCTGGCTATCAAGCTTTTGAGGAAGAGGTGGAGGAATAGGGCTGGGGAAGAGGAGCAGAGAGGGTGCCCGAGCAGCACCATACAGCCGACCAAGGGCAAGCAAAGGGATGGCAGGCAGATCCCCGTTGGGCGAGGGGACACGAGTTCTCAGGCTGATCAGGAAAAAGCAATCTGGCAAGGACAAGGGCACAGCTTTGTAATGGTACAGGGGACCCCTGGAAAGACCGTAAAATGAGAACAATCAATTAACAAGCTGCTGTGGCTTCAGGAAAGCCATTATAGACATACTGGTGTAATGAGCACATCTGATGCACAGAAGCTATTTAACCTTCAGCCTTGTGCCTTATAAAGCACCTCTGGGGCACTGAGTAAGGCTGTTAATTATTAGGGTCAACCTTAGCAGACGGAGGTGTCCTCAAGTATGGGTTGCTGTGATACACTCAGATAATTTCTCCATTATGTCAATAACTAATTTCCTAAATTGTTCAAGAATTGACAGATTGGCGGCCATTAACTAAGCCTTAACTCATGGCTATGGGAGCAGTTACAGGCCACAAGGACTGCAAACTCCATTCATAGGTCCTTGAGTACATATATATACACACACACGTACATACACACTACTGTTACAGCTTGGTGTTAGCCATTAGTAAAACAAATAACCACTGCATATAAAAGACCTAATTGGACAATGACAGACATTGGCTTGAGCAGATGCCTTGATGCTTGAGCACTGTCTTCAAGTGCTCTGAGAGCAGAGGATGAAGTCAGTCTGACTTTTAAAGAACTGTGTATTGAGAAACTGTAAGTGAACAGAATCACAATCAAACAAAAATACCAATTATATTTACTACCAAAAGTGCATAATATTTTTTTCTGAAAAAAAAAGATATTCTATACAGCAAGCATTTCGTGGATTGGATACGCTGTGACTTGTTATTTCATTTACCCTTATGCTGCAAGATAAATCTCATTGCTCTTCTTAATACAGGCGATACAATTTTTTGTACTTAAATGCAAACATTTTTTTTCCACGCACAGCCTATGAAGAACCAGTACATTTGGAAACTGCAAGATAGGTAGGTAGGAAGTCCCACTGATTCACGAAGGGGTTTTATTGTTTTGTCTCAAAGCCAAGCATGGCTGGAAAAACAACTGTCCTAAGCGGAGCTGTGGTAAAGGGGCACAGTGCTGAAGGCTTTGCTGCCCGAGCTAGGACACTGGCTGCACGCAACTTGTGGAGGAGAAGGGAGATGGCCGTGTTACCGTCTCACAGCATTCCATGTGTCTGAGCTTACCTGCCTGAGACTCCTCTGGTTGACGGCCTGGAGTTAAACCAATGAAGGCTGAGGAGAGACAGGAGAGAGGAGGAAATGAAACAGTGACGGTGATAAAGCCTAATAATACCAACAGTCCTTCAGGGGATCAGTGGGGAGTGAGGTACTGGAATAGCTGCTGCCAGCCTGCTGCCAGAAGCGTGACAAGCTCTTTTTCCAAGGCCAGTGATGAACACAAAAAGATATTAAAACCTCCCTCAGCATAGATGAAAGGACTGGGGAGTGGGAGTGTGGAAAGGAAGGAAGAGCGGCCTCTTAAGGAGAGGTGTACTAGAGTTGCAGATGCCCCTGGGCGTGCAAGCAGAGCAGGGGACCGACAGGCTGCATGGGGGATTTCAGGGGCTGGAGAGGTGATGAGGGGGAAGCCCCAAGCACCGAGACCTTTCACAGGCTTAGCTCTGTCTCCTGGGTTTTGGTGGGCTTTCAGCTGTACTGCCTGCTATCCTGCCCCAAAGGGACAGTTAGAGCTGTCCATCACAGGCTGTTTGGAGGGGAAGGGGCTGGCAGGCAATGCGTTCGAAGAGAGCAGTCCTCTTGATATATCAACATAAGGAATGGGGTGGGGGGGACAAAATGGGGGTGCCAGCCCAGTCAGAGGGAGGTGAGTGTGACAACAGCCCTCATCTACTTAGCTTGTGCCCTGGGAGACAGCAAAGCCGGGGTGGGGAGGGACGCTGCTCCCCCACCTGGAAAGATATCTTGCTCCCGGCCCCCCCCTTCCCCCCTCCCGACATCTTTTGTTACCACCTTTCCCCACAAACCTCATCTCACCTGTGTCCTTAGACTGCCACAGCCACAGCATCACTGCCATACCTGTAAGCAGGGGGCAGGTGCCCATGGGAGAGGCTGCTCGGGGGGAGAGCGAGCCCAGGTGCACCATGCACCAGAGTCATCTTCCCACCGAAACTGGCCAGGCGGCTGTGACTAAAATTTAATTTGCCTGGTGTGTTCAGTGGACATTTTAATCAGCATTTCCTACAATCTACTTGGCAAAGAGGCTCAACTGGCAGCTGCCTGACTGAATGGGCTTTGCACCCAGTCTAACCTTCTCCATTCGCAATTTCCAGTGCTGGAAAACCTCTCTGTCTCGCTCTCAGAAGTTTCTATAGCAATCACGGCTGTCCTAGCAAAGCACTGAAAATGGCAGCCCATTCAGATTGTAATTTTGCTGGACAGTAATTGCTCCTCTCTCTGTTGGCCTCTAAAATGTTACTTTTTGGGAGACACCAACCACAACTGGAGGAGACTGGTCTTCTGCCTGTGTTTTCAACAAACTTCGCTCCCCCACACCCCAACTAACTTTGTTAGCTGTTTGCAGCGTGTTTGAACCTTGACCGACAGGGAAGCATTGTTGGGCACATCATACCTCAGCTACAGAAAAGACCTGACATCAGTGATGTTCTTAACAAACCTGCAGGAAAAAACCTCACCCATCGTGTTGTGACCTGAGCACATCACTGTAGGTAGAAAAAGTTACCCACGTGTGTTTGGCTTCACTAATTGTAAAAGACCAGAGGATACAAAGAAAGCTTTTTCTTCATGTCATTGAGCTTACTTTTCCTGGTTCAGTTAACTTCAGCTTAAACAATCACTTGATCTTTTGTTCCATGCTTCATCTTTCAGCAGCTGTGATCGCTCTTAATTACTGTGACACTGAAGACCAGCACACTAAAAATATATTAAGTAACAGAAAGAAAGGTTTTGCTTCCTGCAAGAAGAGGATGTGGCAGCATCGTACCCCAACTTGTGAAGGAATCGATCAACCATTTCTCAAGCTCTTCTAATAGTCTTTCCCTATACTTTTTTGGCTATTGTTGCCTGCTGGAAAAAATTAGCTTAAAGCTGAGTAAGGGGAACTGTGGATAAGTGTTTGCAATTTGGCTTTGGACTGACACAGTGTGATTGCACTCAAAGAATTTGAAGTCTTTGCACTGGCAGCAGTACTTGAATCTGGGAATACAGGATTCGCATTGGAAAATAAAAGTGGATTTTTATAACGATTTAAATGAACAATTTCAGCTAGAGAGTGGATTAACAGAGCCAACTAAACCCTTCACCCTGACAAAGAACTGGCGGGAGGACTATAGAAACTCATCCAAATTTTTACCAACATGAATGCAGAGTAATAGGTCAGTGAGAAGCATTTCTGTATTTTAATGGCGCTCTTAGAATTCAATTCAATTTAAAACAAAAGTTGTTTTACAAATATGTGGAGAATGCAGAAGGCTGGAGAGGGAGCAAGTGGCCTGCATCTTCCATCTGCTCCAGCCTCCCTCTGCTCTGTGCAAGGGACTGCTACCACAAGTCCTCTGTCTCGGTGGACAGAAAGACAAACGCAGGCACTGCCCCAGCCCAAGGGTCAGAAATGTCTCCCATTCTACAGGGGCATGGATGCACCCCCAGGCCCCACACCCCATATTTCATATGTGCCAGAGCTCTCGAGGCCCAAAGCCAAGCAGCAGGAAACTCCAAGCCCAGGGGTCTAATTGGCTGACAGCAAAAGCAGATCTTGAACAATAAGAATCCCAAATTAACAGGGGAAAAAAAAGAGCACTTTAATTGTGGTTTGCACTCAGCTGGAGCCCCCCACCCTCACACTGCTGGAGAAAAGAGTGAGACACATGGAGAAAAGGTTCTAAAACCAAAAATTAGGGCTGCTGGTAACAGTAACTGAGGAGGACAAGTCTTAAACTGCCTCTGGAGGAGGGACCTTTCTGACCAGCTCTGGATACACCTACCAAAAGCTGAGACACATGTAGGGCAATGGCCTGCAGTGCTGTGGCTCAACCAGGGAACCAGGTGCCCAGAAACTGCTGTTCGTGCTGCCAGTCCAGGGTTGGCCCCTGGAGACAGAGATTTAAAAAAACTCCTTTCCGACAAAGAAATTAACACAAGGCCTATCTATTCAGAACAACATACCTAAAAATAGCATGAATAGCAAGTGAAATGTTTATAAAATCTCAATTTGTTTATTTATTTATTACAACATAAATTCTTCTCAAATAACAGAAGGATTTAACAGTGTTCAGTTTGTCATATATTAGACTCAAAATTATGTATTTTTAAAAACATGTCTTGGTATATAATACAAGGGAAATCCCAACAGATCTTACAAAGCCATTGTAGTTCCCAAGTACAGGAGCTAAGGTTGTTATGAATCATATAGGAAACTTGTCATTACAGGTAGAAGAAAAACTACATGAATTGGTTACGGTTTTAATCACAAACCTTAGGTTTTTTTCCTTGAAAATAGATGCATTATACAAAAAAAAAAAAAAAAAAGAAATCATCACTACAAAGAGGCATGTGGTGTTTAGTTGATGGCATTAATTCTGTAACCCAAACAAGGAAACTAATCCACTTTGAGTAGCTAAATTATTTTTTGCACTATTTACATACTTTACTGAAGTATTTTCATCCCAGAGCCTCAGCAAGCATCTTAGAATATTAATGAGCAAAGCCTGGCAGCACTCCAGTGTTAGCAAATAAGAAAATAACACCATTCTCACTTTAGCAACAGGGAAACTGAGGCACTGGGGTTATTTGGATCCAGGTAATTGAAGAAAGAAAATTCCTGGATCTTGATCCTCTCAAACAGGTCTTGATGGAGAGACTAGTATTCCTCCTTGTTAGATGGCTGGTGACCGTGCTGTGCACTGTTTGAAACCTGGTCAGTTTTTTCATGTTTAAATTGCTGCAAAATAGGTGACATCTATCCAGCTATAGTGTCATTATGATCACCTTTACTTAAAAATGCCAGTAATGGTTTTCCTTTTTAGATCAAAAAGCAACAACTGCAAGAAGTGCATCTTCAATCCCTGCACAGACCTGTGGAAGGCGTCTGTCTCATTATACCCAAAATACTGCAATCGTTCCCTTGATCTGTGCAAAGATAAATACTGAAAACCAGTAGCTTTGAAAGACAGAATTGCATTATTTGTTAAAAAAAAATAAGTAAGAGCTACAGCACAAGAATATGAAATGAAAATACAGCTTTAAAGATAAAATGTCTATATGGATTGAGTAACTATGCTCACAGAAGCTGTAATATAAATTTTCAGGCATTGGGAACATTCCTTCGTCAATCAAGTATTTGAAATAAGTTAGCTGCAAGACTCTCAGCTAGGACATGGCCTTTATAGACCAACATAAAATGTTTCACATGGTCCATAATCACAAGGATTTTACTTCCCGTGACAGCAAAATATCATACCACATCAACAAGGTTACTTGAAAAGACCTTTAAAAATAACTCGGCAATAATATTTGCCGAATGACTAAAAGGGAAATAAAAACATGTTGCAGATCTGAGATGAAATGAATTGGCAAGTGAAAAAGCTAAAAAGCCAATACATGAACTTGGGATAGAAGCAGCCAGCATAAATCCAGTTATTTTAAGGCCATTAAGGAGTGTGCATAATTTATTCACAGGCATCTGACTGTTTATATTTTGGCAACTAAAACATCTTAAAGTGGGAAAAAAAGTCACGGACCGCTGCTGTCTCACAGCAGCGAGGAGCAGGCCAGGTATCCGGAACAGGACTGCTGGGAGCGTAGGTGACCCAGTGCCCTGGGGCCTAACATACCCAGTGTGGTCCATTGTGCCCCAGTGACAGACTCTGGCCAGCACCAGTTGCCTGGAAGTTGTTTGCTCCTGTTGAAGCTCCTCCAAATTCCCTATTGGAAAGAGACTTGATGCATGCTACAGCATTATTAGCAGCACAGTAAAATATGCACATAGCACCTCACTTTCTTTAGGGACGATGATGGACATAAGTATGCCGCTTCTGTGGTTATGGTGGGTTTCTCTGCCCTGGCATCTGGGCTGGCTGACAAATTGATCCCATCAATCTCTCCTTGTGGTCTTGACCTAAAAGAGGCAATCCACATTCTGCAGTACAACCACAAATGCTGCACAGTAATTCAAGCAACTTTTCTTGTTTTCATCCCCAAAACACTGCTGGAATATTCCTCATTTCTTGTCCTTGATTACTGCCGGCACCTACCAATGAATCCCAACACACAGCTTCCTTGCTGGCCAAGGAAAGACTGCACTATGGCTTTATTTAGGAATGTGCCCTGGAAGCGGTGCTGGCTCTGGAAGCTTTTGGGAACTTCCCTCCTATGATTTGACAGAGCTCACCTACATCCCAGGAAACTTACAGTGATTCCTCAGTCCCACTGCATTTAGGAGCTTCCAAAAACCTGGGGTATCTGAGTTTGGGATGGGTGCTCAGATTGCAGAAAAGCCTCAAATACCAACAGGCAAAGCTGCACCAGTTTGAACACAAACAGGTCTGCCTGGGGGGCTCCAGGGAGCCCCCAGTTAAATGAGGTCAGTCACCACCCACGCAGACTGTGGAGAAACACTTCACTTCCCTGGCCCAGTCTCTGTGGCAATGCAGAACCTGCCAGAACCTCCTCTCTCACATGTCCCAAACGTCTCACCTGTGGTCTGCCAGATTATGCATTTCCCCTGTACCACACGACAGAGGAGGACATACAGGCTAAACATATAAATAGCTCTTAAAATAATGCAAATAAATATCCAGATGCAAGCTGCTTTAGGTTATCTACCACCACCTCCCATTTTCCCACAATACATTCTGGTTCAGACAAGGCAGGAGGCATTTGAATGCTACTAGGAAAAAAGTCAAGGCTGAAGCTTCGGGAGAGTTATCAACGCAGGCCCAGGCTGATGTGTATAGACTGCTATGTATAAATATAGAACCACACACACTTAAATTATATATATTAGTTTTATCTATATCTATATATATGTATAAATTAAGTATACATATGTGTGTGTATACATAGGCACACATGGATGAATCTCAATAGTCCCTCTGTTGAGAAATCTAATAAAAATCTCTGAAAATATGCATCAATTATTTGGATATTCCTAAGTATAAGCAATGTATTCGGACTAGGGTTTTCATAAATATGCATTAAAATTCTCCATGGTAGTCACCCTTGTGGGAATAACAACATAGTTGCATAAGTTGTGAATTATAAATACAGGCTTTAAAAACTCCTTGAAGAACAGGTATAGCCAGTATAAGGTAAATTCCAGAACAAACAGAAGTGATCAGAACAGAAAACCAGACTTGAGCACATGGGTCCAAAACATCTGCATTGCTGTAAGACATGCAAGCGCACAGGACCTCTCCAGTCCTGCCTGCCCCCCAAAAGTCCCTTTTAAAAGCTTTTTGTAATTGTGATGGGGGTTAAGATTGAAACAATTTAATCAGGCTTAACAAAGGCAGAGAAGAATATTTTTGATAACAGATACAGTACAAGGAAAAGGTCACATTGCAAAATCCAAGAAAACCCCTCAAATCTGGGGACAGTATGTTATATATTTCCTCCCTAAGAAATTGGGGCAATCTTTTTCAGTCCATCTGCATAGCATTTTTCCCTATTCAGGGTTTCTCAATGTGATCCTCAAATGACTTTTTATAAAAATACTGTGTAAGCCAACACCATATTTTGTTTCAGTTAGACTAAAACCAAGAACGACACAATTGCATTTTTAACTAAAAGAAAGTTTGCAACTATAAACACGAGGATGGGTGACATGTTTTGCGGTATCAGTTAACATCCCACCTTTTCCTATGGACATTCACATTCCTATTCCCCCGCTTCGATGGGGGAAGGGGGTATTATCGGGTTTGCCTGTGACCAGCCAAAGGATGTTGTACCAAGGATAGAGGAACAGGGTGCTGGTGAGGGCCTGCAGCCATTCGCTCCAAAATGTGCTGGCTACGCTGCAGCATGCTCGAAGTCTTACGTAGACAAGCCAGGAGCTCCTGGACCAACAGGAGCCAATGGCGAGGCATCATTAATACATGGCATAGGAATGCCGCCTGGAGAGCAGCGCAAAGTAATTACAGCTGCTCCAGCCAAGTCAGCCTCAACGAAGACACGGCTGAAGTGCCTCTATGCAAATGCGTGTAGCATGGGGAACAAACAGGAGGAGCTAGAGATGTGTGCACATCTCCAAGGCTACTATCTCATTGGCATCATAGAAACTTGGTGGGATGACTCCTATGACTGGAGTGTTGGCATGGAAGGCTACAGGCTCTTCAGGAGAGACAGGCAAGGGAAACGAGGAGGCGGTGTTGCCTTATATGTCAAGGAGCAGCTGGAATGCATGGAGCTCAGTCTAGGGATGGATAAAGAGCCAACTGAGAGCCTATGGGTCAGGATTAAAGGGAAATCGGGAGCAGGGGACATTACATTGGGGGTCTGCTATAGGCCACCCGACCAAGAAGACCGAGTGGATGAAGCCCTCTATAGACAGATAGGGGCGGCATCATGTTCACAGACCCCGGTCCTCATGGGTGACTTCAACCATCCCGACATCTGTTGGAAGGGTAACACAGCCAGGCATAGGCAATCCAGGAGGTTCTTGGATTGCATTGAGGACAACTTCCTTCTCCAAGTGGTTGAGGAGAGGAGCTATGCTGGACCTTGTTCTTACCAACAAGGAAGGGCTGGTAGACAGTGTCAAACTCAAGGGTAGCCTGGGCTGTAGTGACCATGAAATGGTCGAGTTTGAGATCCTCAAGGCAGCGAGGAAGGTGCGCAGCAGGCTGACCACCCTGGACTTTGGGAGAGCTGACTTTGGTCTCTTGAAGGATCTGCTTGGTATGGTGCCATGGGATGAAGCGCTGGAGGGAAGAGGGGTCCAAGAAAGTTCATTAATATTCAAGGACCACCTCCTCCAAGCTCAGGAGCAATGCATCCCTACAAAGAAGAAGGCAGGGAGAAAAGCCAGGAGGCCTGCATGGATGAACAAGGAGCTCCTGGACATGACCAAAAGGAAAAAGGAGGCCTATAGGGAGTGGAAACAGGGGCAGATAGCCTGGGAGAAATACAGAGGAATAGTTCGAGCAGCCAGGGATTGGGTTAGACAAGCTAAAGCACAGATAGAACTAAATCTGGCCAAGGACATTAAGACAAACAAAAAATCCTTCTTTAAGTGTCAGCAAGAAAAGAAAGACTAGGGAAAATGTGGGCCCTCTCCGGAAGGAAACACAAGAACTGGTTACCTGGGACAGAGACAGAGCTGAGGTACACAATGACTTTTTTGCCTCAGTCTTCACTGGCAAGGACCGCAGCCGCACTGCCCATGACACAGAATGCAAAGACGAGGATTGGGAAAATGGAGAACTGCCACTGTAGGTGAAGATCAAGTGCGAGACCACCTGAGGAATCTGAAGGTGCACAAGTCCACGGGACCTGATGAGATACATCTGTGGGTCCTGAGGAAACTGGCAGATCGAGTCGCTAAGCCACCAGCCATCATATTTGAGAAGTCGTGGAGGTCTGGCGAGGTTCTTGCCAACTGGAAAAGGGGAAACATAACCCCTATTTTCAAAAAGGGAAACAAGGAAGACCCAGGGAACTACAGGCCAGTCAGTCTCACCTCTGTGCCTGGCAAGATCATGCAGCAGATCCTCCTGGAAACTCTGCTGAGGCACATAGAAAACAAGGAGGTGATTGGTGACAGCCAGCATGGCTTCACCAAGGGCAAGTCATGCCTGACAAATTTGGTGGCCTTCTATGAAGGGGTTACAGCAGCAGTGGACAAGGGAAGACCACCTGATTGCACAAATCAAAGTAGATGACAAGTGTTTGACACTGTCCTACATGATACCCTGGTCTCTAAATTGAAGAGACATGGATTCAACAAATGGACCACTTGGTGGATAAAGAACTGGCTGGACAGTCGCACTCAAAGAATTGTGGTCAACGGCTCAATGTCCAAGTGGAGAGCAGTGATGAGTGGCGTTCCTCAGGGGTCGGTACTGGGACCTGTACTGTTCAACATCTTTGTCAGCGACATGGACAGTGGGGACAAATGCACCCTCAGCAAGTTTGACAATGATACCAAGCCGTTTGGCGAGGTAGACACGCTGGAGGGGAGGGATGCCATCCAGAGGGACCTGGACAGGCTGGAGAGGTGGGCCCAAGCCAACCTCATGCAGTTCAACAAGGCCAAATGCAAGGTCCTACATCTGGGTCAGGGCAATCCCAAGCACAAATACAGGCTCAGCAAGGAATGGCTGGAGAGCAGCCCTGAGGAGAAGGATCTGGTGGTGCTGATTGACGAGAAGCTCAACATGAGCCAACAGTGTGCGATCGCAGCTCAGAAAGCCAACCATATCCTAGGCTGCATCAGAAGTGTGGCCAGCAGGACAAAGGGGGTGATTCTGCCCCTCTACTCCACTCTCATGAGACCCCACCAGGAGTACTGCATCCAGCTCTGGAGTCCCTAACACAAGAAGGACATGGACCTGCTAGAGCGTGTCCAGAGGAGGGCCATGAGGATGATCTGAGGGCTGGAGCACCTCTCCTATGAGGAGAGGCTGAAAGAGTTGGGGCTGTTCAGCCTGGAGAAGAGAAGGCTCCGGGGAGATCTTATTGTGGCCTTCCAGTACCTAAAGGGGGCCTACAGGAGAGCTGGGGAAGGACTTTTTACTAGGGCATGTAGTGATAGGATGAGGGGGAATGGCTTTAAACTGGAAGAGGACAGGTTCAGACTGAACATTAGGAAGATGTTTTTTACTTTAAGGGTGGTAAGGTGTGGCACAAGGATTGCGAGGTGATTCGGAAAGAGAAGGGTTAAAGAGCAAAACCCTAAGCTCTACACATCTGATAAGCAGAGACTTGCTGGAGCTTGTGGGCCCACAGACCTTGATAAAAGGTTAAGAGGTTGCAGGAAGGCACCACCTGATGAATAGGTCTTAAGTGGGGCAGGCACCCGGGCTGTGAGAAGTGCCAGGAAAGCCCCTAACAACGGCCTTCTGATGTTATCTTTAGCCAATTAGAAGTAGTAGGGTTAGTTGTACATGTTTGAAAGAACCAACCAGACTGTGATGCGATCTCTATATAACCCCTGTAAGTTTTTCAAATAAACGACTTTCTGCTTGCACCAAGCTGCGTCCCATCTCTCAGTCGCAGCAGTAACGCACTGTAACAGGTTGCCCAGAGAGGTTGTGGAGGCCCCATGCCTTGAGGTGTTCAAGGCCAGGCTGGACGTGGCCTTGGGCAATCTGGTCTAGTGGGAGGTGTCCCTGCCTATGGCAGGGGGGTTGGAACTTGATGATCTTCAAGATCCTTTCCAATCCAAACCCTTCTGTGATTCTATTGTAACATGATGAATTGCCTCAGCAGTACTGAGTACTGCTCTCCCCAGATCAGAGCAGGTGTGCTAGCAGCAATGGAAGCTTTGGTATAGCTGAAGCCTGAGAAAATTCAGGGTAGAAATGTGTCACTGGTGTAGAGGCCGCTTATCCAGGCTTGCAAGAACCAGAAAATTTAGGAAGAGTATTAACTTACACTTTTATGTTACAGTACACCCTGTCTTATCATATTTTTTTTTCCCATCCATGACTACTTAGATCTTAATCCTGTACTATTTCAGGTACCTTCAAGGTTCTCCTCAGGCTTCTCTCTTGGTTCAAACCGTTAGTTTTCAATGAACCAGACAGAGCAACAGTCTGATTTCAAGAAACTCAGAGCTTGAAAGTCAGCAGATGGCTACACACAGGAAATAGGGGGGAAAAAAACCAAAACAGAATACACCACAGAGGAGTTCCAGCATTCTAGCAGGGACATACACAATATCAGGAGTTTCATAAAGAAAGCATTTGATTTTTCTTTCGTGCGAACTGCATTGTACACGATGGAAGGCAGTGCATGAACCACAAAGTGCCCTTTCACGTGACATTATAAATGTACTGTGAACCCTGCACGGCCTATTAACTTTGTCTCCAGACCAATTCTCCAGAAAAAGTCTAATCCCATTAAACTTCCTGCACAAAGTTGTATTTTACAGAAAAGAAAATTAAGGCAAAATTTCACATGTCCACACACTGGTGGTACAGAAAAGTAACCGAGTCCTCATGTCTTAAGCACAAAAAACAACTGATGAAAGAAAGCATGGTCCAGACAATAAAGTGCAATTATTATTTCAGTTGTGCCAAAAAACTTTCCAATTCTGTAGTTTTACATCTTGGTGATTTTATTCAACTTTTAATTATAATGGTTTTTTGCTTCTGTCCCCATCTTTCCAGTACTGTTCAGTTTGCATTTCTGTAAGCCGTGAGACAGTACGCTGAAAGGCAAAGATTTCCTCTTCTCCTGTAAACATGGAGAGTCCTTTGGCAGAATCCTACATTAATACACAAAAACAGTACCACAAAACTGTGAGAGACATAGTTGTACTGAAGTGCATCCTACCTAAATCCTAAGGCTGAGTGCTTTACAGCCTTTGCCAATACACAACAGCAGAATGGCACCAAAACCCTAAAATTAACGTCCAAACATTAAAGAAAAACAGCTAGGTAATCCTGTGAAGGAACACAGCAAAACAATAATTTGGATTTAAAACAACATGATGACATGTTAACCATCTATTTTCACTCTTCTGTTGACTAATTGTATACTGATTTAGACAAATTGTTTAAAAATTCATTAACAATAACTAGGTTATAGGGAAAAGGAAAAACAGAATAAGCGGCATGCAAAATAGTACTGTTTGTGAGGATTTGTGAGGCAGTCCTGTATAGTCGAGGAAGAAGGAGAACAGATCATCTTTTATTTCTGTATTTTAAATGTAGGAGCTAAACTTAAATCAGTATTTTCATATGTGATTGAACAGATATAATGATTAACAATCAAAATGACCCTAAAACTTAAGCAAAATGATTCTATATATTGTGACATTTTCTTTGACTATGAATAAATAACACAACATGCAACTATGAGAGTGACAGATACACTGCAGAAAAAGCAGCAAATCACTAGTTAAATGTTTACTTGATTCCTCTTCCTAAAACGCTGCTGTAATTATAAGACCAAAACCAATTTTGTTACAAAAGGGAGACGATGTTAATATCATGTACCTGGCTCAAGTCCAAATCATCCATCAACACTCTGTTGTCCTCTACCTCACCATTGTCGTGTTCTACCAGGAACAAGCTTTGGAGAGGAGTCACTGCAGAACAAATAATACGCACCTGAGAGAACGAAAACAGGCAACAGTATCATCACTTGGGCTTTGCAGAAAAGGGATAAAATACACGTTTTATGAAAAGCTAACTTCGAATTATGACCTTGGCTTTTTTCCCAGGTATTTTCCCTTTCTTTTATTAGCACTGCTGTTACAGATTTACGTGACTTAGTCATTTGGGATATTAACTTACAGGATCTTTTTCTCAATAGCAACTCATGTAACTTTTACTCGGAGAACAGCATAACTGCTATTAAATACTTGGAATATCTGTTATACAGGCAATGAGTTCACAATCAAGTCTACTTTCTAAAGTAACAGCTATAAAGTATTAGTAATCAATGCTTTCCCCCCCTATTTAGATTCCTCTGAGTGGGTAAGTTCATCACACACATACTTGCACCTAAAGAATGTTTAAATTCCAAATTTCCCAGCAAGCGGAGTTGAGCCACTCCTGCTTTCACCTATGCTACTCAAGTGAACATTATTTGCTAATAACAACAATGATGCTGCTTTCATGCCTGCTGGGAAGGGATACAATGTGCAGTGAGATACAGTATCTCTGGGGTGCTGCAACGGAGACAGACTGAAATATTATTACAGAAGGAGACTTGTTGAGGCCATGCAGGCAAAATGTTTGCATTGTGGACAGGTCTTCACAAATATGCTCCCTCGGGTAGTTTTTCCAAACTACTTGCAATGGGAGTTTAACACTTGTGGTGTTCCTATGCAGGAAGTAATAGAAAGTAGCTGTTTCCTTGCAATTCTTAATGACAGCACATAGACAGAGCAAATCACACTGCCCCCCCCCCATCTCTAACACACTATTATTAGTTTATAAATACCAATATATCCTCTTAGAAACTGTCCATTTCCAAATCATAAAGCACAAAGAATCTGTCTGACTTGAATGAGACTACTCATACACTTAGTTCAATACCTTGCTAAATCAGGGCTTTTCTGATCATCTTGCCAGGATATTCTTGAAAAAAAATCTCAATCAGTATTTCCTGATTGCATAAATATTTAAGTGTGTACATATATAATCACACATAAGATAGGGTTTCATATCTTGTATTGCTTTTTAAAAACTCATGTTAAACATGTACTTCTCTTTGTTTTACTAGTGCTGATTTTGCTTCCATGATTGAAAGCTCTGTAAATCCACACAAAGTGCTGCATTTATCATGACTATGCCGTTAGCAGTTCTGCAACCTAATGTAAACCTACAGTGACCGTTTCCTTTAAACTTAATGATGTAACCATACTATTAATTCCTCCTTGCCCTGTTCAGGAAGGCACCGATTCCCAACCAACTGCCCATACAGATTAAATTTTAAAAACTTTATATTTACTCCAGCCCTGTTGGCAGCACAATCTTTCATTATTAAAATAACAACATGGCTTCTGTGGTTTTCCTGGGTTAGGAAAGAAATAACATCCCAATTCAAGAAAGGCAAATGAGCTCAGTCTTGTATTTATGGTCATGCTTAATACTCACAGAAATCAATAAAATAAATACTGGCTTATTTGCCTTTATTGCAATGGGGCCTTTTGTGTGAAGCTGGAATGATGTTTCTTTGCAGTGCTAGTTTATTCTGCTTATGTTTTCCAAATCATTACTACAGAAAGCCTTACTTCAAACCAGTTAAAGCAATTCAGGTTTTAGGGCTCCCAATATTATTCCTGTATGTATAGGAAAGGCTTGGTTCTCACCTTATGCTCGTAAAAGGTATCAATAAGAGTAATGAAGCGACGAGCTTGTGTCCTTTTTGCCATTGTAAGAAGTGGTATGTCACGAACAAAGACTGTGTCAAAATGCTTTGATATTTCCAAATAGTCACTGGCCCCAAGAGGCTGAAACAAAACAAACCATAAGAAGTGGAAGCCCATGATAGAATGATACATAAACACTGCATCTTGAAATACTACAATTACGAAAGAGAGTGTAAAGTCCTGATCATATTCTTTTTTTTTTTTTTTTTTTTTTAATATCTTGCTTATGGAATGTTTGTTTGCCCGTACTGACAGGTATACACCTCATTCATATTGTCAGCTTTACCTGAACAGTGTTCGACAGTTAATAATTACTTTTCTGCATCCTCACAATGTTATGATCTCTCTGACAACCTCAAACAAAATAATCATTATAAACCATTATCCGTAGAAGAAAAGAGAAAAAAACATGGTACACAAATAATTTGAACAGATATTAGGATGCTTTCCAGCAGCAAGATTTTTAAACACAAATGCATCGGCTAGTTACTAAGTCATAAGCAGACCTGCATTTAGTTCACCTAAGACTCACCCACACTGAATAAAAATCTTATGCTCTAAGTACTGAAAGCAACACTAATCAGACAAAAATACAATTTTGTAGCAATTCCTTTGTTCAGGGTTTCACTTGTAATGATGAAATAAAAATCTATAATAAAGACTTATTAGTTTCTATTTGTGTATCTAAACGATCAACAGAAGATATGAACAAATAGTTGTAGCTCATTCAAGTACACAAAGACATTAATTTAAAATTACTTTTTCTTTACGTGGAACGTATTTTTTTCTGCAAGATTTACCCTATTAATACTGCAGGCAATACTTAATAGCTCAAGATAAAGTCATCACAGTTAGAAGAAAAACTTCATACTCCTGAAACTCGTCCCATTAGTTTTATTCGTGGAAGTACTTCAGTATCTTGTATGCAACTACTCCACAGAGTAAGATCAGCAGCTTTTTGCACGATATCACAACTCCCTTCCCAGCTAATGAAATGTGCTGTACCAACAGTATAATATGGTTATAAAGCACTGCAATACTGCTAATATCTTAAAAAGAGGAAATAAAAAAAATATTTTCTTTAACTGAAATTGCTAGACAAATTTGCTGTAGGCCAAGCATAACTGCTTCACTAGAACCCTTCTGCAAGAAGTTATTTTGAGCAATTATTAATGGCTGTCCATGACCAGGACTTTCGGGTTTATTTAGACACAAGAATGAAAAACCCACTGAAATGGTCTATACGCAAGCACAGGAGAGTGAAGCCCTCATGAAATTCCAAAAATTCTTCTGAAAATTAATGGATTAATTAATTAATGGATTAATTGATTAATTAATGAAAATTAATTCTGTCTTGCCCCAATGTGATACACTTTGTCATCCAAACCATATGAATACAACCTCCTCATTTCAAATACAAAGTATCAAATATTAAAAGCTGATTCCTAAAATAAATAGATTAATTAAAATTAAAGGCATCAAACTTTTGCAAAACCTGCAAACTGAAGTGCCCAACAGCTGAGCTATACATCTAAGAATTCTGTAGGCACCTTGGTGGGTACTCAGACATGAAAATGAAAAACTTGGGGAGTCAGAGGGAGGAAACAGGCAGAGGACGAAAATAAGGCTAATGCATTTCAAATGGGAAGAAAGTAAGAGGGAATACTTCTTTTGGTTTTTGTACAGACATAAAGCCACAGTTCATAGAGGGTTACAATATGCATCTTTATCACAAACAAGAATTCAATCTACTTCAGAAGCGCAAAACGCAGGCAATTCCCAAATTCCTCTAATTAAGAACATAAAAGGCAGACCATTTTGAGCTGTTTAACAAGACCTTCTGAAACACCTATGCCAGTGTTAAGTGATAATATTCTGCAAACGTTGGCAGAAACATGCCTTCGGAGACTCCAAAAATCTTATAATCAGAAAGATCTGAGCCTAGCAGCCATGAGTATTTTATTAGAGTAAGTTTGTACCTCCCTGCCAAGACTCAAGTCTGGTGACACACAACTGAAACTCCAAATGAGCCAGTCTGTTGTTATGTATGGTTCAGCTGGCATCAGCTGTAGTTCTTTACATAGAAAAGTTCTCAAACCCTCCCCTTTCAGAGTTTAGAAAGGCATAACCCTGGTGATGAAGACAAAGCTTTCAATCTTGCTCTCAACATGACTTACTCTCATATTGGAGAAGTCCTTTAATTTACTTCTGCCTTACTCTACTTACTGTGAAAAGAAGAAACAACCAGCAAATTTGCAAGTGCTCCAGGGACAGTTTAAAGTCCTTTTTGTATTCCTCTAGCCTTGGTATTGGCCCAATTTCCATGCTGCCTGCAATTGCTTCAAAGCTCTTCTAACTCACCAGCTATGCTCAGAATGCTCCAAACACAGGAGGACCATGATGCAAGGGCACCCTCACAGCTTCTAAAGTCACATTCTCACTGGCCCTTGCAAAACCGGCATGAGGCTGGCACAAGCACCCACGTACCAACTCTTGTACCACACAGGAAAGAGACAGGAAAAAGGAGTTCAAGGCCAGATTACACCACTGCTAGAGATTCTGGCTGCACAGTCCTTATACAGAAGCTCCACTGACTAACAGCTTTCGGCTATTTCAGCAGCCAACAGCCCTCCCCTCCCCTTTACAGTATTGCCTAAAGGCCCTTTTTCTTCACCTTGCAGCAAGCTACTGACTGCCAACGATACAGGCTTGGGTCAAGATGACTAGACTAGTGGGAAATGATTTCAGACACTTACCACTGTTCTCTGCGTAACCCTCCAAGACTGAAATTTATTTTACAAATCTCACCCAGTCACAGAAAGTATTCCATTCTAGTCAGCAGCATACACGAAGGTATTACTTCCTCTGAAGTTGCTAATGAAGCTACAAATCCTCCTAATATTGACACATATATATGTAATCCTCTTACTAAAAGTTTAGCCTGATTAATTTGGTCCTCTGAACAACATTCTAAAAATAACAACTTGATTTGGTGTGTGTTTCTGGTACTGTCTGATCTTTTTTTGTTTCATCAATTATTGATCAACACTCAACTTCAGAACCAGAACATACTTATGTAACAATTGTCACTTACCATTTGTTACCAGTTCTTTCACATGCTGCAATATTTATTAAAAAAAAAAACCCAAAACATTAACAGATAAGAATCTTTCTTATGGTATTATTGCTCCTGAATGTCTATATAAGGTAAAACTGTTGTAGATTTTTGTCATTAACTCCGATGCCAGGAGTCAGTGTTTTATAGGCATCATACTAATGCAAAACGCATTAGCACTAACATGGGCTACCCTCCTGACAAAGTGTTTACTCCACTTCAGTCTGCTTGACTGAGTTCTCACCTTCATTTGGTTTTGTTTCTCTGTCTACTTAATGCATTTTCAGCTATCATCATCTCAGTTCAAGTAGGATGTTTATTATTTGGAGCTCTCTGTGGACTGTTTTAAGAGTTAGTTGTCTCTTCTTTCTGTTATATATTCCATTTAATTAAAGTATAAAGCATCCTTCTTTGTTGACTCATCAATGACAAAGTAGCTCGTCTTTTAGAGATTGTCTGAAGAATACAGAATGCTTTACATATGTTAGAAAATGATATTTCATCTCAAGAGAAAATTTATTTTTGTTTATGTTGGAAGACATTTTAAGGCCAGTTCCAGTAACATCCCGAAGAATTGTGATTCACAATAACTACAATTTAGTGCAGACACTCCAACACTTCCTAAAACCAAAATACAGTTTAAGACTATATAATATTTGCAACTCAAACATTAAGCAATAACCAAAAATTATAGCGCTCCTTTCCAAAGGAGCCATATTCTGTCACTAGTAGCGCTGATAAAATAGAGCACAGAGGTAATATTTCAAGATTGTAATTCAAGAAAGGAACAGAAAAAACTAAGGCATGATCCGTGATGCAGCTGCATGCTGAAGTTTAAATAAAAATGTACGATAGTTAGGGCACGGCTAACTTGGTTAAAAAATTTAAAGACACTGATGGCAGTGCAAATCTATTGGAAAGCTCTGCAAGTTACAGGCAAAGATGAGAAGTTCATTTGAAGCGTTATTAATAAAAAGAGAATTTAATGAAGAAGGCAATTTCTTATCAAGTTTTACTGAAGGTTTCTGGTGGCAAGAAAAAAATGTCATTGTGTAATTAAAGATGAGATCAGAGGGCATACTGAGGAAAGATTAAAATAACATGCAGTTTTGTTTTGGAGCTTCCTAACTAAGCATTATGAGTTGGCCTGGAACTTCAAAATCATTATTTTAATTTGTTTGAACACTACTTGACATGAGGCTATACAACTTGTTTGTTAAAATATTCACTAATTGATTCATTATTCTTTCTTTTAAAATATTCTTTAATGTATGTTTTAGTTACTAGGAGGAAAGACACCAAAAATAAACAGACCAACGATGTTTCCAGCAGTAATCACACAAATGAAAGCTGCATATTAAAAACATTATTAAAGCTGAAAAGTCAGACACAGATGTAAGACAGCAGTTGCCTACGCACCCTTAATCTTCATCTCTTGGATACATGCTATAGTCTTGACTAAAATTAACTGACGCTTCCCCCTCTCCCAGGACCCTTGACCTACGCAGTACGCACAACAGTGATTCTCGCATAATGCACACTTATCAACACGTGTTTTGTCCTCATTTCTGGTGTGTCATAAGATCTCATTTTTCATGGGCTTTTCAAATGCTTGTGTGGAAGAATTATGTATTTCTTCAGCTTTTGTTACCACAACAGCAAGGTACTTCATGTGCAGTGATGAATTTATCTCCACAACTACGGCTGTGAATCAAGAAAGTGATACTATCTCCGTTTTACAAACAGAAGACAGAGAAATTAAAGTTCAAAGCATATGCAAGCTCTCAGTGCTGCATTAAAGACCTCCGAAAGCTGATTTTTCAGCTTTCATGGAAGTCTACCAATTCAAAGTACAACACCCACTGACTTCAGTTAAAGCCATGACTACAGCAGTATAGGACTCGGTGCCTCAAGAAGAATGTCCAGAAAATTAAGATAACAATTGCCAACAGTGAAAAGGTGGGGTTTTGGTTGGGCTTTTCTGGGTTTGGGTTGTTTGTTGGGCTTTTTTTTTTTTTTTTTTTTTTTTTTTTAATAAGAATAGTATCAGGCACTACCTCTGGTGCAGACTATGACAGAAACCAATTATGCAAGACAGCATTCAACTGTATGTGATCATGTAATTACAATGTCACATAGCAATGATTATTACTCTAGTGCCTATGCAGAAGAAGGGAAAAACTCAGACAACACAAGCAACAGCCATTATGAAATTTCCTAACTGCATTTTGGTGTTGATAGCACCTTATCTTATACCTACTGCACATCCTCTGCCTAAGTCATTTTCCAGCTTTGACACCCATGTGGATAATCAGTAGAGCAGGAATCCGAGATCTATAAACCCTGCAGTAGAAGATATTTTATAGATCAGGTAGAGCCCCCTTCTATCTCAGGTTACCTCATCACAGAATCCTGGTAAGAACTGATTTTGCTTGATCTTGCAGCAGAAGTTTTTTAGTCACGTTTCTCATAGTGGAAAGTTGTTTCAGACCTTTGCTCTTCTGCTGATTAAGATGATGCTTCTAACTTCCAGCCTTTCTTTTATTATTCATAAACAATTTTATATTCATGTATGACCGTGCTATCTGAAATAGCTAACTGAAATAGTGCTTTTCCATTCTTGGTCTTTATTTGGGGTGACTGATATGGATGAGATTCTCACATTTATTTTATATTTTTCTCCTCTGGGGAGAAGATGTGTGCCATTCTAGCCTAGACTCTCCCAAGTACACCATTTCTGTACCTGCTCCACTTGAGTTAATTTTCTTGCACACAGATGAATACTGCTTTAGTCATCGATATTTGCCCATTTCCCCCTTTTATCCCCACCAAGTTGAAATGTCAGTCTCACTACTGCATGCTCCTATGTTCATTCATCATTCAGCAAAATCACTCCTACCTTAGAAAAGCTTATCTCCTAAATAGCAAGACATCCATACTGAACCTACAAGAAGTGAGATGTCTCAAAGACATATCAGCTGGTCAAAGCTGGCTGCAGACTGGCGGAACAGCAAAAGGCATAATTCTGCTCCCATAAGCCCTCACTGCCAAATTTCCAGTTCCAACTCCAACGTACGGCATTTGTCAATGAAAAGGTCTCCAACCAAACCAAAAAACCAAAAAAAAAAAAGTTTCTGTTGCTTTATACAGTAAGCAAACAAGCCTACAAATAATTTCAACAGGTATAAGCAGGTAAAACGCAAAAGGCCATAAGTGTATATACATCAAAATTACATGTAAGTTCCCCTTAAATAAGCTACTAGATCACAATTCAAGTGATCTTGTGATTTTTTAAGTTTTCAAAAGAACCTAGAAACTATGGGAATTAGATTTACAGGTCATTCTATTTATAGGTCTATTTAAAAATTGGCACTTCCTGTTAAGATTTAAAAATTATGGTCAAAAAGTACATTCAGGCATTTAGGAAACAAACAAACAAAAAGAATTAAAAAGCCAAACCCTTCAAGCTACTATCAGCTTCAACACTCTTGTCTTTGTTGTCTTTGTGCATTCCCTGGTCTACAAAGTATAGGATCTAAAACATCAAAGTTTATGCAGCTTTCACTGAAGGGATTGCTTTCTAAAATTAAGCCCCAAAACACACAAAATAAGGTATAAAACAGAAAGGAGGTTTCACTAACAATATTACTACATTACAGTATTTCCACCTGAAAT
The DNA here is from genome assembly GCF_965231255.1 of Vanellus vanellus. NCBI lineage: Eukaryota > Metazoa > Chordata > Aves > Charadriiformes > Charadriidae > Vanellus > Vanellus vanellus. Next base: position 78,532,006 of record NC_138907.1, read on the forward strand.
AAGTTTCTTAAGTGTATTTTATAAAACATACTTTTGAGTTATATAAGGCAACTTTTCTTGTGGGTGTAGAAACTGATTAAATTCTTAAAGCAAACATAGCTAATGAAGGGTAGACTCAGTCCAGACTGTACGCTGCAAAAGCTCATCTCCTGCTGGGAATAAAACAAGATCAAAATCAAACTAAAGAAAACTACGATTCTAAAAAGTTACTGAAAATAGTGCTCACTTCTGAACAACTCCATGGTATGCTTATTCACAACTACACCCAACAATCCTAAAGATGACACCAAATTATACAGTGGATACATTTAGCAGTTTTTAATGAAGGTGTTTCACTCAAAATGATTCAGAATCATTAAACTGCAAATGCAGCTGAGTTGTGTCATCATGTAGGGGAAATATTCAATTGACTTAAAAACAGACACTTGCATTCCTAAATCACTGGTTGCCTTTGAAAATGGTGACTTTTCCTTTTTTTTTGTGCAAGCTATACAAGTTAGGAATCACATCTACCTCCTGGTCTGTAGAGTGTGCTTATTGGCAGTGGAACAAGCACCTAACAGAAACTGTTTGCTGCTTCTTTATTGTGTTAATCTACACAAATACTGTGTTTTGCCAATTACAGAAACACTAAACAACAACTAGAAAAAAAAAATCACAGTAAGATAACCTTTTACAACATAGATATTAAATTTATTTTCTTAGGTTTGTTATGCTGTAGTAAGCTTGCTAATTATTCATAACCCAAATTCCTTGGCTCTGTTTTCCAGCTCAAACTGAAAACATGACCTTCCTTAAATTACTTTAAAAATAATAAACCCCATAGATTCATCTGGCCCCATATGCTCTAATAGTGGCCAGAAGCAGTTGTCTAGGGTGCATACAGGAACAGAATATGCATATGGTAATACTTGGCTGATATACTTTCCCAGGTACCAGTGACTTGTTTATGAACTTCCATGCATTTCTGTATTATACCTTTTGCATTAACATGACCAGTTGTTTAGTTTACCCATCCACAAAATCAGTTTGATAGATATACTGTCTTATCATGTTTAGACACTATGTTCATTGGTACTTGGCAGCTGGATGAAAGGATATATTTAATTACCTAACAAAAAGACTATAGGCTCTGCGAAACGAAATTATTCAATCTTTGTAAAGAAAAGGCTAAAATGTGTTTTGAGTACACTAAAAAGTCAGCATTCCCAGCAGAGGGCAGTAGTTGCTACGCACAAGTGAGAGGAAGACTTTAAAGGTAATATTCTGAGGAAGACCGTATCTCCTTACTCCCTTAGGACCTTGGAAAATTACATATAAGGTACACTGTTATCTAAATTATTTATACAAGATCAAGATTCAAGCTAAACTGCCACGATTAGGAGTTTTTAAACAAAATTTTAAATGAGAAGTAAAGAAAGAGGACATGCACAGGGTGATTTTTCTGAGGCGTAATGAACACTGACCTTTATATATAAACACAAAGAAATGAAACCACTCTGATGGGGCAGTAAGACTGACATTTGCATGACTGCTAGTTTAAGGATATTGAGATTTTAACATCAAGTTAAATATGTGCATTTTATTTAAAAAAAATATTTCCATCTGAACTTTGAATAGAACTCCAACTGCTGAGAAAAGGGATACGTAAAAAAAAGTTTTTTAGAAACATGTTGTTGAGTTCAAGTGTTCAGATCTGACCATCCAAAAAGCCTTCCAGAATTTGTCAAGGACAATTGTAAACTGTATTTGCTTGTCAAGAACTAGTTCCTTAGAATCCACTATCATGGCAATCTATTATTCACATATTAACTCAGTGAAAAATTAACTAATTATGTTTTGCAACAATCTAACTCCATTGGTAAACATATCCCTCACTGGAGGGACTGACAGGAAGAATTAATTAAAGGCCACAAAGTATGGGGGAAGTTAACATGAGCATTAAAATTCAGGAACTACATGTTGGTATTCTGCTTGGTGCCCCTCCCAGCCTTCTCTGGCTACATTTGTTCATTTTATGGGGCCTTAGAAAAGATGGTAAGATAACAAACATTTTGATAAAACCAAGCATAGTTCTCCTGGACGATTACACTGGAGCAGCACATTTACAGGACTCTGTTCATAGCAAGTAGCTAACTACTTTCAAGCCACAACAAACGCTACCATGTGCCATACTGCCACATAAACCCTAGTGTGACAGATCTGAAGAACTACTTCTCATTTTGCTCTAAAGCAACTAAAATAGATCAGTACCCACTCATCCAGCATCTTTTAGCCTTCCACGTGTTAACATAAGCCAGTATCACAAAAAAAGCTAAGTGTATGGATTTGATCTTAACTAAATCAGCTAAAACTTGGAATTTTCCTCAACTGGGAAACTATGATTTAAAAGTTGGTGTAAACAATAATGTAACAAGATGCTTCCTACCAAGACAACTGCATATTGCATCAGCATTGCATACAATATCTTCTCTATATTTTATTTTTAGAAGTGTTAATGGGCAACTGGTAGAAGTGTTAATGGGTAACTGATGCATCTTTTTAGGCAGAAATACCTTGTTACTGTCTTGACATGAAAAAATTTGATGATAACACACGAAACAAGAAAAGACAGACTATAATACTAGAAGGGCACCAACTCTATCTCCCAAGGTCATCAGGTATTAATTACAAAAACTGCTATTTTGAAATTCCACTTAAAACTAGATGTTTCAAATAGTATGAAGTTACAAATTGATGATTTGCTATGTTCATCTATTATTTATTGGCTGACGTTTCCTGAAATCATGCGATACCAAAGTGGAAAACATTTTATTAGTCCCCTTTAAAACAGAATTTTGATTTTATTTCAAAGGAAACATCACTGAATTTGAAAAAAGTTTTACAGACTTTTCAGTGGAAATGTCACATTACAGAAGTTACTGTCTAAATAAGCAAACGTTTGACCAATTTCAAACGCATCTCCTTTAATCCTACACCAACAAATGTAAATAGAGTTTTTAGGTCTGGATGTTTACCCCTCTGGACCGCGCAGTAACAGTTACCCAAGACCAGACCATAAGACATTGTCGCAACGATGTGAAAGCAGAGTCATTTGGTGATAAGCTATTTCTCAAACATAATAGAAACATTCATCCTTTCACACATTGACTCTTGCAAGACTTCAATTCTTCTTTCTGGAACTATTAAAGGTTATAGATGGCCAAAGGAATCAATTCACCAAGTTTTGACTACAATGTTGTTTGTTCATGCTGCAATGACTATTGAGAACCACATGAGCATTGGTATATGCCAGTTTCAGAAAACTCCCCAAAAATATCTTCCAAGATATCATTGCAACAATTCAGTGCAATAAAAAATAACTTCTTAAAACAACTGATTCCCTTCATTACATTCACTGGTCCCTCTACCTTAAATTACATACTGGTTTTGGAATTATGAACACAATATAACAGAGGAAATAAATTTAACCACAATTAACTAAATCAAATTGCATGATATTTTGAGTTGTTCTGCCAGAAGATGTTGACAATGTAAACTTTTTCACACGCACAAAAAAAATCTTGCTATCTTTTATTTACTAGATGGGAAATGTAAATAAAAGCCTAACCAGAGTTGATATCCACCTTCTGCTATGAAAATAGTTTTCATCTTAAAACTTTCCCATTCTGAACGGATGCCTCAAACTGACTTCAGAAGGACATGCATGTCTGTGTGTGAATGAATACTGATCTGTAAGTTTCGGTCAATTACTGTATTTCTGACATAAAGCTATTATAGACCTTGCTCCTCAAGCTAGACTTTCCTTTAGCAGCAGCTCAGTGATAAGTTGCAGTGCTTCCACACTGTGGACCAGGAACATCAAATTTGGAAGAAAGGTTGCTTGGTATCAGGGAAGTGTCTTATACACATCCTGTGAAACCCCACTCAAATGCAAGGAGGTTACAAGCCTCGGAAAAAAGCAGCCTGAACTCACTGCACAAATTGATAGACTAAGTATTGTCCGCTCCCAAAAGCATGAAGGTGCTGAGCACAGGATATCCACCTTGAGACAGACTGGGCACATTCCCCTGCTGACTGCTGAACTCTTACTGCATGTGGAGGTGCAGCGAGACAGTCGCCAACAGGCAGCGGTGACCCTGACTCTCATGTCTCTGGTTTCAGACAGTTTAAGAACAGAAGAGATCACAAAATCCTCTAATCTCCCAAATTTTAGAGACAGCTAAGCCTAAGAACTAGTACTTAGCTCAAATGTTTCTTCCTAAAATGACACCCAGTACAAAGGGGCTCTGGCACTTGCTTCACTGTTTCAAATGTGTGAATGGGTGTTTCTTGGTTTGGTTTTGTTGTTTTTTTTTGTAAATCTGAATCTCTCTGTAGTCTCTGGTTTTCATAATGCCTTCTTCTGCTAGATTTAGGAGCCCATTAATACCTGTATTTTTTTCCTGTGAAAACAGCTGTACATTATAAAATCATCTACCAGTCCTCTTTTTGATAAACTGAACAAATTGAACTGTAGGGCTGACATCTGAAGCCACAAATCCTTCAGCTCAAATGATATGTGGCTTTTTCAACAGCCTCTTCAGGTTTTTCAATGTCTTTTCTAAAATTCTGATGTCAAGACCACACCTAACATTCTGCCATCAATCTGAGATGTTTTCAAAATAAAAATAATCTTTCTGCCCTCCTGTTTATTTCCACTCTACCCATCCCAGATGAAATTAGGTCTAAATGCTCTAACGCTGGACCACAAGCTCCTTTTGAGCTGCCTGTCCTTTACGTTTAAATCTATTTCCAAGTCACTATGCCTAGGATACAGTCTCCTCCTCCTGTTGCTGACTTGTGTTCCAAATTTCTAGATGTAAAATTTTGTGTTTGCTTACATTTAAAAAAGCCAAAACAATCCCACTCCCTCCTCCCCAAAATCTCATTTCTGCTGAGAAATAAATTGCACACAGCATCCTCATTTTTGTTCCTCCTCTCCACACACCATAGAGCAAACCTGTGCTTTTATGTTATATTCAAAACTGCTGGGGGGAAAAAAAACTATTGTAATGGGCTTAGTATAAAAATGTGCTCATTAGAAATGCTACACTCAACAATCCTTCAGTAATAATTCTTTCTGTATGTTAGTTAACTAACTCATGAATCCATTTAACAAAACCTTTCTTGACACTGCATAATGCCAATTTCTTAGTAAGAACAGCATCTACAAAACTCAACCTCTTCCAAACATTCAGGGAGGCTGGAATTCATTTAATTTCCATTCTCTAGTTATCCACTGTGTGAATCCAGAACCAGCTTCTCCATTACCCTTTCTGGACTAAAATCTGACTGACAGCCTGCTGGTCATCACGCTTGTGTAGATTTTGCTTATTTATTTTTTAATATTGGCACACAGTAGCATTCTTCTAGTGCCACAGAACTTCTATTGCACGTCAACATTTATCAAGAATAAAAAGCTAGTCAAATGCCTCAGCCTAGTTTTCCAGGACTCCAACGATTCAAAATGTATTTACAGGCTATTTTAACGTATGCGAACGATTAACAGACTGAAAGTTATTTTATTACCCTTTAGTGAAACAAATATTTCACTCTGCTTCACCTGGAACAAATATTTTTTTGCAAAAGCTTTTCCTTCTTCCACATTGTTATTAAAAGCTCATCTATCTCCAACTATGAATAAGCCAATAACATTCAGATAATACAAACCGTATCAAAACTCCCATTTTAATTAACACCACCACCACATCTTATAGCTGAGCAAAAATATTTGCCCATGCCCTTTAGTTTCTCTTTAATTTTCCCACATTTCTTAACTAGCTGCCACTCATTCAATACTATTTGATTCTGTCTCAACGGTGACACAGGATGTACTTTTACTATCTTCTTCCTCAAAAAGTCCTTCTTGTTCTTTTTTGTTGTTTACACTTCCCTTTCCAGTTAGTTTTGGTCATATTTCCCTTTTGCTTTTGAAAATTACTCTTCCTGAACACTCTAATATGTAATTTCACTGTTTGGAAGTATCTTTTGGTTGAGTTGAATGTTAGAAAATTATGGAGAAGATTGTCCCTACGCAACACAAATTTCTAGATGAATTCCTCACTATAAGCTTCCATAAAACTGCTCAAACCAAATGACCTTGTACTGGATGCAGTACATTTTATGCTAGAAAATTATCATTTACAATTTTCAGGCTAATTACATTTCACCATCTTCTGCATTTAATCTACAGCATAAGCTTCCCATACAACGGTATTTTTTCTTTACGTGCTTTTTATAGCCAGGTGCTCAAGAAGCAATGCACCTCATTCTCTGTTTGCAACAGACCCCCGTGAGTACTACCCTCTTGGGTTTGTTAATTAGTAGACTGATTGATATGTATTCAAGATCCTTGTACTAATTAACTTTAAGGCAGGTACCAGTGTCTTTAATGTTGCATACTGTCCTCCACTCCTTTTAGCCACTCTGTCCTTAGGTAGACTGTAAGCAATGATTTCACATTCTTATTTTATGAATTGTCCCAAGAGGTTTCAATAATATCAATTACATCTCATTTTTCCCCATGACTGAGAATTTCCCATTTATCATGCTTATCACTGATATAAACCCAACTGCGAATCTTGTTTTCAATTCTGTTATAAGTTTAATTGGCTCCTACAACACCAACTTTAAATTGCGTTTATCAACCTAGGACACTTTGCTCAGGCTGTTGGTTACAGCCCTTCCTGGTTGCTACAGGCTCCAGCCAGCAAGATTCTCCACCCCATTCCCCTTCACAAAATCTGCCTTCCCATGGGACTCGGTCCTCATGTTCTGCACAAAGAAACCTGCAGATTCACTTTAGCCAAATCCAACAAAATCCCCTCCAGTATTTTTTTTGTGGATCTTCCTTTTCATTATATCTTTCTCAGTCTCCTAGTTTCCTTTTTCTTAATAGTTGCAGTCATGATGCCTGTCAACTTATCCACCATTTGCTACCACAAAGCAGTACCGAATACCTCATAGCTATGTCTCCGACAGCCTTCTGCTTTATCCCTCCACCAATAGTTCCCACTATTAGCCAGCATACTTGAATATATATGAATAACTTTATACTTCCTGCCATGTTGAATGTCTCCTGACTTTGGGGTGGGATTTTTTGGCTACAAGCCACCAGTGTGTTCTTCTGGATCCTACCTATTTTTCCTTTTCTTCATCAGTGGGAATGACTTCTCATTCTGACTGTTAAAAAAGATACTGCATGTATTTTTCCATCAAAGAGTTAGAAGATTCCATGAAAAAAAAAAAAGGAACATGGTTTCATGGTTTGATAACTGAATTTTTCTTTTGCCTTTTATCAGATTTTAAAGGCAACAGGGCAAACTGAGACACGGGGCAGGCAAAGTCTGAAATGCAGCTTATACTGATGGGGATTTTTTTACTATCGCTATGAAGCCCTACAAAAGTTTACATTCGGGGAAAAAAATCGTATTAGAGGCAACTCAAGCTGCTCATCCAAATTTAATGGACAACTCTGAACTTCATGACTGTAATTCTCTACACAGGAAGAGGGCATAGTGATACTACCTTCCCAATACACTAATGTAATGTTTATGAAGGTACATCAGTGATCTGAAGAGAAAAAGCATGGCAAAATAAATAATTGTATATAACAATTAAAGGTAGAAACAAATGGAGACACATGCAAAGAAAATAAGCGATGACTGAGGAAGCTGTTAAAAGAAAACATTTCTTGACTGCTGTGGTGTTTCAGTTCTAAGCATGTCATTATTCCATTAGAGACTGTCATAACACAACTGCAAGAGGTATCTGAATTGAGACAGCATGACTTCTCAAGTCCTGGGAGATCAACGTAACAAAAACACTGCTAAATGATGTTTAACATTTCATCAGTATTCTCTTCACTTGTTCTGAGCAAAAACCAAGCACCTCAGCTCCTTTACACCAAGATGGTCTGAACCCCACATAATTCTTCAACAGGATCCAAGCCTTCAGACCAGAGGTAGAGGCTGCTGCCATGTGAGCTACCAGAGCACTTCTCCTACGAGCAATTTATCATCATATTTAAGTACATAAGGCATTTACTGGACTATAGAATTTTACAAGCATCTAGTGTCAGCATAGTTTCCTCATACATTAAAATGCACGAAGAATAAGTCTCAAAACTTTTAGTGAAAAGCAAGTGGTTCTACCCATGACATACCTCCATTCTCACAAATGGCTAACTGGTTTTGTCTGAAACTAAAAATCAACAAAGCCTAAAACATGTCTGTAACATAACCAGGGAAATTTCTGCCCACATAATTACTAACTTGGTATCTACAAGGAAGTGAAAACATAATGTTATAGCCAAAGGACTGGTCAGCATCTGAATCAAAGGTGCCATTGGTCCAGTTTAGAGTTGTGATCATTTAACAATAATTTCAGGTGCCAGCAGAGAAGTCACTGAAGTACAATGCAACTTCCAGGGGACTGGCTTCAAATCCACTAGCGGTCATATACAGAGAGAGCTTTTCAGGAATCGCCCCCCACATGTTTAGCGGAGAATTTGGCAGTACTTAAAATTTGGCAAATTTTGAGAAGGCCTGGGACTAAACAGCCCTTGTACAGCTAGTCACAAATAAGGCATGCAACAACAGCTTTACTCTAGTGGTGCCAGGATTACTACTCCTTTGCTTGAGTATCAACTTAAACCCCAGATTTTAACAACAGTATTTGAAAACTATTTACCTATTGGTATGTTGCGACTACTAATATTCCAACAATGATGTTAGTCCAGGCACATACTGTATTAGAATTTTTGAAACCAATCTGTGATATACTGGAGTGAATTTATTGTATCACTTAAAAGTAAATTATTATTGTTCTTTTAGGGACATTTTGGGGTTGGTTTTTTTTCTGTTAAATTCAAAAATCTTTTTGCCAAGTTAAAGAAATCCCTTTTAATTTAGTATGACTTGGAAAATAGAGAGTTTCTGTGTTTGGGGTTTGTTTTGTTTTGGTTTTTTTTAAACTGTGAAAAGTCTGAGCCTTAACTGATCCAGATTTGACTGGGTACTCACTCTGTCGCACAGCTCTTCAAACGTGAAGTCTGCAATGGTTCCACACGCTTTATTCAGCCTCAGCTCTCTGCCTTGCACTTTTAGAATCCTTGGTCTAGTTACTATGGGAACATGAACAAAGACTCAATCTTCTCTGGATAATTACTATAAAATTCATCTCTTACAGATAGGAAATGCATAGCTTGATGAATAATAGCACATGATTCAACACATAAATTAGACAAAATGCTGATACAATGACTGCCACTTGAGTGTGGCATCAACCCATATACAGCAATGGAACTTATTAATTGGTCAGTGGAGATTGGGCATTGTGTTCTAAATGTATTCTCTTTCAAGAGAAATTAACTTACGTACAATCATTTTGTTTCTGAGCCAGCTCATCAAACAACTTATCCATGACAGCCTCCACATCAGCTTCACTTGTGCTACAGTGAAAAGAATAATAGAATATGAAATTAATAACACTTGAAGCCAACATCAAACAGCTGCCTGAGCCTGCTTAGCTTTTTGCCCATAAAAAAAGAGAACAGGATGTTATGCTCTAAATACAAACATTAGATTTAGAATACACTTAAAAGTAGAGAATATTAACTCTCAGGTAGATGATTCTGCCTTATTTGCATACACTGAAAGACTTCTGTGTTTTGAGCTGTTTCCAGTAATGAGGCAATACAGGCAGAGCAGATCCATTAACACTATGTGTACACAATGAGAAAAAAGGCTTCTGGCTCTATCTTGCATGCAAAATAAGAGCAAATAGACAAGGCAAGGCAGTCAAGCACCTAAAGAAGCATCCTTTGAAATTTCTGAGAGGGGACTTTGTGAATTAAATATTGGAGCAGCTTTCTTGGGGGGGGAGGGTGGAGAAATCAAGTCAACTGATTGTATTGATGAAACAATTTGCAAAATTAAACTATTAAATTAAAAATACCGGTATGATCTCTGTATTAGTAATTTTATCAGTTCCCCCCCCCCCCCCATCTGTCCCCAGTGCTATTTGGGAAAAGATCAACAACACACTGTGAAAATACAAAATATCTGTGCTGGGAGCTGAAGTAAAGTTTAAAGTAATCTTCTGGTTGCCACACGAATTATAAATCAGTCTGATTAGAGAATATTTTTTGTCACTGAATTTGTTAGAGGGCCAGCCTTTCTGTGTTTCATTCTTAAAGAAGATATGTAATACTTCTAGCTGAGTTTGAAAGCTGAGAATAGTAAATTAATGCTATAGTAGACAATAAAGTAGAACTAGGCTATGGAACACTTCACTGAAGTTTGTACGATCTCATGTTGTGCGAAAAGTCTACTTTTATAGATCATGGATGCACTCTAGTTCCATTGCTTCACACAGTTCTACACCTCCTCTAAATGACAAGTGATGACCAGCATGTTACACAATTACTTTCCTGTTCATTAGGCCTTATGCACCTTAAAAACGTTAACAGTAGAACTGAAACAACTACTTTTTAGCTCAAGCTTAACAATAGAAAACATTGTAGGTAAAAAGAATTTGGGGGAAAAAAACCCAAACTTCTGCAAATGCCATTTCAAATGCTTTAAAAAACCTTTTCTGAACAAGAGACTACAAAAAAGAAGTTCCTCTCAAGATCGATGTTTGTGTGCTGCTTTCCTGTGACAAAATGACAAATGAAAAGGAACAGACAAAACCAGAAAGGGGGAAAGGGTGCATATATATTGAAGAGTATGCACACGTGTATGCCTATAACTATCACAAAGTTTGATGTAAAGGCTACAAGAAGAAACAGCCAAATATGACGCCTAGGTAGATATTTGCACCTACTTGCCAAGAAAGTTTGTTTTGAAAATAGACACCTGAGACTAGGATCAAGGAAGTTGCTTTGATCAGGAATCCTGTAACTGTGTTACACTGTTTGCTTTCAGATGAGTATGAAACAGCTTTAAGCAGCCTTTACTGCATATTTCAAATGAAGAAAAGGCTACACAAATTACAAAGAATCAAGAGCATTTAAAAAAAAAAAGTGATGATGATACTATAACCATTAATAGGGGAACGTAAACATGTTGGACAAGAACATTTGGGGGGGGGGGCAAGACTGCTAAATAAATTTCAAAAATCTGTAGCAAAATACTGTATAGTATCTAATATTAAAACGAAACAAAAAAATCCCCACATACTATGCTAGTTCTGCAGGACTGAAAGCTCCAATGAACAAGTTTGAACAGAAGAATGAATGAGATTCCCTCCAAAAAAGAAAGGGTGATGAAATAAATACCTTATTTCCATTGGCAGCTACAGGATATTTTTTTTTTTTTTTTTTACACCCCACCCCCCGCCACTGCTTCCTAAACATTTACAGAACAAGTTCTGAGGTAACCAACATCCTTCCAATGAGAGAACGTGAGACACTTATCACCAACCTCTGCCATTCACTTGATCCAAGTTTTACAGAACACCATGAAATACTTTGGCTGAGTATTACCTCTGGGGCTTTTTCATATTTCTTCTCCTCTGAGAACTGATGCCGTAGGCACCATGTTTAGCCTATTACCTGCTAGAAACCACATACGTGCTCTTCCTTTCTTCAGACTACGGACAGTGAGAAAAGAATATGGTAGGTGCTCTCTCCCCAATTATCAAGCGGAAAGTCACAGAGTGCAAGGGGCACAGTAAGTGGAGCCACAAGGGGGGAGAGCTACGTGGATCTTGGAACAAGAGCTACAATGAGCAATTCTGAGATAACAGTGGCAGCTTCCAACAGTGGTTCCAAGCAGGCACCGCTAAACGTAAAAGAAAATAGAGCCAGGCAAGAATATAGAACACGAGTTACTTTTCTTGAGTACAGATAGAGCACCTGCATTTGATCTGTTTTCTGTATATAGAATTCTGTCATTTCATTCCCAAAGCAGGAAAAGTTACCTGTTGTAATTCTACTAAGCAGTGCTCCTCATTCCAGACAAACAACTACAATTTCTAACTTTATAAAGTGATACGGACACTTTATAAAGTGGTTGGTTTCAAATATCTGTCACATCGATGAAAATGGTGCACCTTTCTTAATGGAAACATGATGTTTAAATCAATATTGTATGTTGGGTTGAAAGACACAATGGTTATAAATCTCATTTTAAGTTATTGTTGTCTGCCTTGCTCAGGTTGTCATTGATAAAATCATACTATAAGAGCAAATACAAGAAAAATGTCTGCAATGCAAAGGTTTCTAAGTATTTAAAAAACAACAACAGAGGATGTTTCTATTAAGCAGATATACGCTGCAACCATAAGCACAACTGTGAAAGTATTTTTAAATATATTTATTTGCAAATATACAATAAAAGGCTAAAGAAATTTTATCAGGATAAACAGAAACAATCTGTCAAAATAGGAGGGTGCTGATTTTTTTTTTTAATCCACAGCACTGGAAACACCCAACATTAAATGAATCCTTGTCATTGGATTTCTATAAATACTTAATTACTTAAATACAATAAGGATGTTCTTCTATTATAAGAGAATTGTGCAGTCTCTTACAAGAGGATATTCATTACTTTCTAACCATCTGTCACTTCAGTTCTCCAAACACCACACCTCCCCAAAAAATCTAATTAGTTTTTATTCAGTCAAACATTATAAATGATGCTAGTGTGGATACTGAAAATGTAGTTTAATGAAGTTAATATCAAGGCATAATGGAAGGCGGTTTGCTGAACAAAATGGACCAGAAGGCAAAGAAAGGAAAAGTCACACTCTGCTAATTCTACTACACATTTTTCATTTCCCATTGACTAGGAAATTATTGGCTAATATGAAGGAAAAAGATGGCAAATAACATATCATAGATAAGCTTACAGGTAGTAGAGTTTTCCAGCAGCAGGAAGCACTCGTTTCCTGTAGTCTATCCCAGAATCAAGCTGGACTGTGCTGCAGTATTTCTAGAGAGACAAAAAAAAAAAAAAAAAAAAGAGAATAGCTTTCCTCATGCCAAAGCTATATTGTTGTCTGCGTTAGAGAGAAGACACACTGCTGTGATAAACTATCAGCATGAATATCTTCTGCAAAACTGAAATCAAGATCACAAAATTGAAGTCTCCTTTACAATTATCAAAGCAAAGAAATAAGCTGGAAATCATTCATAGTCAAAAGCAAAAAGTAACCACTTTCAAAAGTCCATCAACTAGAAAATTAATATAAATTGGAAGCACAGGGAATGAAATGAGGGTGGATATTACTCATTCTCTCTGAGTAGTGCTTTGTTGGGGGTGTATGTGAAAAAATAATTATTTTCACAGTAAAGTATATGTATTTAGAAACAGAAAATTGGGAGCAATAAAAATTTAACAGACCACAACCAAATTCTAGTAACAGAGACAACTGGAACTACTTCTATGTTACACACTAAAAATATTTTTTATTGTCCTTCTATTACAAAGATTAAAAAATTTGAGTCAAACATCAAATATATGAACCATGCCAAGTCTTTTTGCAAAATGGACTGAAGCATAAAGGGGAATAAACAAAGCTCTATACCAAAAAGATCTTGTTTCATTTTTGTAATGTCGAATTGACTCAGAAAAGGATCTTTTTTTCCCCTTTAAACAACCTGTAAAATTCCAAGTGTGATAAAGAGGTCCGCAAGTAGTCACAATAATTGCTTCTGTTAGAAACCTCAAAACCAGCTGCACTAAAAGATGCATTTTTTGATTCAAGGCCTGAGGTTGAGAGCAAAATTCTCACTAACCTCAGTGGGATCAAGATTTTACACCCTCTGGCAAAGGGAATAGCTCTGCTCATCTGTTATTACTACTGCCAACACACACAACTTCTGGGTGTTATATAGCTAGAAGCCAAAGAAGCTATATAAGAAAGGGAGGAAAAGTCTTAATATTTTAGAAAAATATACCTCTATCAACAATTTAATTAAAGCAATAAAACTTTTTCTGGTAGGTAATTCAACGCTATTAAAATTCTTTAGATTGCTAGAATCCACCAAATTACTCTGCTTCTTCACTGCACTATGAACTATTAGTTTATCTTTAATACTCTTGTTAAGCGTTTCATATTCTGTATGTCAAATTTTTCAAAGCCTCCTTGAGGCCATTCAGATATCAAAATTGGAAATGTCAAATCTCATTTATAGCAACTACATTACAGGAAAAAAAACCCTTCAGTTTTACAAGAACTATCATCAGTGATTTAAGGAACAATGGCCCTTTTGAACAAATGCATTGCATAGGACTTATAGATTACAAATATCTGCAGGAGTGACTGCGATGACTCATTCCACTAATTTTTTTTCCCTTGGCTTACTGAAGGGTCTATACCTATTTTAAACCTTCAACTTCTCTGCAAAGATATACAACTGAAGAAAGAAGGTGAAAAAAAAAAAATTATCCTGAAAGCACAGAATCCCAGGAAAATCCATGTATCTTTAATTCCGGTAAGTGAAGAAGCCATGCTAATCGAATGATTATCTTGGGCTAAGGCTACTGCAAACACAATAGCATTGGTGCTACAATATTATTATAATCTGTTCCCTTTCTTTTCATGAAAGCTTACAAAGAAAGAGAATAACAGAGCAGAAGAAAAAAGTTCCAGAGGCATGTAATAATATGCACAAGGGAGGGAGGATGTTTAAGCTTTTCTTCAGCATCAGGCTGGCAGTCAAGGCTAGAAGGAAGATTCCTGAAATTTCACAGTAAAGCTGGTAGACTCAGCTTTTCTCTGCCAGGCACTGATGCTCAGCATCTTTCCACCTAATGTTTTATTTTTCCAAAGTAGTAGATTAGCTCAAGTATTATTTTCTTCATGTTAATAGTGAAATAACCCCAAACATATTACTACAGCTATGCTGACTAGGAAATTATTTAGATTAACTTTGGATACTCAGATAACGCTGTTTATCATTTTATTTTTTTCCTGGAAACAACAGATAGGAAATTTTGCCTGAATTCAGCCTCATATCTTCGGCCTTCAAGACGGGTTTACAAACTCTACCACTCTCTCAGGGTGTTGTGCTGCATATAGAGCGAAGAGCGAACACTTAGAAGTGTGGTATGGTTATCGTATGGCTGAAAAAAGAAAAAGTGCACCTGAACACTAAAGCTGGTGTCCGTTTATTGTGCTGATATTTACAGCGGTGCCTGTGGCTCAGCTGCTCATGACTGCCGAGTAGGGCAGACATTCTGTGTGCTCAAATACAGACTGATACTGGGCGACATTATGCAGGTTACTGCGGCTTGATGAAATATGTGTATCAGCAGTTGGTGCTACAGTATTATAGTCCACTTGTGTTCTGCTTACAAACTTATCACTCCTTAAATACACTGACAGTATTTTATGACTTCATGTTTTAACATGACAGTGAATGAATTCTGGAGGTAAGAACTGTACATGTAAATACTACCAATAGAGCCATGAAGTAGATGCATTTCTTCTGTCTTCCCTCTTCTCTTTCTTCTAATAATTAGTATTATCACTATTCAGGAAAAATCACTATCATCAGTGACACTAGTTAAGATGAGCTTGTGTGCACAAAAGGTTATTTATGTAAGCTTTTTAAGCTACAAACAGTTGCCTAAATGAAAGATTATTTCTTTTCCTTACAAACCTTATCTTGTATGCCTACAATGTATGTACTACTATTGATTCTAATGGGATATAACATAATGTAGTTTATTTTAAAAAACAAAAAAAACCAACAAAAAACTGTTAGATATTCTGGGCTACAGGACCTTTCAGCCAGAAAGGCAATAGCAGCATCCTATTATGAGATATATAAAATACAGTTGTTATAGTCCTACTGATTTTTTTCTTCCTTAGGAGGCAAAAGCCAACAGAACCAAACATCAGCAAAATGGAAAACTGGAATTGATATACAACAGTTTTCTGTAACATATGATATAACCATAGAAGTAGGCGCCAGTTAACAGGAACAGAGAGATAGTCCTTTGGAAAACATCTGGCATTTTACTATCCTACTCCTTGGACGTTCCTAATTAATTTCGGGGTTTGGTTCGAAGTTTTTTTGGGCTTAATTCTGTCCTGTCTTTCAAATACAGTTCTGTCTCCTATTTTTCAAACCAGCATTCTCAGTCAAATTCTGGTTTATATTTTACTTCAAATCTCGATCATATTTTTCATCCATTACTGTCTCAAGAACCACCGACTTGGACCTCGAAGACAGTTCCCCCCCCGCCCCCTCCCTTTTTTTTTTTTTAATCCTTTTTTTTTTTTTTTTTCTCTCCAGACTGATGCCCTGTTCAGGAAGGTACTCCAGCCATTTAGAGCTCATGTTCTAAACTAAATTAAAACAGCCACAAGAATTTCCTAACCCCTCTACAGGTTCATGTGAGTATCCACCACTATTCACCATTAATTATTTTTACTGAGACACTTCAAAGCTCACTCACACCTATTCTGTTAGGCACTGTATAAAATATACATGAAATGGATGGTCCCTGCCATTAAAACAAAACGTTGTAATCTGCATAGCAACATGCTCCCAGAAAAACATTCCTTTAAAACATGATAGCTGTTGTTAAGACTATCAGCTTTGCAGGGCAGGAACAACCTTCTCCTTACATGAATTTATGACAGTAGAGTACAGATCTATAGGTGCTACTCGAAAATAACGTAAAAAAAAAAAAAATCAAACAGAAGTGTGAATAAAGAAACCCATCATTAAATGACAATGTTGAAGAAATTAATGACAACAAAGCAGCATACAAATATGCACTGGTGCGGGAATGCTATTTACACAAACTGAGCTCTACACAGTGGAGAAGAGAAAGGGGGTGACAGCAGTACCAGGGAATTGAAGGGCCGTTAACAAGAGGATTGTTCGCACTGCCAGGCAGTAACAGCAGTACTTCTCCTCCAAGTTAAGAACGTACCGGTGGAGATGGTTCTAAAGCGGGATTCAATACATGGTCACCTTTACTCAAAGCCAGAGTCAGAAAGGTCACAAAGAAGCTATGCGCTGAGCAGGGATCCAAAAGTTTTCCTTTTGGGGTTTCCTTTGCAGACAAGAGGACTCACCACAGTTTTTTGTTTCTACGCACATAAACATTCACTTATCTGCTTCACAGGAGTGCAGAGGGCAAAATGTTCATATTTGTGAATTTTTTTTCCAAGAGAAATGCTTTAAATGTTAAAAAGACAGTATACAATCAGAATGTATAATAGAAGAAAATAAACCACACCAAAATATTGCATAATTCCAAGCTAAACACTTAAACCACTAGATTTGCCAAAAAAAGTTAGATGCTTGCACAGTAGGGAAAAACAAATACCGCTTACAACTCTAAGAATTAAATACTGAACCTCAGAGAGGATGCACCATGAACCTTCTCTCCCCTTCATAGCTGTCAGTGACATTATACTCCTGCATCACAGGACCAGAAAAATCAATACTACAATTTACAAACCCTGCAAATTCGGGGTTGGGGGAGTGAGTGTAGGTAGGCTTCTCTACATTTCACCCTTCATCTTTTTGCAGCAGGGAAAAAGCCCTGCTAGGATTACATAAAGAAGTTCTAGTTTCTCTCTTCATCTTTGGACTTTCTGCAGCACTGGACTGATTAAACCCTACAGATGTGATTGCATCCTTACACTCACTAATCACCACCACGGAATCCTAATCAACAGCCAAAGAACTAACCAGAGTGCTCAGATTGTCAGTACTTAATTGTCAAAGCCACGACTGTAACTATTGGTTTCCTTTTTTTACGACGGAGATTTAAACTTTCAAATTTCATTTACTTGGCCTAAACTTCTACTTTTTCTTTTGAAATAAATACTTAAAATTGAAGCTACAGTTAGTCTAGTCTATTCTTGTGGAATCATCTCCGGTGTCCAACAGATTTTCTATTCTATTGAGATATTTCAAGTCTGACTTACCCTATTCAATTCAAATGCATAAAATTAATTAGTCATACAATTTATTTTGAAGTCATTTATGTATTTATGTATACAAAGAACAAATACAATTACAGAATTGAAAATGCAATTACTAAGTTAAAAATACAGCATGATCATGCACTCATATCCACTTTGATGGCAGAAAAGTTTTTATTCCAGAAGGAAAAAGGACAAAGCCTCAAGGCTCAACTTGAGACAGAACACCCAAAATGACAATCCTCAGACAAAACAGATAAAATTAGACTTTCAATATACCTACTGTAGAAAGTTATTAAATATAGACTAATATAAATACATTTTTCTTCCTCTAAGCATCTCTAATATTCCTTTGTTGCTGCAATCAAGAAGAGTAGATATTAAAATGTTTAACTGCTGAAGAAATAAAATATATGACACGATAGATCATTCAGTAGAGGAAAAAAGGTTTTAGAAAATTTAAAAGGCATTCAAAGTTAACTGGATAAGTTCTCAAGGCATGTATTTCCCATGTGTCACAAAAAACCCTGAAATGCTAATAAATGGCCTTATGGCCCACCATACTGAATACGATCTGTCCCTGGGAGCTCAAATACTGTGATCAGCTCATGACCCTTGATAATACAGGTGAGTAGATATCTCTCATCCTTACTGAAGGACACCATAAGTCAACCCAATTGTCATTCTCTGCCCTGAAATTTAATGTCATTGAAAAAAAAAAAAAAAAACACCAAAAATCAACATACATAATCATATGAATCATCGTGTCAGCCCACAGGATCAGACAAACCCTATCCAAGGACCTGCAGAGAAGGTGTAGGGGAACAGAGATAGGAGAGTGCTTCACCCTGGGATGATCATTACCTTAATTCCAACACCTGCTGAGTGTCCTCAGCTTTTCACACTCAGGTCAAACCAGACACCTGCAAATGCAGTGGCAGCACTGCATCTGCAGTATCAAATACACTTTTCCATATGAGCAAAGAGGAGTATAGTCCTATCCCCAGGCACGCAAAGCTCCACAACTAATACTCTTGGCCTCTGGTGTAGTTCTCAACAAGCACATTAGAACACCTGCTATTAATAACCAAGCCATGCCTAATTGAGAAGTGCATCTTCTAAACGCTCCTTCTGAGCAAAAGGAATCATAATTTCCACATAGGTATCATCTTCCCTTTTCAAATGCATCCTCAGCATCTAACTCTTTGTATTAGCTTATATCCAAAAAACACCTCACACCTGTCCTGCTGATTTGGTCTCCATTAACAATACACAGGATCAGTAGTATTCCTTCCCTCCAGCAAATCAGAAAGTAACGAGACTGTTCATTGGCAATCATTCTTCTTGTACATTTGCATCCAGCCTAAGAGAGAAAAATTCTCTCACATCCCACAACATGTAGACACGTGACGAGAACCCTCAGCCAGCAACAGCAGAAGAGTTCCTCAGGTAAACAGAGCTCATTAGACTTAACCATTTTTATTTTTCATTACTTGACTCCATATAGTGTTAGACTGTCAACCAGAATATTATTTCTTCTTTCTTAAAATTCTTTCTTAAGCTATTTCAAAAAAAGATTTCTTCATCCAAAGGATACCATTACAATCAGCATTTTCCCAAATGATTGATAACTGTGGTAGAACAAGAACCCTCTCAAGCAAAAATGCAGCGCGTCATGAAAAAATTATTTCTGACCTACAAAGCAGACCCACAGGTTTTAACTTTGGTGTACTCTCAAAAGTCACCAGCAAGTGACAATCACCAGCACCTTTCAGAATGTGAAACTGGTCCACCTGGGACTCGAGCTGGGCAGGTCTCTCCACACCACAGCATGCCGAGAGAAGCGTACAAAGTGCAGCGTTTCCTCTCTGGTGCAGCTCTAAAAGGAGATCAACCAGACCATTAAGTCAAGAGCAAGCATGGTACATGCGCAGGACCTTCAAAGGGCTGCTCCTTTTATACATGCTTAAAATAGGCCTTGTTTAACAAAAAAAAAAAAAAAAGAAGAAAAAAGAAAAAAAAAAAAAGAGTAAATCAAGTTTGCAACACTCCTAACTTTCTGCAACACAGATCCATGGGAACAAGATGTACTCAGGGGGAGGGGAAAGGAGAAAGGGAATCATCAGGTATTTTGTGGTGCATAAAAACTTGGTCCAAGTGTTGTTGGGTGTGCATACAGTTTTTGTCTCCCTGTTCAGATGTTGTTGAAACAGTAGACTTTAAAGAAAATGTCAATGAATCCTCATAAGCAGTATACATGACCTCTGGGGTAATTAGCAATCATTCAAAAGCAACAAGACTAAAATGTTCTATTCTTTATTACTGTCAGCTCTTGTCTTGATCAGCATTTTAATAAAGATGGTTCATTGCTAAGACAGTTTCATGAATCAGTCATAATTACATTCTGACACGCAGTGAATAGTAAAGCAAAACTAAATATCACTTCATCAACCTTTCTAACCTTTATGCAAGTATTAACTGTAAATAATTTTTACACAATCTTACAACAGAAAATCTGCATATTTCTTAGCTTTGTACATACTCTACCCTAACTGAATATCCTGTGACCTATACCTGAAAAAAAAACCAAAACCTTACAATCAGGCATAATTACTTAGTCTTGCATGATATTCAGGTGTTGCCTTTCACAGATCAAATCAACTTCAAGTACAAAAGGCTATTTGTTCTACAAAATAGTGCAATGCTTTAAGGGGTTAACTAAGTTTTTTTTACAGTGTTTTCCCCCATGTTCTTCTGCAATAACAAAATACGGGAAATTGCTACAATAGCCTTAGATACTTCATGCTTGTTCAAATTGCAAACACTGTAACAAAACAAAACACCAAAAAAACCCACAAACAAATTTTGAGGAAAACTTTCAAAATGCCATCCAAGAATACTGTACAGTGACAACGAAACTAATCATGCTTAGGTTAATTTTGAATGAAAAACATTTTATTTGTGAATTATTTTTAAATGGACCTAGAGCACAAGGATCTGGGAAGTGAAATACTGCCAAATATAATTTTTTAAATAAATCTTTTTCTTACACTTGTGACAAGAACATTTAAACTTTAAACTGAGGAGTTCAGCAGAGATAAATTTAGAGGTAAAATTCATTCAATGGAAGTTGCACAAGTTTACATTCCAGCCTTCCAAACTTTAACAACTAAGAAACCCCACTATTCTTGCTACCACAAGGAACATACGATCTATTGTACAACTTTTCAATAACTTATTTTAATGTCTAGCTACAAATCAGCTACCCCCTAGGAAGAGGAAAAATAGACAATTAACTTGTAAAATAATGGCGCATGAATAAAGACAGAGACTCTTAAAATGTACTGCTCTGTGACTAGTATTTCAGATATTCAGACAAAAGTGAAAGAATTCAGGAGGTACAGATGTGTGTGCTGGGTAGGAGACAAGTAGCCTGTCCTTTTTCCAGTCAGGGAGCAGAAGAATGGCAGAGTAAACTTCCATCCAGTAAGAACTACACTGAACAGCTCTCCCCATTTCACATCCCTTAAGAAAGAATCTTCCTCACAGACTAAGTATAAATAAAAAAAAAAAAAAAAAAGCCCAACCCAAAACCAAGCCACAAACCACTGTATAAATATTCAGTTTTGCTAAAGAACCAATAATGACTGTAACTTTCAGTCTCCTAATAAGCAAGCTGTGGTCTGTGAAAAACAAAGGCGAAGAGTTCGCTCCGAATTTATAACATGATGTTTTGTAAGCTAAGGGTCAAATTCACTCCTAATACATGTACTTCATTGGAATTATACCCTCGACGAAGTTATTTGTCTAGATTTCTTTTTTTGCTGTTGGTTTTCTTTTTAACATTTGATTTGTATTTCTTTTCACATTATTAGCCTTTGCTCCAGCCAGAACTGTTGGCAGGCAGGAAAAAAAAAAAAAAAAAAGAAAAAAAAGTAGTATTGATTTACGAAACTGGATTTCCCAGAATAAAAAAAAAATGCGATTAAGATCTAAACAAAAGCTAAAGATGGCTTACGCTTAGCTCTGATGAGGTCCACTACCTCATTACCAACAACTGAAAACTTCTGATGCATTTTGTTTCTAGGGAATCCAAAAGTCCTTGCTGTAAAGCAGGCTGGGGGGTGCAGGGTCCATTCACTCTTTCTGTATCACAACCATTATGTAAGAAGTATAAAACACTGCCTTTATGCTGCCAAACCACAATGACTCTTCTTACATCAAAGCATTTTCACCACTAGGGTTTTTTTTCTCCGAAATTTATTCAAGCCAAGGGCAGGGAGACAACAATTCATACACGCTAATTACACCTAATTATCTATTCCTTTTTTTTTTTTTTTTCCACCAGCTTCGGCCAGTGCTATTTGCTATCTGGGTTTCTCACAACCTCCCCTTGCCCTGTCCATCCAGCTCAACAGTAAAGTCTTTGAAGAAAACAGTTGTGGCTTCTTAGAATTTTAACAATATAAGGTTCAACTCAAATTAAATTATTCTATTATTAGTTTTGACACATTTATGTGTTAAATATGAAGGCCTCTTGGTTAATTTGGCAAATTCCTCACATCTCTTCATGGCTAGAATTGCTGGTAACACCCTCTCTTGTAGGAGCTTCTCCTCATGCTTTCTTTTCATGATCTAAATGAAATGTTTATTGGATTAAAGTTCTTCTCTGCAGACCTCCACGGTGGCCTGTGACAAAGAGCTTAAAAGCTTTATTAATTGGCTCGGGCTTTTTGGAGGGAGGCAGGACCTCATTTCACATTACATCACAAGCAAATAAAACTGCCACGTGTAATTAGACTAATTTACCCTGATACAGCAGGAATCAACTATTCCATATCTATGATATGCTTTGATTTACTCATTTTAATCAAGGAGTAAACAAAGCAAGCAAGAACTCAGGAAATCCTAACAGTTAAAAGAAGTGAGAAGGCAGGGAACCCGACACTGAGCTACTGTAGCAACTATTTCACCCTCAGATAAAGTTTTGATCTGCATCTAAACAAACTGCCTCAAAGCAAGCCTGTGTAAGACTGACATAGATGGTAAACAAATTGAGCAGCTTAATATCTAGAGAATATACTACAGCAATAGGTATATTATAAAATATTGTAACAGTTAAGTGCTCTAAACTACAGAATTCAAATAATCCTTCTGTTTCAATTTAACACACACACACACAGAGGCTTAGAAGGCTCAATGAAGAAAGGACTTGTAACTTCTAATCTGACACCTTGCTTTCTAAATGCAACATTTTGTTAGTTAACACTCTTACAAACCTGTCAAACTAAAATTACCCAGAAACGATACTGATGCTCAGCACAAAAATACTTGCAATCCTGCTACATTTTCTATTTTTATTTTTTTTCTATGTTTAATTAGGTATGCTTCACAAAAGACGAGTACTTCTATTACTTGCAGAGGGAGAGAACAAGAACAAATGCTCCTTCTACTTAGGAGTTTGCTTGGTTACATACTAAGAAGGGAAACAAAAGGCCCAACATCTTCAGTAATGAAAAAGTCAATTGATAGGCGAAGCCATCACAATATCAAAGGCCTAATCCCTGCAATTCTGACTCAGGTGACAGTTCACAGGGGTCAGAGTGGCTGACACTGACCTCAAAAGCAGGTTTTAACTATTCAACATACTGAAAGCTGCTGGGCTATCACACCATTAGACTGGAACAAACTGACAAATCAATTTCATCAAGGAGATGACTTTTTTTGGAGGGGGTGGAAAGAGGCAGATCCGCCAATCAACAAATCCTTGCATTTCTCACACAGGTGGTTGGACAAAAGCTGAGTGCACCATCAAAGACATTCTATATCTACCAAATGTCTTTGTACAAAACCAACTCCCACATTTTCCTCAGGGACAGCTCTAAATGTTTTAAACAAATATTTTTTGCATATTCAAACTAAATTATTGGCTGCGAAAATACTTCTAAATTCCTCAATTTCTTGCTTTGAAAAAAAGGGTCTATTTTAATTAAAACCAACCAGAGTAGGCAACAACGTCAATAAATAATCATTAACCAGTTTCAAGAAAGACAAAGAACAATATAGTGTATAAAAATACATTGCTTTCTATTTGAAAAGAGTGTACAATGCTTACTGGTAAGTCATTTTAACCAAATATTTTTTTAATAAATAATGATTTGGTACCTAATAGCAGACCAAAGAAAAAGTTCACTATAGGAAACTTACAGTAATTTCATGTCCTACTGACAACAGGCTTCTGGTTGATTCTTTCTCTTTAGTTAAAGCAAAAAATACAGGTAGCCAAAGCCAGACATTTTGTTTTAAAACTGTACCTTTTAAAGGTATACTCAGGGTACAAAAGGCCCTAAAACTTCCTGACTTTCAGTCAGAATTTAGTGCAGAGCAGGTCTACTGCATGAAGAAAACTTGACAAAAGGCAAAAGTTACTTATTTGGTATTTAAACTCAACTTAACGTTTTAAAACTTCATGCTACAGTTTCAGGAAACCTTCAGAAGCTCAGGAACTGCTCATTTAAGTTACAGACTCTACACAACAAACTATTTGAGAAGCGTTCCTTCCCGACTGTCCAAAGAATGAAGCACTGAACTAGTCAGTGCATTAGAATTCGGATTCCAGAACAGTTCAGGTTTGATGTAAATGTCTTCATTAAATGTCTGAAAAATTACAATTTTGCCAAAATTACTACCAAACCAGTAAATTAAAATGTGCTTTCTCTTTTTTTGAAGAGCCTCACTTCAGCTCTTACATCAAGTTGTTAAAGATACATAGTTTTATTTGTAAACCAGTTTTAAAATACTTTGAAAATTGTTGCATTTGTTATTGGTTTAGATTAATAATTTTTGGAGCATTTCTGCTCTAAGCATTTGAACAAAGTAACTGTGAGCAATGAATGTTTTTCTTTTCAAGAACTGCCTTTGTTAAAAAAAAAAAAAAAAAAAAAAAAAAAAAAAATTACTCAGGAGTTCCACACACTTTAAAACGCTCAGTAAGAGATGCTGCAAGGTTAAAAGCTCAATCAGAAGGGACTGAATCTAATTGCAATTATAGAATTAAAAGATTTTCCTTCCTAATACTTCTTATCTCTTTAAAGCTCTATCTTTATAAAATTTCATGGACTGAAGAAGCACTAAAGCCATTCCATAAAGAATATTGCGTCCCAAAGAATTTCAGCCACAACAACAAACTGATCAATTGATAGTTTTTCCCTCTTTATGAAAACTATCACTTTAAGTTACAGCATTAAAGAAATACTGAAAAATTATATCTCAAACTATTTAAGATTTCACAGAATCACACAGAATCACAGAATTATCAGAGTTGGAAGGGACCTCTAGAGATCATCTAGTCCAACTCTCCTGCTAAAGCAGGATTGCCCAGAGCACATTACTCAGGACTGCATCCAGGCGGGCCTTGAAAATCTCCAGAGAAGGGGACTCCACAACCTCCCTGGGCAGCCTGTGCCAGTGCTCTGTCACCCTCACCGTAAAGAAGTGTTTCCGTGTATTTGAACAGAACTTCCTGTGTTCCAACTTGTGCCCATTGCCCCTCGTCCTGTCACTTGGAACCAATTTCAAAAGATCAGAACACTGGGATAGGTTCAGAATTGGGCAGGGTGTCACATGCAGGGCAGGAAGAGCTGCCAATAGTCTTACTGGCATGCCCAACTACACTTGTCCCCAGCTATCTACCACCTAGAAAGCAAACGCAGACAAACTTTGCAAGATAACTATGTCTTCCATAGAGTGCCATTTCACCTTTTCACTTGCTTCAAAGAAACTGGTTTGTAGTTATCCTTTTAAGAAATAAAAACCCAAAACCAGATACTGGAATTATATAAGCCGAAGAAAACACAGATAACAACAAGAGCAAGGATGAACATGGGTAATTCTAGATCTAGGAAAGAAACAGTTTCTTCTGATCATCTGAAGGGAAAGATTTTTGTGTAAGAGTTACCAAGGTATCCAGGAACTATGCATTCCTTTTATGAGGAACAGAAACAGCCTGAAATCTATTTCAAGTGAAGCACCTCTTCACAGAAATGTGCTGTCGTTACTTTCCATTCATTCCATCTTTCCAAGAATATTTAAAGGAATTCACAGCTCCTGTGTTGAACTTGAACTACTTTTAGTGCTAAAGCCTTATTTTAAGATTTACGATCATAAAAGTTAACTTCCCAAACAAAGCCAACCCACCCATTCACGTCCGTCCATTCACCAAAGGAAAGCCCTGCAGGAGGCTCCGAGTCCAGAGAAAACTAAACCAGAAGTTAGTCCAAGTTGTCAGAGCCACCATCAGGGAACAGGTTAGATGAGAATGACACTACCACACGTGGCACTTGGAATGAGGTGAATGTACAAAAAACAGTAAATCACATTTGCAAGCATCCAGTGTAATATTTTTCCATTATATCTCCACACAAAATCCTGGGAAGTGACCCTAAAGTCACACATGGAACTATACACCTATACACAGCTGATACAGAAGCTATTCCATCCATTAACACCACTGCCATGAGAAGAGACACAGGGATGCCATGGTACAGAATACACACGTGTTGGGGAGGCCTAAATCTGCACTTCTCAAACCACTACAGCCAGAGTATCAATTAAATTTTATCCACGCCTTTGTAATGTAAAGGTCACTTGTTAAAATTTTACTTTACAATACTTTCCACTGCATTTTTTTTTAATGCCTAATTCTGAAGTCTTGAATTCAAAATGTACATTTGGAAATTTTTTAATTATTATTTTTAAT
Source organism: Vanellus vanellus (assembly GCF_965231255.1). NCBI lineage: Eukaryota > Metazoa > Chordata > Aves > Charadriiformes > Charadriidae > Vanellus > Vanellus vanellus. The sequence continues at coordinate 78,558,707 of NC_138907.1, forward strand.
ACTTTGCCATTACCCTTCCACTTTGCAACTACAGTCAGAGAAGCATTTGTTGATAAGCTTCCTCTGATCCACCTTTCAGGCATTATGTTTTTGGGAAAGAATCATGTTATATTGGTAACATTTATTAAAGTGACATTAAAGACAGATGTATTTAGAGCAGTGTTAAAACACAAAGATGTAGGGGAAAAAACGATGATGTGGAATCCAGAATTTTAGAAAGGCCCTTGTGAACAGTGTTGACTGAAACCTTTTTTCTCCCTTCATTCATCATTATGGTAATGTTTGTCCATCTCTAGTCTGGATTGTGCTACTTGTTTCTTTCGCACTACTTCATCCTCTGTTGCAGCTCTAAACCAATCCACTTTAGGGCTTCTCTCAGCATTCTATCCACAACGTCCCTCCTAAAAATTTAGATTGTTTTCCCAGTCCTGATGAGGTGTCCTGTATGCATAAAGTACATTTCACTTTTTTTCTTCTGCTAGCCAAAAAGAGAAAAGAGGAACCTACAAATAAGCACACACGATAGATATCCTTTAAGTCTGATCATCAGTGAAATGAACAAGCCTTACATTTATCAAGGAAGAAAAACAAGAGTCAAACAAGGAAAGATACATAGAAAAGAAGGATTTGCCATGGACGCTGCATTTCAAAAAGCAAATGCATATGATACTACTATTCTTGATAACACCCTATGATCAGGATTCGTCCTGCATCCAATGCAGTCAGCTACAGAATAAATCCTTTTCAGGAACCTGAAGTGGAAGTGGTTATTCATTTATTTTTATGTATCTTACTTTTGTAAAACCATCCAGGTAAGAACCGCTTTGACTGGTAACCTCCCTGACTCTATACACAGCCATCCTGAGAAATATAGGAGTGCCACATTCATGTCAATGCCATATGAACTTTGAAACCTCGTAATTGCTCAGATGTCAACGTTAGACGGGATTTGCAAAGGTGCTTAGGCAATTAAGCAACCTTATGATTCCAAAATGCCCCACTGAAAACCGAAGGCACTCTCAGCTGCTTTACTGATGACCACCTTAACAGAAATATCCAACCAATGTATCTGTTCGGCAATTCCAAATTTCTTCTCATTAAAGCAAACCTACCCTAAACTTTACCTTACCTTTCTTTTGTCTTAGATACTGGTAGAGTTGACATTATTTATGTATTTATGATGGCAATAATGTTGTGAGGTAGAGCAGTGCTGTTATTTCCATTGTACATGTCATGTCAATCCAGACAGAGCAGGACACAGGAGCTGTAGGCTAGCCCTCAATAACATTACAACACAACCATAGCTCGTGAATTAAAAAGATCTGCGACTTGCCCAGAACTTAGAAGTGTGAGTTCAGCACATGTTCTTTTTAATAGCAAAATAAGCGCCGATTGTATTATTCACATCAAGAGAGGAAGCGCCATTTTTTAATCTAAATGAAGCAGTTCTCGCTCATGGGCTGCCACACCACAACACGCAGACTCTAGGAAGCTTGCTTCAGAACTGCTGCTTGTTGAACATTACGTGAAGCCTCAGGAATACCCATTCAGAAAGCCACTTACACACAAGACCCAGAAGCAAGGCAATTGAGGGGTACATACTGAACACTACTTTCCTTACACCAAAGGAACACCAAGTTTTTGTAGCGTAATAAATGTAAGATGTCCCCAACTACAACACAGTATAACCGTTAGAGGGGTGCTGCGTTACACAGCACACACACACACACACACACACAGACCAGTAAGAAAGTCCTATTCAGACAAACGAATTCTGCTACCTTAGTCAAAAAGGTAACTTTTTGTCATACTAAAAATGTCCAGCTTTCAAGGCATGTTAATTCTAGAGAGGAGGAGTTTCTTTTTGCCTTACCTTCAACTATTTTTGCCCCAAAACAATTAAAGCATATACATCTTATCTGGAAACTAGTATCAAAGCCATCCTGTACAAATCTCTAATTTATTAATACAGCAGGCGAAATTGAAAAGCATTTAACAAGTGACTCTCCTTACCTTCAGCACAGCAATGAATGGCACAAAATTAGCTCTCTGAAGACCATTTTTATAGAGATCTGAAAGAAAGGAAATAAGTACCATTTTGCTACTTAGTCAATAACAATGTCAGCTTGTCTTTTAGTCTGGCAAATAAAACTCAGTGTTGCCAGAGACAAGAGGAACAAAAGGGGGAAAAGGAGAGCTGAAATTGATTTCTCTTCTTTTGCTGTATGAAAATTCAATACATTCTCAAGGAAGACAGAACATCCTGAGAAAATCAGAAAAAGGAAGGAAGTGAAAGATGACTTAAATCTCTAATGACATATAACCGATTTTAGCAGAAGAAATAAGACTAGCATCTGTTTTAAAGTAAGGACATAAAAAAGGATTTGTAATGCTAGGTATACGTTGGTATGATTATACGATTATAAGGCCAAAACTATGCAACTGCTAAGTACCAAGTATTTGGCACAGGGGAAAAACCCAAGGTAAACTAAGAAAAAAAAAAAGCTATTTGAGTTTACAAAGTTAGTGTAATTCTGATTCAGTGTACCGTGGTACACTTTATCTTCTAGCAATTCTACCACGTACACCCCCTTTTCCAAAGCAAGAAAAAGCGCTATCCCTAAGGTAAAAAAAATAAAATTAAATTAATACATAATCCTATGCAAAGTTGCTAAAAATACAACAGAATGTAAAAAAAAAAAAGAAATGTTATGTAACAAAATGCCAATCTGCACTCAAAGAAAATGCATGTTAATAAAAACCCTATAAAGCAGCATTTTATATCTTATTTATCTCTGTATTTTATACAGCATAAACTTCTCTCAAAACTATCCAACTGCCCAACATGTTCATAACAGAATGACTTGTTCTTTGAAAATGTTATCACTTAAACCGTATGATGGGCTGCTCTGTTTCTTTGGTATTACGAAGCCTTATAAAAGGCAGTACAGCACCTACGAATGTCAGGAGGAATAAATAAGAGAATACATACACCTGGCAGAGATGTCACCAAAATTCAAAAAAAAGATAATGTCCCGTTACTAATACCACCTATATTCCCCATAATGTCTGAAGGCTACAAGTAGGCTAAAGCTTTTACGCTCTACCAACACCTCATGGTGGACAGAAGATACAGTATGCATGAGAAACCAACAGGACACCTACAAAATGGTTTTAAAAAAATTGGATACGTACACAAAAACACTTAGGAAAATTATCCATGAAGGTGATTCCACACCCTAATTACTAACAAAGTTGTATGAAGTCATGTATCACTCTCATTCATAACTCTGCAAATCATGATAGCTATATATTTGTTAAAACTGCAATCAACTTTTTACTTGCAAAAATTAGCAAACATAATAGTACTATAAGACAGCTACTTTTGTTAGTTCTTCTAGTTTATAAGGCTGTGAGTTTTATATTGTCTCTGTTTTGTGAGGATTAGAAAAATAAACAGTAATTTTGGTGGACAAATGAAGACAGGGTTCCCCAAACACTGCACCTGACTATTTCCTTTCATATTCCCCTGGGGCAGAAGTTTAACATGGGTAAGCATATTGCAAATGGTCAGCAGCTGGGTGCATCTGCTCTCTAATGAAAAAGCCACTTTTCCCCCTTTGTATCCACAGGAAACAAACCTCTCAATTCAGTCTTAAACCCTAATGTAGCATACTACACTAACCCAACTCTTTTTTCCTGTGGGAGGATTTCAGACACACACCATGAGCACACGGGAATAGTGAGAAGGGAACAAGAGACAGGCATTGACCAACATCTGGACTGCAACACAGCTCAGTTTGGGAGATGCTGTTCTTGACATTCTCTGTTGGGTAGTTAGTACAAGTGGACATCTTTCAGGTTGACACAGTGACCTAATATGTATTAAAAAACCCATATGACAGTAATGGTCACAAACTGATAACTTAAATTAAAGATGTGGTATAAATCCCCAAGTTATGATAAAAATCTCTCCTGAATTTTAAAGAGTAGTGCTTCAAAACACACAAGGATGCTTCCCAACTGAATGAGGCACCAGCATCCAGTTTATCTGTAGTTCACCCAGGTACAGCAGTTATTTCACTTTGTTTGCTCAAACAAGGAAAATAAACCATTGGGACAATATTTCCTCTCCAGTAACAACATTTGAGTGCATTGTAAGTCTTTAGTGATTCTCTTTTACCAAATTAATGTGGGTGGAAAAATTAAATGGTAGTTACAGTTAATACTGTAACTCTTTAGTATTTTGGGCAAACATTTGAAATTAATCTGAAGTGTCATAGAAGTTGCATAGAAATCATGCATTATACTAACTGCTAACACTGCAACATTTTGCTCATCTACAAAATACTGTGATTACTACTTGGTTAAAACCCATACTGATTTGGGGGCTTTATAGAAGGATCTACCTAGCTAGTCATGCTCTATGTAAAAATATTGTTAGAAATGGTAGCAACTCTCCACCTACGTAATTCCCAATAAGTGACCTCAAACCAGGCTGTGAGAATGGCATCTTGATAAGGGGCACGACTTCTCCTTTAAGCTGGTGAATCAAGTCTGCAAGTTTCCTAGATACAAACCCGGAGGGAATGTACTCTCATTTCCCCTCTCTTCTGCTGAATATGGTCTTTTCCTACCCTGGAATACACCCAAAACAGAGGCAATATTTCACCTCTCCTCAACTCCCCTGTCCCTAGATACCACTGGTTTGGATAGAGTAGAGAGCATCAGAAAACATGAAAAGACTTGAGGGGAGGAACACCTTGAGTTTCAGAAAAGACAGGAGTAAGACTTAGTGAAAAACCTTTCTTCCTTAAGAACACGAAAAAACAGGGCACAAATTGGAGTATCTCAGATTCTTGAAGACTAGAGAGTTTATTAGCATTAAATATTATATGATTTTAATTCAACTGTTTTGTAAGATACTGAGATTCATTGTGTTTGGATAATACTAGTAGCATGTTTGTTTTTACCTTCTGGCGGCCTGTTAGATGTTGCCACAACGACAACCCCATTTTGGAACAGATTTTCAAAAAGCTGCTTCAGAATCATGGCATCAGCAATGTCAGTGACCTGTAGAAGACAACACATTTGTTTTATCTTGCTTTCAGCTTCTGCCGCAATAGATCTGCAAGTGGCTTTATAGCTAGGAAAAATGCTTGTTAGTGAAAGCCATGGAGAAAGATTCTAATTATTGCTTGGTGAGAAAAAAAATAAAAGGGATAATTAATAAGCAGTGAATGTACCATGGTCTTTCAAAACTTGCCCGCTCTTTATTTCAGAACTCCACAATTTCTTTACCAATTGCTGAATGATTCCATGTTAACTTCTATTATAAAACTACAGGTGGGAGACACAGAAAACAGACCTAAACATTTAAGAGGCCTAATTAATTAGAAACAACAGGAAAAAAACAGAAGACAGAAAGAAAATACACACCGATTGTTTTACATTTCTATTACCTTTGAGGCAAAGGTTTGCAGAGGTGAATTTAAATGGTCATGGGACTTCAGAAATAAAGACAAGTAGCCAACTATACATAATCAGCTGCTGTTGAAAATAGAATGATATGACATAGATACTATTGTGTGATTGTTGCAAAAAACAATTCAACAGATGGCCCATCACAAAAATAAGCAATTTCATTGTTCTTTTTAAGTGCCTTCTATTACTGTCCATGAATAATCAAAAGGCACGGCAGTCACTTCCAGCACAGTCAGCCTCTTCTAACCTTCAGGCACAAAATACTAACAAAAAATAAAAATGGGTGGGACAAGTGATACTGGGGAAGAAAAAAAAGAAAGACAAAAAGACTGAAAAATAAGCCATAAAGTAAAATTTCTTTAAATATCTAAGTTTAGCTTAACTAAGATATAAGGGGAATGCAAAACAGAAACCACTTTGTACAAATTAAAAAAATGTATTTTTTTTTCCCCCGAACAAAAAGCCCCCATTGTTACAACAGCAATTTCTATTTCACAGGAGTTCACCAGCTGAGATCCGCAATCCTAACAAGTAAACCGGCTTTACTATCATTACACTTGTTTCTCCTACATTCCCTTTGATTATAATATAGTCACTTGTTGCATTTAGACTTACCAAAGCAGACTGCAATTCTGAGGAAATAAAAAAGTGGTGGCATGCCAAGAGTTATACACACTCATTACACAACAGATTGACAGATTGCTATGCTTTCACCAGTTTAGATGTGCATGTTGTGATGGTAACATCTGCAGAAAGACTTTAACCAGTATAATTTTTTTCCTAATCCACTACCTCTCCTCCCCAGTTTCTAAATGGCCTTTCTGGGCAGAAAAAAAAATTAATTGTAAACTAGAGACAGTATAAGACTTAGGTTACACTTCTGAGAGCTAGTTTGGAAGCAATAATGTTCATAGAGAATCATAAGAAAACACCACTTTCCTTCTTCCAAAGATTTCTTCTAGTTAGCTCTATGGAATCATTAATACAGATTTTTATTTTCTTTTTCAAAACGAAATCGTTGTACACAATCAGTAACACATCCCTCAGATTAGCACATCTCTGATCACTAAGATCCCATATTCCAAAAAGCTTGTAGAAATTCACTATTGTACTATATGTCTAATGTAGCTGCTTATGCACCCACCTACCAATAATTTATTTCTTCTAAATACTAAAATTTAGGAACTTTCCCTGTTCCTAAAAAACACCACACACAAAGAATCAGTATATAAGTGCATTTTAAGGGTAACAGAATTTCTTGTATCACAAAGCAAACCTAATAGCCAAGTTTTCAAAATGAATTATATAGATCACTTTGTCACAAACTTTTTTGTTTAAAAATATTATAAGGCATGCTACCTTAAAAAAACAGGGAGAGAAAGAATAGTAAAGCTTAGATAAAAGAAAGCAATAGCATTCTCTTATTAATGATAACTGTTAGTTGATGCTGAATTATAATGTTTTCACTTCATTACAAAAAAATTGACTCTTGAAAGTTCTGTCAAAAAGCAAGAGCGTCTTTGAGAACTGGGATGCAAATGTGAGCTCCTTTTATCTACAACAGCTTGGGAAAGACAGAAAATTTCTACAAGGTAAAGCAGGTAGAAGACAGTAACTAAAACATTGTAATTTCTCATGTTCTTTACTGTATCCAGCATCCATTGCAACGGGGAACAAAAGCAAAGGCTACAAATTACCAATAAGGAGAGGCTGCTAATGGAGAGAATGGAGAAATTTCATTAGCATTTAAGAGAAAAGATTTTTATGACCTAGTGCTGCTTTCCATTATGACTCACGTTAAAAAAAAAAAAAAAAGAAAGAAAAAACACCAGACTAATAGTTAATTTACATGTGTAAGTGCCTGAGACTCAGTCATCCACTGATTGGTACAGTTCCATGTAATGAATGACAAACATAAGCATGTATTATCAGTAATTAGTATTAGCACAAAAATAAGAGCCTAATTTTTATTAGAGGCTTTTAATAGCATGCAGGTTAGTAAAAACTCCCCAAATTGTAGTTTGCTTTAAGTCCAAGTGGTACCAATGGTATATATAAAGACTAACACTGTATGATCATCCAGCTTACCAAGAAGTAGGGATTCTGTTTTCATTATCAATACTAACATAGGTTAAAGTCACACACCAAAATTAGAACTTCTAATTACCTGTGTATAGTTATTTGATCACTAAACAATAACTAGTCTCTTTTTGGTGGCCGCCCTCTGTGTTTCAAAACATCAAAATTGTAATTACAAATGGCTTAATTCTAGGGTTTTTCTTCAGAATGAGGACTCGCTTTTAGAATGGCTTAAGAATTCTGTGATTAAAAAAACTTTAATATTTACAGTAAACTGTATGACAAAGATCAGCAAGAAGTAACAATGCTTTAATAACCTGAGAGTCTGTGGCTCAGACAAATGCTGATGAAAAAAACTGCTTCAGAATAGACAAACTCAGAAGCTTAGTGCCATCGCTAAGGTCTGGGGTTTCACGCAGTATTTGCAAAAAGAAAAATTTAAGACTAGTAATTTTTTTTTAACACGACAGTATTGTGGAACACAAAACTACTTTTAAAAGCACTGAAGTATTTTTCTACATCAACTCTCCACTTGTTTGACAGTTCTCTAGGCTTTGCAAGAAGATCCACTCAGAGTATCTGTTTTGCTTTAGCCCACTGTCAAAGAGGAATGTGCAACCTCAACAATGCTTTTGTCTTTTGAAGTACTGCATTTGGTTCCCTCTGAAATCTGAGCATTAACATTACTTCTTGCTGTCCCTGTTACCATATCATGTCCATGTGTCTGATTTTAAGATAAGTAAATAAGTAATTTCAGCTTATTCTCCTTTTTTTCCCCAAGAGGTATTTGAAAGTCATTTGAAGTGTTTAAAGCAAATCTCCACAGTTTTCTGATGTTTCCTTCATACACAAGTATTTTGCCAAGGTAGTATAGACCTAACTTGACTTTCCACCTGTCAAAACAGATAGTAGCTTTGTCTGCAAGTCTGAGCAGTGTATGTTCTGAGCCTCCAGTTCTTTTCAGTTTCATTTTATTGTAGCAATTCTTTAAATATGTGTGAATCAAATTGCAGTGAAATGTAGCCATTATCTCCTCTGGGGAAATGAGCTGTAAATATCCTGAATTAGATACGGCTCCCTATTATCAGTGATAATTGTGTCACCATGTGAGCTGCTCTTCCAGTCATTGCACTACTTTATGACTATTTAAGCAGAAGGTTTCTTATCCCAAATTCAGTGCCTTCTGCAAAAGTTCAGAAAGCTGGGACTCCTCTTCTGTAGGCAAAGCCTGAGTAGCGTTTCAGGATACAGAAAATCAGTCAAGAAATACAGCTGTTCAGAAATCAGTGAGTTTAGAACATTAGTGCACCGAGAACAAGTAGATTTTTAAAATTCACGTAAGAATACAACGTCTTAGATACACATTTTAAAGTATAGTTCTTGTATTACTTTCCCAACTGTGACCCACAGACAAAACCAGGTGATTTTTACAAGTGAATTGATTGATGTACCTCAAGCAAGTCAGCAGGGGGAGCAAGCAATCAATTTGGAAACGAGAAATGCCAGTCTCTCCCCTTAAAATGTGGAAACGTGACAGACAGCCTGGAAACAGCAACAGCAGGACATGAAAGCAGTGGGCATTTATACAGAAAAGCGGGTATTTACACTAATACATGGTACAGCAAAGATGCTTCTTTCTACCATTTGACCATTTGATGTCATGACAGTTAACACTCCTCCCTGCCCTCTCCAAACCTTCCCATTTCTTTACAGTGTAAATACAACTGTCTCTCTATTTAGATTTTATACTGCAAGTTTTGGAAGCCTAGCATTCATATTCACTAGATAAAGCACAATTTAAATGATCAATCAGCAGCAATTGCAATGACCCCACACATTCTGAAACCACAGATCAAAGGACTACCTACTGTCAAAAAATGGAAGAGTAACTTAAAAAACAGGAACACCTACTACTTTACAGCTACAAAAATCCCCTTCATGGGAGCTGACTGTAAACCAGTTATTTTCTCGGGTGCGCAGGATTGTAAAATAATAGCTAGGAAATATAAATTGCTCTACCTATTTCAGTAGTGTATTAATTTAAGAGCATAACAGACAATTAGTATAGACGATTCTTTTAGTATCGGTGATTTGAGAACTATCACAGATCTGTTCTTGCTCTGCATTTTTCTCTCTGAATTCAAAAAATCTCAGCTGATTAGAGTTGCTAAATACCTATAGCTTCTCTTCTAAAAATTTTCACAAAGCAATTCTACACTTAAATTTGTGACATGCCCTTAAAACAAAATTCAGAAGCTGTGTAAAACAGATAAAACAACCAAGTTAGCTTGGGCAAAGATAATTTTATGAGTTTATTTTTAATTTTCACATTTAATTCAATAAAAGTTTCTTAAAATGTTAGTTACATGGATATAATCTGGCACTGCCTTGCCAAGGCTCCAATAACTCAAGGAAAGAATTTAGGTTGAATTTGACATGTTATTTTGATATCCTTAATCACACCGAGACAATTTTGTTGCCCTATATTAACTACAGCAAAGACCAGGCATGCCAAGCAAGTACAGGCAACTACTCTCCTGGGCACTGTACAGCCTCAGTACGGGATGACGGTTCCTGCCCTAAAGTATTCATGAGCCTTTCACCAAAGTCCAATACTCCCTTGTATGACTAGTAACTAGACTGGTGACCGAAAGCACTAGAAGGGGACTTAAACCACCAACTTGCATCTTATCTCCTGGAAAAAAAACACCCCACCATCTTCAAAACTGTGAAACAACTTCTACAGTTCACTACTGGCCAGTGATTCAAATACTATATTAGCAGTAACAAATGTCGTATTTTAAGATGAAAAGTAATTTCATTAAGTTTCCCTTGAAGTGAAGGAGTAATCTCTGACTTCTTACCTGAAATTCATCAAAACATAAGAGAGCAGCTTCCTCGCTTATTTCCTCTGCTACTGGTGCAATTGGGTCATATGATTTTGCCATAAATCCTGCCTTTCTTTTTGGCAAGCTCTTCTTAAGGCGATGTATTCCTCAGTTGATAAAACAGAAAACAACAAATATTTCTTATTTCTTTTTCTAAGATAGGGAGAACAAAATTATCTAGCTACCAAATAAAAAGACATCCAGTCCTGTAAGAATAAGAAAGTTTCAAATCTAGCCCGATTTCAAGAGGGCAAAACAGTTTTCAACCACATCCAGACAACTATTAAAAGCTTACAGATCCTGTGATTTGTATTTTCTTGTTTAGAAATATGTAAAACAAAAATCAAAGAACACTTGAATGCTATACACATATACTTTATCTCTTAAAAACTGATATAAATTACAGTTTAAAGATGCTCCAATTCATTACCTTAGTTTCAGTTTCACTTTATAATTTGGCATTTTCTGTCTTAATTTTCTCTCTGAGCACGCAAAACCCTTACGGTGTTTACAAATCAATGGCACGGCTCTGTGCAGTGCATGCTCTAAAGGTACACTTAGAATGCATTTAGTTAAAAGAACCCAGATATAGCAACACAGTTATATTTCAAAATGTAAAGATGATGATACTGGCACAAAGTAAGATTATTACACCCATCTTTACTGTCCAATGGACTGTATTCCATCTGACTGTAAACAAACATTCGGAAAACAAAGATCCTGCAGTAAAAAGCTACCTTTGTTAAGATTAAGCACATACAACAAGAAACAGAAACAGAAAATTTCAACAGTGACCCAACGATGATAGAAAAGAGGGCACTGAAAGTGGCAGAAGTTGTTTACATCAGTGAAAGCTTCCCAAGAAAAATGCAGCTGTTAAAATACTTGTAAATTACAGCATTACTTAACAATTTCACAGTACTTTAAGATTACAGAATTTAGAAAGAAAAACTGTTTTAGATATTTCAAAATTTGCATCTCCGTCAAAACAAAGCGCCTTATTCACCCTGTCAGAAAATTTTCTGAAACTCAAGATGAACTTCCTTCTATTTTTTTCCCCCTCTAAATTACTGATAGCATTACTAAGTTTGCCAACCAGAATAGTTCTCATTCTCCTTGGCATTTATACCTGATTTAGTTACTGCTTATTCAAAATGCAGACTGAATTTAACCTTTACTTTTTCAGTTTTAGCAACTGCCACCTTCAGATTGCATGTAAGCTAATTGGTAACTGGAAAACATTTAGTTAAGGATTTAATCATAAATACATACCCAAGTTTTCTATACAATCAAGTATACAGAATCTTTGAGAAAAAGATACTTGAGAAATAATATGCAATTAATATCTAGTCAGGTATGACAATGCTAAAATCCTTTAACTTCTCTCCTATTTTTTACTTTTTTGGCTTAAATACTTTTAAATAAAGTTACGCTGATTAATATGGCTATGAGAATGAGACATACTTTTTAATAGATACTGTATTTAATAAAATTATTGTAAATACCTGTGTCTGCACTTACTCTGGTGTACATCTAGCATGAAGCCATGAAAATGGACTCTCTTTTTCCTTTCTACTTCTAAGTGAGAATAGAACATGTCCATCACCATTGTCTTCCCTGTGCCTTCAAATAAACAAAAAACAAAACAAACAAACAAAAAAACAAAACAAAAAACAAAAAAAAACCAAAAAAAAACACCCAACAGGTAGTTAAAGAATAGTATCCACTGATTACAATAGTGCTTGTTCATTAGCTTTGAACTAAAGAAATTACATCCTTCCACAGAATAAGTACAAGACCAGACTGTTTCTGAAAAACAGTTATATTTTCTGTTCAAAAACTTGGAATTTTTATTTTTCTGTTTTAAAATTTTGATCCATACAGAGATGGCCCAAAGGTTGCACAAATGGCTCCATGTGCAGCCAGAAAACATACTTAGTATTGAAAAGCAAGTGTGTTTTCATGCTGCATTGTTGCTATTAGAAAACATAAATTCTCTCCATGGCCCTCTCAATTACTTCCCAATTTCTTAAATCGCATTCTTAAATATTAGTGAGTGGTTAGCATTGAAAAAAACTACATGTGGTAATGTAGTCCAATCCAACAGCTTTCAGAATTCAGAGTGTAATTGTATTAAATAACATCATAAAGTGGAAGAAAACTAATCCTGGAAAATTCATTAAAGCAGTAATGCTACATAAACATAACACTTTTTGACACTTCAGAACTTGATTAAACATGCATTTAGAGAAAATTCCATTGAAATTGATGGAGCCAAAACTTACCAACATCTCCATAGACATAAAGACCTTTTGGGGGTTTGTTTTTTGTAAAGAGCTGCAAATCAAGAGAAGGAGAATAAATACAAATATGGGGTAAAACAAAAGCAAGCACACTGCTGTGGTAAAGTAAGAAAGTAGCTACAGTTAACCACCAAAGTAGCACTAGCTAGCAAAGTGTAACCTTGAATAAATCATCAGCTCAGAACTGGTAAGCAATCTTAATGCTGTTATTTGTGCAAATTCTATAAAAGAGGCCAAACATACAGGGTTTGTTTCTTTTTTTAGATCACTGAGAAAATGTCCCCATCCCCACTCCTAGCACACACACCTTTTTACCAGAACACATATAAAACGATTAAATGTTTCCCAATCCATCATCATCACAACAAATGCCTTTCCTCATTAAGCCATTTCAAAGGGTCCTAGGAAAAGGATACAAAATTAAGCAGTATTGTAGTATTCATAGATATATAGCTATTAAACCAGCTCTGCTTAAGGTATAAACCATTAGGATTTAGAAAATCAGCACTGCAAAGCCAGTGAGCATTGTAGGTCCCCTTTCTCTCTGCTTTGAATCTTAAATGCGGAATCATCTCTGGTTTAAACATGATTAAAATCAATGGAGTCACAGTAAAAATATGTACCTATATACATGAGCGTGCGTGTATATGTATATATAAAAATATGGCTTTTATTAATCATTTTCTCACGAGTTATGTTTATCTTGAATGAATACTGTTTAAGAATTTTTAATCTTTTAATATTACTCAGGACATCTATTATGATACCTGATGGTTTATCCTATTTTACTCAAATATATATTTTTACAGAAAAACTTCAGATAACATCAAGATTTTCAATTTGAAACAGTCCTTCCCCTCCAGTATTGTGCATAGCCACTTACAAGTTGAATTCCGAAAAGAAACAGTTTCCAAAAATATGGAAATCTTAACAAAATTCTCATCAAATCCATGAAAACGAACTGACATCCACAAAAACACTGCAGAAGAGTATTTGGTTATTTTAAAGTGCTCCACTTTCAGAGTTCTATGAGCTTAACCAAAACGGAGGAAAAATAAAATTGCAACCCTGTGGTCTCATTTGGAGCTGGGTAATTGCTAAACAACTTGAATCTAAAGCACTTTTCAAAATACAGTGACATGTTAAAGAAGTGGGGAATCAGTAGCAAAACACTAATTAAATGTGAAAGAAAATATATGACCAAAAGGTAGAAAGATAATGTCTCAGGTCTATGGTACCAGTTTATTCAGAAAATATGCAAGCATAGCTCTTATATAAGACCCACTTATAGATTTAATTTAGAGCTATATTAATAGGATAATAAAAAATTTGTATCATCAATCTGTGGCTGAACAGGGTTTCAGATGTTCTGAAACCATTCCATTAATAGACAAGGCTGCAACTATTTGCTAGTGCTTTGAAAGCACTGCAAGACAATTTAATTGACGAACATTTTTCAGTGTGTTCTTTTTAAGAGCTTGCAATCATTAAAACTACTGATGCTCAGTTATACAGTGAAGAAAGGAGAAATGGGGAAAAAAAAACAAATGAGAAAGACATTCATAAGAATTTGAGATTAACAATAGTCATTTTAACAAAATAGAAGACTATCACATTAAATTTATTACATAAAAAGGCTGTATTAATGTGATTTGCAGTTTCACAAGGAATGACACAAAGCTTGAAAAATAGATCAATGTTTAGAGTACTGCTTTACCTGTCTTTGTAAAGTTTATATAAACAGAACAAGTAGTAATGCCTACATTTTTACACCTTTTTTTTTCATTATAAAGTGTTTATTAATTACATTTAACCATTTTGAAGTTCACCTTTTTAGGCATATTTTATTCTCACTCTAGTACTTACCATTTCTTGAAAACACGTTAGAGAAAAAGTTTTTTTTGGCTAAAGGAAACAAATATAATGGCTTGGGCTCCATAAAAGTCTAAATAGTCTAAATCAACTTCTAGTTGATTTAAAAAATGGAATTAAGTTTTTTGTGAAGACAGCAATTTTTGAGTGATATCTAATTACTAAAAAAAAAAAATAAAAAAAAAGATGGACACTGGCAGATCCAAACACATTTGCTGAAACTGACCATCTCCAAAAGCAAAGCAAATGCCAGAAAAACTCTTATCCTCTTCCAGTAATTAAAGACATTTGTAGGAAATATTTTACATATACTTCTGCCAGAAGTGACAGTACTGACGCTTTTAGGATACTCACTTCCTCAATATTGTATAACACTAAGTATTTTTATATTCTTACATTGATTTTTTTTTAACCTATAGTTTATTTAAAAAACTAAACTTGATCAGTAGATTTTAATATTGAAACTCAGACATCCTCAAGCTATTCTGCATAACAATAAAATGAATTTTTTTTTAATTACTTTTAAAAATTATCCTTATGCATCCTCTGAAGCCTGGAAGTTGCGTAAGAAAAGTAGAAACTTCCACTAGGATTTCTGATAAAATCCAATCAACGCTGTTGGTTCAACTTAGAGCACAGCAAGTAGTCAATAAAGACAGTGGTATGTGGGTGCGAAGAAAGCAGAAGACTGATCTTGGCTCTATTGAAACACACACTCCAAAAGAAGGAGGGGGGAGATTTAATGCAGAAGATCCCCAGTTACCCTAAAATAAGAGTAGTCTTGTTTGTTTCAGGGAGGGAAGGGAGAAAAGTGGGAGATGTACAAAGACAAACTAAATGAATGAGCTTCTCCTTGCTTCCATATTATCCTGAGGTGTATTTGGGGTTTCAGTACAACATCCACTTGGTTGACAATAAATTTGCTTTTGCAACATTGATAAGGTTTAAGGATGTTAACGCCAGTATTTAAAATGTACAAACCCAAAGATATTAAGAGACGCACAAAATTTGAGTTTGAAGGGGAAAATTTTGAAATCCTTAGATGTTTTGAATGCTCAGCACATCCTTTCAAACGAGGGTATCACAAGTGTGTCAAATCCCTTGAGTCCTCCCAAGTTTCTTAATTCCCATAACGTTCTTTGCGATAACTTAAGAAAGCATAACTTAAGTGCTTCACCAAGTTTCATTATCATCAGGACATGCTACAGCTGGAACTTTTTTTCCTTTTATAGATCAGTTGACCTATAGACTTTTCTTTGAAAATCATTTATATGCTAAAATGTTTACAATTCCACAAGATGACACACACATTAGCGTCCCCAGATTTACAACATTCTCTCCTCTACTATCAAAATGTTTAATACATTTCTGTTTCAAAATTGCATTCCTTGCTTTGATTTTATCACATCAGATTTTTCTTTTTTGTTTAAACCTCAGTTTAATCAATCAATATCCTACCTATCTAAGGAATTATACTAGTCAAAACATCTCTGTCATTCTGACAACCTCCTATTCTTTCTTAAATATCTTTAATAACGTGCAATGTCTTCCCACCTTCTCCCATGCTCCCTACCTCAGACACTAGAAGCAAGCAACTCACTTCCTGGGAATATTTACACTCTGATTTGAAAATCTTTTAAGTGAAAATGCATGTCAATACTAAGCTGGTTAATTAAAATATGCAAAATTCAAGAGACAAGTCTCCAAACTGCAGATTTTTTTTGTAAACACTAACAAAACTGCCTCTTTCTCTCCCTATTTCAGGCCTCCTTTTTAGTTGCTGTTGTAGCTGAAGACATTTTCAAGGTCTTGAATGGTGTTTACTATTGTTCATACCTCTTTTCAAAACATGACCTCACTTATAATTGAGCTTATTTCAAGTCATTAGTACAGCAACTCAACAACTCTTAAGATGTCCCAATTGGTATTATTTTGAAAAGCTAGAGATCTGAAACGTCTATGCAAACCCTTACGGCCTTGAACTTCAATTCAGAGGATCTCAAAATATCTCAACAGACAAGGCCATGCTTTCACCAAGTTGAAGATCAAAGTCATTGTTCAAATTTGAGTAATAATTTTGAAAAACAGAAGCCTACTTGGATTACAGCAAGACTAATTTTTTCCCCCTCAAATTCATTCTAACATGATGCCCCAAAAAATTTGTATCGTAAAAAATTAGTTTTATTATCATAAAGGAAACGGCTGGTGCCATGTCCCCTCCCCCAGACTACCAATTTCAAAGAGCTTTGGCCTGTGAGGTAATGGAAGTCTCTTGGATAAACATTAAAATGCTTCTATTGTACCTGATATAAGTATCTGTTCCCTAATCCTACTTTTACCATATTTTTAGTGAATAAAACTATTTAGACAAAAAGCGACAAATAAAGAACAAAACTAAAACCAAAGCAGACACTTCTTGTAATGGTTCAGAAGTGAAAGAAGCTTCTATTTCTGGAATAACTGTTACTTTAGAAGAGGTTTCTGCAATTCTATTGCAGAATAAATCAGGCAATAAAATAAGGAATATCAGACTACAGAAGAAGCTGACAGACAGAGGCTTTTCTCTTTCCCCCCTTTTCTTCACTGTAACCTCTCAACCACATTCTCTTCAATGACAGAGCCAGGAAAAATGAGCACGCTTGAAATGCCAAGCACCCTTATTTTTTTATTTCTAAAAAGCTGCCAGTAGATTCTTTTCAACACGGGAGACTTCATACTAAAAGTACATTAGTCAAGTTGCTAGAAAGCTCCTGAAAAAGCAAAAAGTCAATTTATAACCTACTATGTGTAACTGATCAAAGTGTTTGACTTATTTCCAAGAAGTCCTTAAGTCATTTAAAATACATCAATTTATTTTGTTTACATCTATTAAAACCCATTAAGTAGTAACATTAAACAAAACCAATGCCATTCGTTTTATCATAAAATAATTGAACATCTATACTCTAAGGTTTATCTTTTACTTCCTAGTGTATTCAAAGTTACAAAGTACCAGGCCTCCATGGGAGGACACTGCCAACGAGCTATTCATGAATACGGTATTTACCTGTGCCCTATATCCTTAGTACTTCCTGGAGATGCCTCCTACTAGCTACATGAACTACCTTGACTCATAAGCCTACACAAATCCTATTAAGCCCAGGTCAATTCCAGAGAGCAGTACTCACCACCTCTTCTAGGCACAAAAAGCCTCTTCAAGACTGAACCAAGTCTGCAACAGCATCGCTACCCTGAAAGTCCATCATAGAAAAACATGTATTTTGCTTACATAGAAAACTCCTTGACAGATGCAGACATATGACAAGCATATGATGCCACTGTCTACAGCTGGTACAGTGCTTGATAGCTACAATTTTACCAACTACTTGTTCACAGCTATGACTCTTATTCTGAGGAAAACCTTCATTAAGGATGTTGATTACAACTTTGCTGAAGCAAAGCCTGGCCCACAGTAGAATTTAAAGCATAGTTTCTTTGGCTTCATTTTATGTCAAAAAGACCTCTGTTTGAACCACCAAATAACTTCCTCAAAGACAGCCGCAGAGAAACACAGTTGTTGCGACTTCTTCTCCATCATGAATCATGATTTGATTTAATTACACAAGCTAGCAGGCTTTAACAGATTTACAGAAAAGTCATTGCTCTCCTCCTTTTCTGGCGTTTTGATGTATGGCATGGTACTATAGTGCTAAACCTGGTTACCAATCTTCTTAAGATTTCCTCAGAGATATCAAGCTCTAGAAGAAAAACCTGCAACAACATTTAACCCAATAGCAAGTAGTTCTACAGCTGCTTCTCACTCACTGTGGCATTCCTCCCAAGGTATCAGTGAGACATGCAACAAATTTTAAAAGCTGGTTTAGAATTAAAGCATGGAATTCAAGCAACGTTAAATGGAAGAGAGGCGTGCTTTAAAGGAACTAGTGAGAACCGCATTCTCAACCTAAAAAAATGGCATTTGACTTCTTCTTTTTAAGAAAGTGTCAGTCAGTCTGGTTGTACTGCGATTAGCTCTGTTATACAGGGATAAAGTAGCATCACAATTTCCTAAATAGAATAAGATTAGTATTTGTTCTCTGCAATAGAGACTTTCTTCCCTATTCATGCTTCCCAATCAAAGGAACAGCAAATAACAAACCCACATAATGCTTGATCTACAAAGCCATTACAAGACACCTGCTCTAACAACTATAATGATTCAGGGCACTCCAGTTAACACAAGTCAGCTCTTAAAACTATTCTCAAAGGCAGCGCTTTTAGAATAGAATATCCAAATGTCCAAAACAGTTTACCAGAAAAGATCAAAATGCTCTAGCCTACTGATCCCCAGGTTTGACAGTAAGACCACTGCCTTCATCATAACGTTTTTTCTAAAGAATGAAAATGAATACACGTCTGGCAGCATGTCCAAATCATAATGCAGGAGCAAGCCAGATAATGGGCTTCCTTTTGAGTGACTTCCTCTTTTACAGTCCAGGTACAGTATCTAAAGATAATTTTGAGATAGGCAATTTAAAAGGTTACAAGCCCAACACCAAAGCTTAAAAAGAACCCCAGACAGATGAAAAAAAACTTTTCACATCAAGCATCCTCAGGATATAAAACTCTCACCTACTAGATCAGAAGTAGTTTGGCAAGCTGAATCCAGCTTGACCTCCTTACACTTATGCAAAAACAGTTCCCGTTCAGGCACACCACCATTTTGCTTGGGATACCAAGGATAAGCAATAACCATTTTTGAAAGAGGAAATTTCTATTTTTTTTTTTTATTTGGGACGTGCTCAAATTGAATTAGGAACTGGTTTGTAGGCTAACTCAAGAGATTGCCTACAAAGGCATCAAGGCAACATGGATCCACAGGGACACACCCACATACAATATAAATAAATGTTTTAAAATACCATAAACATACAGTTTTCAGACTATAGCTACAATTTTTACACTGTTTTTATGTTTTAAATAATTTTAATTAAAGAAAACCCAAAAGTAAAAGGTAAGTAATGCGATGAGCTGACCCAACAGCCAGAGCAGGCAAAAAATATACCACAAACCATTGTTTGGCTCCAATTCCCACATCAGAGGTAGAATCATTGAATGATTTAGGTTGGCAGGGACTTTGGGGGATCTCACAGCCAAACCCCCTATTAAAAGCTCAAGTTTAATATCTCAAGTTGGAAGGGATCCATAAGGATGATCGGGTCAACTGCTTCCAGAACAGAACTTCCAAAGACAGGCTCGTTGCCCTCTAGGAGCAGTCTTGCCCTAGCAATTTGCTTCCTGTACTTCACTACTCTTGTGTTTTCCCTTCCAGAGTTCTTGACTTCTGCTCCATGGAATTGTTTCCCATTCAGGTTTCTTCTCACTGTAACTCAATTGAAAGAAAAAAAAAAAAAAAAAAGAAAAAAAAAAGAGCTCCTTCCTAGGTGTTTAGTCTGTTGCCTTTCATCAGGAGGCAGGAAGAGGTTTATGGCATTTCCAGTCAAGCATATGCTTTGCAAATACATGATCCCCAGCTGCATCTATGAGTTTAAAGCATTCGAGGGACGTTGTCGGCAGCCTGATAGGCAAGCACGTGTCCCAATGCTCTGCACCCTGCTATACTTGCCTATTTGAAACAGGCACATTTACAGGTATAACACAGGCCTTTTACAAGTATAACACTTGTTCCCTTACCAACATTCTCTTCTCTACGTTTTTCATGCCTTGAAGCTAAGATACATCGCAAGACCCTTAGAGTGGTAACTTGTCATTTGGTGCCTAAAGGGCAGAGAACGGCATGTCATTTGGAGGCACTTGAGCGCTGGAGACTTTGGTTCCTCTGATTTCATGCTACACCAGTTAGGCTTGCCGTGCAAACCAAATACAATATTTGTGCCAGGTATAGGAGATTTGGGGGTTGTAATGGGAAGTATATGGTTAGGTAACAAATTCAATAGAGTTAGATATTTAGATTTATGCCCATGAGATGAGGTGTGGTGCATAACAGATGCTGAAAAAGGCTGACATGGAGATTTATTAGCAAGGTCTGCAGCTGACAGCATACATTGACTGTAAACATGAAAGTGACTTCTGACAAAAAAATAAAAACAAAAGCAGTACAACAGAAAGAGACAAAGACAAAGGAAAACACTCAGCGGCTGGCTGGGGAGAGCAGTGACAGCTTCCAGACATTCTCCTCTTAGGGGTAGGGAGGTGTCTCTTCAGTGCAGGCAGGGAAAGTGAAGATAATAATGGCAACATTTTGCCATGCTTTTTTCCCAGCACTATACTTTTATCATCAGACTCAGTCAAACGCCGTATTCTTGTTGTTTCTCCTTGCCATGTTTATGACCATTTGTGCTGACTGGAGTATGTTAATCAGGTGCAAATGAAGCATATTCACTGGTTGTCCAGCTTCTGTGCACATCTATGATTGCCTAATATTTACCAAGTAATTAAATGCCTTGTCTACTTCGCCGGGCGCTATGTTTGGTTTTCTGGGATATAAACTCAAATCTACACAAGGAGGCAAGCAAAGCTGAAGGGAGATCCTCACACCAGTTCTACTTGCTTCCCATGAGAACCTGCCATAACAATGCTATCAAGATTTGCAGGTGCAAGGCCACATGAGCAACATTCTGAGAACAACAGCATGAGAACAAGACATGAAAAATACTACCACAGAGGTTCTGGAAAACACTGTATCAACAGCTTCAGGGAAAAGTTACAGAGCTGCAACAGCAGGCTATTAGCATTACTAATGCTAAGGCAGCATGGTTGCCAAGGCGCCGTGCAACAGGGATGTGTCTGAATTTTTGTTAATACTTTCAAAAGGAGCTGTGATGCTCCCAAAAAACACAGATCACACCTCTTCCTTCTTTCCTTACCTCACCTAGAGTCTAACAACACTGGAAAAAAACAGACATTTTTTTTAAAAAAAGTCATGTCTGATCTATGTGATGTTTTGCAAAGCTAAATTATTTAGACTCTGCTGGCTAATTTCACTTATAGTCATGGAAGATCTATTAGAACGCAAAACACTGTTCAGTATGTGTAACCCAAACACATTGTTATACCAGTGCTTGAGACTTAAAACCTAGTCTAGGCCCCTCTCTCTCTCCCCTTTCCATTTTTGGAAAGGCAGAGAGCAGACATAACCAAAATCATATCAGATTTTCTTATAGAATTATTTCAATAATGTATAATTTGCTTACTTCTAGAGTGCCACTGGAATTTTACAAACCAAAAAAAGAAATAACAGGGATCCAAACACAATGATCTACCTGCAAAGACCCAGCTGCAAAAATAAGACTCGTGTTAATGACAGAAATGTATGTATTTTAAGCACATTCTTAGGAGCAAATATAAATGCAAAAAAAAAATTATCATTATAAATCTCACCTTTGAGAGAAGATTTTTTGAACTGATGCTGTAGCCTTTAAGGCTCTCGTGCAATTTCTGCAGGTGCTGCACAACTCTTCTTTGTTGCTCATCATTCCTCAACTCGTCTTGCTTAATCAGAAAGTCATAATGTTCTAAAGGTCCACTGCAAACCAATAAGGCTCTGGCATTAGCATCTGTAGGGGTACCAGGGACTGTCTTCTCATCTCCCTGAGCTGTGTATGCTGTAAAATGAAAAGCAGATTATTAATAAAGAAGTTTTGAAAAGCATTCTCTTACATTCATAAACAACACACATTCTTAACAGTTTACACAAAGACATATATACATTACTTACCTATACAACCACTAGAGTATGTTACCCCTTCATTTTTCATTAAATCAACTTCTAACTCCAGTAGTAAACACCTCTAGTAGTACGTTTTAACATTTATTTTTATTATTAACAAGCACACACACCAAAAAGATGAGCTGGAGAGTTGGTGAGATTTAGATGAGCTGTTGCACGGGAAGTTTTGACTTTTTTTTTTTCCTTCAAAGTAATTTAAAAATTGCAAAGCTCATTTCTCTGAATAGATTAATCCTTTAGAGAGTGGTGGGCTAAACCAGGCAGAAAGACTTTAAAAGCCAGCAAACAGGAGACCAAAATGCAAAAACTTGTTCTGTAAGCAAGTTGAAAGAGTCAGAGACCACACTAAGCAAGGGGATAGCTGCGAGGCCCTGCAATGCCACAGCCTGCTCTGTGGGCATTATCATTTTCCGAGAAGAGACAGGGCCATGCCCAAGTAGGAATTCTATTTATTAAAAAAAAAAAAAAAGTCAGAATTGATAAGACATAAACCGAGATATAACTAGGAAAGGAAAGAACATACAGGATTACAAAGAAGGCTTGCTAAATCAGTAAGATCAGAAACTTAACAATGGAATACACTAAAATGGTGTTTAATATCTTCTTTGCTTCCATTGCCATTTAAAAGGTTAAGTGTAATCTCAAGTAACACAATTTGTTGCAATAATAAAAGAAATAGATTTGCGTAGCAAAAATGTGTATCATAGACTACATAGTTAGATATTTTGAACATTGTGAGATCTGAGGAAATTCACCCCTCAATGCTTTAGGTAAGTTTCCTAAGCAACACAGCAGCCTCTAACAGCTTTCTCTGAGACCTCACTGAAGGCAGGTGAGGTTCCTAAATAATAGGAAAATGAAACAATTTTTGTCTTTAAAAAGGAGATTAAGGCAAATCCAGAAATTCACAGGTCAGTCAAAACAACTTCAGAATATCAATATTCTCAAACTCAAAAATACTGGAACAAGTACAAGCAGATTTTTTTTTTTTTTTTTTTTTAAATAAAGCACTTAAGATAACAAGATAACAAATAAAAGGCAACACCTCCCTCAGGAACAGTGCAAGATCAACAAGTTTTCCCTCTCTGATCAGGTAACATGCATAGAGGGTAGAGGAAAAACATCTTAACTGCAGTAACACTTTTGTCATCGGGTCACATAGCGTTCTCACATATGAAGTAGTTGCAATTGAAATTACTTTTGAGCAGGTACAAAAACAGGTAGAAATACTGTGTGTAACGAATAATTACTACAGTTAAACCAAGTGCATATTTGAGGTAGAGTTTCAGAGAGGGCTCAGAATTCTAACTTGGTGCAATCCAGAATTTCCATTCATGACCTGTGTATGGCAAATTAAAGTACACGGACTGGCAACACAAATAACTGCAAGTCAGAGGGGGACTGCAAACACCCTGGAAGGCAAGGCAAGTCTGACAACCTGACAAAGAATCTAATACAAATAGGACACAATTCAACAGGCACAAAGTACAGTGGTTAGGGGAAATAAGTAACTGAAGAGATGGGCAATGACCAGCTAAAGAACAGCTCTGCAGAAAAGGATCCAGGGGCTACAATGGATTGCAAACTGACAGTAATAAGTCTATTAGAGAAAAAAAATAAAAGAAAAAAAGAAAAAAGTACTCTGATGTATATATATGAGGGGGCAATGTAAGCACACATGAAAAAAAAATGTTCTATCCAATACTGGTATAGTCTGCCCTGGAACACACTTCTCAGTTTTCACATCATATTTCATGAGGTATGAATTAAATGGGAGAGCAGAAGATGATTTAAAGGACTATTTGTTAAACCATTGGTCACAACCCAGCGAGAATTTGTAAGAGGCACAAGAAGAGCTTTAAATTGTTCTAAGAAACATAAAATAAGTATAGTTATAAAAGAGAAGGATAAAACTGAACAATTAGATCAAATTATGTTTATTTATTGCAAGTAACACCTTAGTTTCTCCAAAGCAAGACAGTCACTGTTACATCTACAGACAATAATTACACCAAATTCTCATGCCCTGAAGGAACTGAGTTACTGCTATGAATCAAAAATAATTAGCTCATCCCTAGCTAAAAAGGTCACATAAAGAGAGTTGAGTTCAAAGTCTGTTATTGCAAACATTTGAGTAAAACCTTTAGACCTGACTAAAGAAAAGCACATAGCTATCTCCAGATACACACAAGGTACTGAGAAAAGGAAATAGACTGTATTTATACAGTTACTTTAATAACTGTAATTAAGGCAGTGAAATCGATTAATAGTCTAGAAGTTGTAAAACTTTCATTGATGGGGAGTGAATTTTAAAAATAAGTTTGACAAAAATCTGTCAGGAACAAGTCAGCGATACCTGACCCTAGCTGATTTAGGGATAAGAAAGGGTTTGTTGTTCACGACCTTCCTGGCCATGGACAAAGTACACCAGCAGGACTGCTCAGAAGTGTGGGTTTTGTCTCAGATTACATTTACTTACAGCTAACCATCCCAGGAGTGGAATAAAATACTTTGACATTAGCAGATGACAGAGATGGAGAGTATGCACAAGCGATGACAGGGTGACGTAAGACAAATTACTCACTGTTCTCCTAAAATAATATCGAACACTGCGATTCAAATAAGATGGGGGTACACTATAATACACAACCTGGAGAAACCCAGTAACCAGTAAGTGATAAACTCAAACTTGTGGCTGCAAAACAAAGGCATAAGCTCTTAAAAAAAGCGTGTAGGGGTTTTAGAGGTAAGTCAACAGAAGACAATTATTCAAGTGACAAACTAACCTAAGAGACAGAAAAAAATGTGGGTCTTCCATTCTAATCTGCATTTTATGGGACAGATTGCAAAATCATTCACACAACTGTGCTTCTATAGTAATCTACCCCCAAATTCATAAAGAAAAGGAAACTTCAGGAATTTTAATACATAGCAGAATACCAGGCAATTACCTTCCGTAATTTTACAGCAAGGAAACTACAGTTAGAATAGGAACCACCTATGATTCAGTGCATTACTCGTAGTCCTACAGCCTTCTCCTCCATACTGCAAAAGATGGGTTTTCATTTTCGTCTTCCTGTTTCATTATCTAATCTTTGTATTACATAAACTGTTATTTCATTTTTATTAGCTCCCCTGTGAAATCTTTAAGTATCACACACACAAAAAGCATGTTCTATCTCTATGTAGTATTCTAGATACAACTATAGAAAAGTTCAGCATCAATTCATTATTCACCTAGTTTTACATAAAATGGTGTAAAACTACAGATACGCATTTCTTTCCCACATCCAGGGTGCATGACAGTGTTGGATGTTACCATATTTAGCCTGACATTAGCCACTTATTTAGAGTTGCCACCAGGTTGCAACTTTTTATTAAATTCCTGATCCTAAAACATACATATTTAAGTGTAATCTCACTTTATTTCAAGCCATAAAATTAGCTGCTTGCATTTGCCTTTCTGCTTGCCTATCTAAGGATCACAGACCAAGCTGCAGCGAAGACCTGCTGTGATAAACACAAAGTCCTGCCTCGGAGAAGTCTGAGAGGAAAAACTCATTAAAGCTAAAAAAACTTATTAGTGTATAAATGCCTAATGAAAATGCCAATCTGAAATTATAAAAATCTCCTTTAAAGTGGGGGAACTTAGGACACATTCAGTAAACTGGCATTAATTTACCACTGCAAAGATAAGTGCCTACATAAAACCATGAAAAGAAAAAGTGGTCTTAACTCCAGGGACCTTCTGCTCTAGAAAAGAGCAGCAAATTGAAAAAACTAATCACTATGTTGTCGAGTTTTCCTACTGCCTTTCCTTAGAACTGATGTCTGAGATGACACAGGAAAAAGGCATGCGAGTTTCAATGACACCGCTTATGAAAGCAACAGTCACAGCTGAGGCAGGCACTAGAGTTATTTATGTAAGAAGACAATCTGAAATGGAAGCCAGGTTGTGGCATATCAAGAACTGATCTTGACAGTAGCCAGGAGGTTGAGAGCACAGAAGGGTAACTGAGGTAAACACCACTCACCCTGGTAATCCTAATTTTTTTCCTAGTAGTTGTATTTCATTATGTAAGGTTGTGAACTGCAATGTCTAAAACCTCTCAGAAGAGAATTCCCATGACAAAAATCCTAGCAGGTCCTTGGAAAAGAACCTGGGCTTCCTTGACACATATTTTACCTTTGCTTTCTTTCCATGACTGCAGAAACTGATACCTTAGAATTTATTAATCTGTGACTTTTCAAGCAATGCAAAAAGATTTCATGTCAATTTAAGATGATTATTCACTTCTGAGAGAGAAAAAGTTATTGGACTTCCACGGATTAATTAAAGTTTGGTCTGCAAGATTTCTTACTGCCTTCAGACTAAACAACTTTTAAACACGTGATTAGAATTTTAGACCTTCAATGGGACGAAAAAGAAAAACCATGACGGATAGATAACATCCAGCTAAGAAGCAAAGATTAAACAAACAGAAATGAACTCCCTCTATTGCAAAAGGTAAGTCATGCTTCAGATTACAATATTCACTTCACTAGAGGGTCACTCACATATAGTATACCTGAAACTGTGTATTATTAATTCTGGAAACAAAGTTGAAACAAGCACTTCAGGGGACTGAAGATGAAAAGAAAAAAAAAAAAAAAAAAATCAGCTTTAACCCTTGTGCCATATGTATGCTTCAAACCACTCCCTCATGGGAACAATTAGACATAGTTTTCATTCATGGAGATTAAGACTGAGGACAACGTTGACCTTTCTAAGTATAAGGGAAGCTAAATTTATCTAATTACCCCGAACTATGCTCAAGAATTGTGTTTGATTACAGCTTATTTTGAAGAAAATATATTCTGAAGACACAAGAGCTGGCAAATTAACCATTTTCTATGCCACTTTGCTGTAATGGTTAATTACTATTTGTCTTAACGATAAAAAATATTTCAAACTAATAGCTGTTCCAAGAACTGCATCTAAACCAAACTCACGGAGGTGACAACTGCCCCAAAGTTAATGACCCCAAAATCACATAACTGCCACCTTTGCTGACAGTCACAATCAAGAAGCTGGAACATCTTCTGCTAAACCAATGTTAAGCCAACGTACAGGAATCACATCTCTGTCATTACTGCTCCACAGGCAGAATTCTGCCTTGGAAGCTTTACACAAACACTGGAATTTGGGGGGAGGGGGAGAAAACAAAAAAGGTAATACAAAGCAGTTTTTAAAAACTGTCCTGTTTTCAACAAGCCAAGCTGAAATTCAGAATATTAATTTGGGTCACAATGAAGCCAAACTGCTTCAAACCCCCAAACCATTAATGTAAAGCTGCTAAAATTGCCCATGAAACACAGCTGCCATGACAGAAGAAGAGGACTTTGAAGTTATCAACAGGCAGATGGTGGTATCAGAGACCTCGCTAAACTTACAATTAAGCTGATAACAGAACTGCTGCAAAATCTTTCCTTTTTTTTGATGATACCACAGTGACAGGGAAGAGAAACGGTACAGTCTTACGGCTCCAAAGGTTATTTTTATGCAGAGTAGGAGTGAAGGCAGCAAAAGATCAGAAAAGACAACTTGTTTTGCAGGCTAGTACCTGTAGATAATAATAATGTTGTCTCATTTTTTATTAAATATATGTGCAAGTTTTGCAGAATCAGTTTCAAACAGGTAAACTAACCCATGGTGTACAAGGTGTACAAGGATTTAGATGAGTTAAGCACATGTGTAAACCTGAAGAAGAACAAAGACTTGGCATGTAAGCTTCTCAGGAAAGAGATCATACACTGGTTATAAAGCAGAAAATACATTTACAGTCCTACAATAACACCAAACAATTGCTCCTTTCAAAATATTTCACACTGATTAATGAGAAGAATGGGAGAGGAGGCCACCTGAAAAAATTATTTACTTTCCAGTGCTTAATACAATGCTTAGAAAAGCAAAGTCCAACCAACCATACAGGGGGGGTGGGGGGCAAGAGGCTAAGTTATCTGCACAAATTGAAAATGTTAGGCCAATATCATATAAAACAAATGAAAAAAAAAAACGGCTGCTGAAATGAGCAGTTCAAATCAGAAGAGTAGGTTGCAGCTAAGATATAAGAACAAGGACTTGGACTGTCCTCCCATCTTTGTCTCATTATATGACTTTGGGTGAATCACTGAACCCCCTATTTAGCCTTCTTGCAGTCCATTCATTAGGGCAGTATATGAAGCAATATTTAAGCTTCTAGAGAAACATGAGTTGTAACTAGAAGCCCGCTTTTTTTGTATACATGCCTGTGATGTTATTCTGAAATAAGATTACTGGTACTATTTCCATGCACATGCCATTTAACAATCTGACCTACCGATGAAAGTAGAAAAAGACAGAAAAGGTTATCAGTGAAATTGCAACTTTACACAAATACTACTTGTCAAGTCTTTTAATAATGAAAAGGTAAAAAAGTGTGGAAAGCAAATCACAAAACCAAAAAACAAGACTATAAACCAGTGACCATAAAAACGAGATTATAAATCAATCCAATGGTGCCTGCCCACCCCTGTAGATGTCCTCAAATAACATATTTAAGGGCTACCTTCCCTTGAACATGCAAGCTGAGGAACTACGCCTAAAGCCACTGGATTTGCTTTGACAACTTTTTTTTTAAATGGTAATATGCCGGTTATAAAAAGCAATCTACATAAAGTGTTAGACCAATACCAAATAAAACTTATACAACTATAATACTAATACCTCGGGGACCCACCTGAACCCAACTGAACTCCCACGTTTTTGTCAGACCGGCTGAGAACTAATATAGCTCTCACTAAAGAAAAAACATCTCTGTTTCTAACCGAAGCCTCAAGTTAACAAAATCTAGTTCCCCTTAAGTTTGGGTATTACGCTGACTTTTTAAGCCAGACGGAGCTCAGCTCTATACATCGGAGGACCCTTTTTGGGGGCGGGTGGTGGTGGAAGCCCCAGGGACAGCCTACGGCACCGCGATAGCCCTGGCAGGCACCAGCGCACTCGCCGCCCACCAACCTCCCGGTGCGGCCGCAGCGCCCTGAAGCCCCATTTACACGGGGGAAAGCGCCACCGTCGACTCGGGAAGTCGCGGGGCCGCTCACGGATCCCCCGCCCCACTCCGGGGGAGGCCGATTCTCGGCGTCAGCCCCCGGAGCCCCTCCGGGTCTGAGTCGGGGGAGAGGCCGCCCCGGCCTGCCCGGGCGGGGGAACATGAGGACACGGACAGGGCCCCGCCGGCGCGGCGGGGCCGGTGCGCGTCCCCCCGGCGGCTGCTGCCCGCCCCGCCCGCCCACCCGGCACCGACAAGCCCCCTCCCCCCGGCCCGGCCCCATCTCGCCGCGGGAGGGGAGACCCGCGGCGCGGCGGGGAGGGACGCACCGGCTCCCGCGGCCGCTTCACGGCGCCCTGCCTTCCTCCCTCCCCCCCTCCCCGCCCGGTGCCCAAGCAGCCCGTCGCTCGCCCTCCCTTCGCCCGGCTGCGGAGCCGGCGAGTTCCCTTCCCGCGGCGGTACAGACCTCTCCGCAGGGCGGCGGCGGGCGCCGGGAGCAAGCGGGCAGCGCGCCGCGCCGAAGCCCGCAGCAAGCAGCGCGCAGTAACCAAGGGCGACACGGGCGCCGCCATCTTCCCGGCCCGGCCTCGCCTCGCCTCCGCGGTGGGGGCGCGGGGCGCGCTGGGAAATGGAGTCCCGCCGCCCCCCAGGGCAACGGCCGCGGGCCTCGGCCGGTGCTGGGAGAGCCGCCCTGGCGCGGGGGACTGTCCCCGGCTCCTCTCCTTCCCCTTGCGCTCCCCAAACCGAGCCCCAGGCTGTGAGGCAGCCCCCGGGGGAGCCGGGCGGCCAGCAGGGGAGGCAGGGCCGGCTGCGCCCGCCCAGGGCCGTGCTCCCCACTCAGCCGCGTCGGCCGCTGACCCCCCGGGTGCCATTTGCAGCGCCTCACTGCCGCATCCGCCCACTCGCGTTTTCCGAACAACTTGTTTGTCGGCGGCGATTTGTACCGTGTTTGCATTGAGGCAGTCGCCAGTGCAGCAGCTTTCCGGCCAGCTTGGCCACCACTGAGGGGTTTCGGCAACCGGGTTGGCGTTTGTCAATGGTTCCAAGCTTGCATTGTTTACCTTCAAAAGCCTGGACCATAAAATATTAAGGACAAATATTCCTGGCCAGAGTTACAGCCTATCTGTGCACCAGCAGTACAGCAATGAATGTCTATTTAAACCACAACGGCACGATATGTTAACGTAAAAGCCATTTCCCTGAAGATAATGCAAACCCTAGAAGCTGGTTCAGCCCTGTTGGGCCGGCGTGCGCTTAGCGCACAGTAAGCGTCCTCCTTGGCGGGATGTGTTCGGATACCCACGGCAGGCTCTGGAGAACCCCTCAGTAGAACGCCAACCGCCTGCCTCCTCTGGTAGGTACCTGATGGTCTTCTCCAGCCACCTCCACTGTGGCTGCAAAGCTCTTTCCACAGAAAGGCAAAATGCCAAAAAAAAAAAAAAAAAAGCCGACGGTCCAAGGGAAAGGCACCGGCACTTGGGAACCCGCTAAGCGTAGCACTGGCCTGATCGCTGGCAGACTCCGTTCCCATCAGAAACGCACCCAAAGGGTCAGGACGGGGCTTCAAAAGATGTTGCCTACGGAGGGCATTGTGCAAGAAATAGATAACAAAATGCCTGCTCATGGCAAAAGCGCCGAGGAAATGCTTTAACTGACTTTTGGGTTTGCAACATCAGGATTCCGATACCTTATTCTAGCATTAAGTTTCCGTGCAACATGAGAAAGCAAGCCATTTTCATAGACTATTAATCAACTTTATTTTTTATAGGAGTGTAGCAACATGTTGCATCAGGGCACTATGAAACGGCTTGCAAGCAAAAGTTGATTTTTTTACTGAAGAGTATTGCTAATTTTAAAAATAATGTTTACAATCTTGAAAATATTAACAGCAACTGAAGTTATGTTCTAACACGTTCAGCTGTTTTAAAATATGTAGTTGCTCCAGACAAATCTTCAGTACTATATATCTAATTAAGTAGTAAACTAAAGTGCCAATTTATCACATCTTTAAAAAAGCTGTTTTCAGTGCATTTTCTTTCATCTTTCCTTTATTGAGCATTTATTGGTTTTGACTCATTCTAGCATGTTATAGCTCTCAACACCTGTACCCATTTAGGAATAAATTCCAGTACAAATCATAGTGAATTGAATGGACGTCTCAAAGATGCATCACAATTGTTGCAATATTTTTAGAAACTCAAACAAGGAAACAAACAACTTCAGTAAAAGTGATTTAAATAACAAATAACTTATCTTTATAAACAGCTTATCTCCTTGAGAACAAAGAATAAACAAGGCAACAAGAGCTGTTTTTTCTTCCATTATTAACTCAGATCACAATATGAATGGGTGAAATGTCAAGAATAATTGGAGAAAATGACAGCATAATCTTCAGCAAAAACATCTGATTTATTTAAATTGTTACTGTTTTTTTCTTAACCTTGTTATCCAAGGCAGCATAGAAAAACTTCCCATTTGGGTCTATTCTGACATCTTCTACCTAAGTGAATAAACCCTCTGCAACGCTATGAGTCTTCTATATGCTGGCAAACTCTGTAATGCCACTGCACACTGAATTGCACACCCCAGCAACTCAGTCTGCATTGGCTGTAAGCACTTGGCAAAAACATGTTTTGGTGTTAACCTAAAAGACAGGACTTTCAAGTATTTGGCATGTTTAACGTCCTGTAACAGACACAGATTCATTCTGTAAAACATTTGTGTACTTCATTCACCATACCTGTCCCTTTGCTCACCTCCAAAAATGTGACATTTCAACTGTGTAGAAATTAAATAAACACTTGTACAGCCCAGCTACTCAGCTGCATTATTAGTCTGCCAGCTAGGCAAAAGTATCAGTGGTCTTTAACAGGAATAAAAATCGGGGGTATAATAAAACCCCTCCAGAGGCCCACTCTGGCCTCTAGTGGTATAAAGTGCACTCCTTTTAGAAATCCTGATGTACTGAACCTTATGTGTCCAAGGGTCTTTGGGCCTCTGCCAGACCTTCTCTAAGTATCTGCAGAAGGAGGGCAGGGGTCTACCTGCCGGCACAGCTCCAAGATATTCCCACCATGGGAAACATCTTTGGCTCCCATACGTAAACATACTTTTGATCTTAGACTGACCATTCAGCCTACTCTACGAAAATGGATTTTGGGGCTAGTTTTCATCAACACAGTTTCCATGAGAAGCCATTTTCCTGGTCTTTAAAAGCCATTTTTCTTGAGATTATGTCAAAACACTCAGGAGTAAACTTGATATTAATTTCATCTATTTTGAGACAATCAAATACACTGTTAATAGTCTACATTGCTTATAAAGCTTCAGATTAATAAAGCTGCAGAAATGTTCCCAAACTTATGGACTTACAGCCATTTCCACTATCTGTTTACAGCTTGCATTTCAGTCAGGTCAAACAGCTCAATGTGCTAGAAATTCATTGCAGTTTTCCAGCTACAGGGGCACTACTCAGCATCTCTCAGAACAAGGGGTTCATAGTTGAAATTAATGCCTGTGAGCTGGTGGATGACATTTTAAACGCTAAAGAATCTAGAAGTGTATATAAGAATCACCCTTGTTGAAAGGGATAATATAGTGTAAAAAGGGAGAAGAGGAATTGAATGCAACAGTTAAATCTGAATATATATATAAAATATGTAGATATAACAAATTCTATTTGTATGCATAATATTTTCCTCTGGATGTTAAGTATACAATGCAGACATTCAAACACCGTGCTTCAAAGCACTGACAGCTAATGCAGGAAACAGGAAGTCATTTTTCCACATAAAGCATTGCACAATTAGTTCAATGCCTTGTGGGTTTTGCCTTATCCTGAGTCAGCATTCCCCACAAGTTGTGACAAAATATGCCCATGCCAACTAAAGTGCGTTAACCTGGGCACTTGTCAGAAAGCTGGAGAATCCTAACTGGATAATGGAGAGATTTGGTTTCCCTTCCAGTTAAATGTGACTTTCTTTTAAAAACAAAGGAACAAACAAAAAACTACTTGAGAGTTTAATAAATAATCATCCATTAATGCTTGCTTTTGTGGGTACATGCTATAAGACTCTGGTATTCACATTGCCACTTGAAGTTAGGCCAGAAAATCTTTGTGTCATAGCTGAATAAATAAGGTGTAGTAACAAATCTACGAGTACCGAATCTCTTGGTTGTTACTCTAAATGCTTGATTTCTTGCATCTAATCTTTGGACCTACAAACACAGCTGACCTTTCTCCCTCCAGATTTGAAATTTGGCCCAAAGTTCATGTCAGAAACAGAACTAAAACTTTCTTTTCTGAATTTATGCTCACCTTCATCCTGAGTAAAAAAACCTTTCTAGCAAGCAAAAACAACTACAGATAGTGTAACTCTAGTCTTATGGGTCGAAAAAAAAAGGTGAAACACAATTCAAAATAAATTAATTTTCTGAGGGTTGGAAGGAAACAAGGAGGCTCACAGGACTCTAATTTTCCCCCACCTTCGTTCCTTCTCTTTGCCTCATTACCCAGTGTGGCATGAAAGCTTTCATGTGATATAAAGGGGGGTTGTCATGAAGCAGGGAATCTTCCCCTTTGTCTCCCCAGTCAGAGGATTTGTATCCAAGCTCAATGAAAAAAAAACTAGAGATATGAGACCTTACCAAATCACTGTAACCTCCTTACTTACCAATGCTACTGACACACCGGCACTAAAATATTCAGTCCCTGTAGCCTGCCTCTGTACAGCTCTCCACCACCAGTTGTCTCTGTTACGAAAAGCAGATAGAACAATGGTGCTAAGACAGTATGCCATGAGAAAAAATTCAACTTACACCTCACTCTTAGTATTTACCCAGTGTGAGAACAAATTATATTCTTGATTCATCATAGGCTCACCAACTTCCCAAATGTACAATATTAGGCACTTCTTTTATTTCTTTGGAATAGGTAATGAAACCAGGCTTTGCCAGGAGGCAGACAATATATTCTACTTAAGACAATACCAGTGCTCTGCTGTATTTTCACATTTGCCATCAGATGTGGTAGCATAGGTTGCGTAACAAATGCTTATCCAGATGAGTGCATATGTAATCTCACTAGAATTAATGAGTTTTTTCTTGCCTTGCTGCAAGACCAGTTTAATAACTGGTATAATTCAGGTACAGCTCCCTTTCTCTCCCACTTTGTAAAACTCTGTCAGCTTAATTTCTGTTTATAATTATAAAGTGAATAGTTGGCAGCTATTAGCAGAAAGAAAGGAATTAAAGAAGGTG
This sequence comes from Vanellus vanellus, assembly GCF_965231255.1. Classification (NCBI taxonomy): domain Eukaryota; kingdom Metazoa; phylum Chordata; class Aves; order Charadriiformes; family Charadriidae; genus Vanellus; species Vanellus vanellus. Next base: position 78,593,391 of record NC_138907.1, read on the forward strand.
CACTAGTAAGGGGGAGAAATAATACTGGAGTGATGAGCAGGAAATTAACAGAAAAGTTACCAAGCAAACCACCTACAGCATACTGGTTATGTGGATGGGCTATTTTTGGACCCTGGGTTCATCTCTGCTTTCTGATTATCTTTTTTATTAACATAGACAACTGCTAACCAAACTTGCCGGATGTTAACTTTGAGTTTCTTGGCCATGATCTGTGGGCAGCCTGCCATTTTGCCTACTGCCTAGACACAGATTTTCAGAAAAAATAGAACTAGTTTTCCTACAGTCTCATTCTACCTGGGTAGTAATGGAGCGTCTCCAGAATGCTTCCATAAGGAAGGAAGGAAGAAAAATGATACACGCATTTAATCATTGGAGGGGTACTGTTAACAGACGTAAAAAAAAAAATCTGGAAGACCTCTAAAATGATAGAGTAATTTAGAAATATTAGCAATGGATTAATATAATTTCTATTCACTGATGTCCTAGATGCATCAGGAGAAACATTCCACTTCTTTTGGCAACGTTTTTTTTTATCATAACACACCATCTACTTGAATCAGGCACTGAAGAATCAAAGACTTTATATCTTGGAAGGGAACAATTCCATCAGCTCCCCTTCCCCCTTTCTCTTTTTTTCTTTCTCTCTCTCTTCAAGTTAATAAAATATTAAAAAAAAAATTCTGTAAACACGATTTTCCTTTCCTATCCTCCATGAATGAAATGTAAACAAACTCTTAATCTTTGTAAGATATGATGATATAAAATCTGGGCCAGTTGCTTATACTGCTATTAAATGCATGTAATTTGTGAAAATTCAGTAATTTTTAAAAGCTTTAATTCTACTACAGACAACATTGCTACCTTGCTTGCAGCTTGGGTCAATGATCTAGATCTTGTTTTTAACGCAGAGCTTTTGGTAGGCATCTCCTCCAGCCTACATTTGTAGCTGGCAGATTCCTTTTGCCCAACACCTTGCATATACAGCATTTCCTATCCCGGCTTTTCATCCTGGCTCTCACCGATTCATATCCTGATTACAGCATTGCCTTTTCCCCTCATCCTGACATGTACAGTTTTGCTCATGTCCACTGACAATGCCATGCCAAAAAAATAAATTTCTTATTCTATTACACCGAGACCTCGGTTATGCTTCTGGGTAATATACCAACCTAACCAACCTGCAACGAACAGCAATCCTTCCTTCCTGCGCTCTTTAAGGGCCGCAGGTGAAAAGTTGCAGCCGGGAGTAATGCATTAGTCATGTCTTGTTAAAACCTTCTTTGGTTTAAAAAAAAAAAAAAAAAAACCCAAACAAAAACCAAATCACAACCGAAACGTTACGTTGCTGCCGCGCTGACTGAATCGCATCCCCGCTGTCTGTCTGTGCTCCCGATCCGTGCATCAGCAGAGGCCTCGGCCTCACCGGGGGCCGGGCCTAGCCCCGCCACCCCCGGGCTCGCCTCACGGCGCGGCCTCCCGGGGCCGCCCGCACCCACCGCACAACCCCCCAAAAAAAACCACGACCCCGCACAGGAGCTCCTTCCCTGGACGAGAGAAGGGGACTCACAGCGGGACGAACCGGGCCGTCCCTCCCCGCAACCCCCGCGCCGCCGGCTGAAGGCAGGCCGAACCCCGCAGCCTGCGCCCGTCCCGCCGGCCGGGCAGGCGGGTCCGAGAAACCAGCTCTCATAGCCTCCGCGCTAACCCTCCCGCGCACGCCGGGATCTGTAGTTGGGCAGGAGGGCGGCCGGCCCAGGCTTCGCGAGCGGTGCGGCCCTTGAGGACTACAATACCCAGCCTGCCTTGCGCGCGGGCGGCGGGCGCATCCGCTGGCGGCGGCGGCGGCGTGGGTGCGGGTTGCTGGGCAGTCAGCTGGCCGCGGGGCGATAAGAGGGCGGGCGGCGCGGGGCGGCGGCGCTCGGTGCTTGCTCGCGTCCTGCCGCGCTCCGTGGGAGGGGGTGTGGGGGGGGAAAAAAACCAAACAAAAAAGGTGCCCGCTCCGCCATGGCCGAAACGATCGCCGACACCCGGCGGCTGATCAGCAAGCCGCAGAACCTGAACGACGCCTACGGGCCGCCCAGCAACTTCTTGGAGATCGACGTGGGCAACCCGCAGACGGTGGGGGTGGGCCGCGGCCGCTTCACCACCTACGAGATCCGCGTCAAGGTGAGGGCCCGGCCCGGCGGTGGCGGCGGCGCTGAGGCCGGCCCCGCTCCTGCTCACCGAGGGGTCGGCCCCGCCGCCCCCCGCCCTGGCCCAGGCGGGTGGCCGGTGGGAGCTCCGCCGGGTACGTGCTCGCCCCGGGGCCCGGCGCCTCGGGAGCAAATGTGAGGCTTGAGAAGGGGAATGCGGAGCCTGTGTGTCGGTGTCGGGCTCCGGCCGGCTCTTCTGGTAAGCGGGAGGAGTGTCGCCGAGGCCGGGGGTGGCGGTGATGGGCCGCCGCGTCCTTCAGGGCTCGTTTGGTGGGTGGTGAGGTGAGTGCTGCCGGGGAGGTGATGGCCGGAGCAGCAGGTGAACTTCACCCTCGGCGTGAGAACAGGCCCCGGCTTCTGCAAGCGACTGGAGCGGATAACTCTCACGGTCTCGTGGTAGCGAAGACAAAGTGTCTCGTTTAAGATAACCAAAGGACAAACGCTTTTCTGGCACTGCTGCGCACAACTGCTGTCAGACTGAAATGTTGCTGCGCTGTGAGCAATTGTTCATGTGCTTTTTTTGGCTGGGATGGAGTTAATTTTCTTGGTGATAGCTGGCGTGGGGCTGTGTTTTGGGTTTGTGCTTGAAAACAGTGTTGATAATACAGGGATGTTTTCGTTATTGCTGAGCAGTGCCTACATGGAGTCAAGGCCTTTCCTGCTCGTCACAGCACCTCACCAGGGAGTAGGCCACGTTAAACCACAGCAGCTTGTCTATCTCTAAGTAAATAGAGGAGGGCAAACTCTCAGCTGTCTGAGATGTAGTAATATGGGTGGATCTGCCCTGAGAAGGAGGTCAAGTTTGGGATTCCAGCAGCCTCAAAAACCTGTAGAGAACGTGTAAATAAGTCTAGTGGGCACATGTGCAAGATCAAAGCTAGCTGAAGTGATAAGGTGGGTTGTATATGGGGGAGGGGTTCCTGTTTTCTTTTGCACTTGAAATATAAATTGAGTGCCTAATAAACAGGGCTGTTTCCCACTGTGTGCTATCACATACTTTTTCTTTGTAGCATTAGTCTCCTTCTTAGCTGGAAGGGCTGTGTTCACTGGCTTGCCCCAAAGGCTAGTAATCTTGAGCTTGAGAAAAGCTACGTGAAGTCATTACTACATTCCCTGGCCTTTCTAGTTTCATAAACAGGGCCTGGTAGTGGAGAAGTGGACAGAACTATGCAATATTTACAGCATGGTCCTTGCCCGTGGCTGGCAGGGACTTGAGGCAGGGCACCCTTTTAGTTTATGCCGCCAGGGATAAGTTGGGTTGAGAAGGACGACCTCTTACAGTTTTATGGGTTTTTTTGTCGTTTGTGGTAGAGTCTACTGCCTTGTATAGCTTTACTTTATCATAGCTGACTGAACCTGGTCAGTTTACAGGCAGTAATAGAGGGGGAAGAAGCCTCATTGACCTGCACATATTCTCTGCAGTATGAGTTCTGCTTTCACTGGACACCATGGAGTGCACATACCTTCATGGCAGGGAAGGTTTCAGACAAGGGCTGCTGCCTTGGTCACTAAAATTCTTTAGACAAGACTAAAACACTGTGTGGATTTTCTGGTATTTAAGTTCTCAGTTTATTGTAACTTTAGATCTCAGTTGATTTTACTTTTTTTTTTTTTAAAGCTGTGAGGGACCGTTCTTCTTTAATTCTGGTGCTCCTAAATTGTCATGTCCAGTAGCTATTCTCATGTTTCAGGATGTGTCCATAGGGCAGGAAGAATAAACTAAAATAATTGTAGCCTGTGTTTGGCCTTTGTGTGAGGACAAACTAGAACTTGCCAACTTGTGTTGCATTACACTGCCCTTATCAGGACCCTAGCTGTCCACTTAGCAGAAAGATGTAACTCTACCTTGCTGGGAAATAGTTGTGCCTTAAGTTCCTGATGACTTTTCTTTCCATGAGACTGAGCATTTGGAATTGCTGGATCTGGGGAAGATGATACAAAAGGGACTTAGCCATGATATGGCCTTGGGAATGAGAACAAATTTGCTGGGTTTAAAAAATAATAATTTTAAAATCCCCAACTGAAGTTCTTCAGCAGAAAGGAAAGCAGAAAAACGGGTTTTGAGACAGGTTGCTCTTAGCCCATTTACTGTTCGGGGTAGAAAATTCTGGATTCCTGTTGTAATGAAGACCTACAAATGACTTGAACAAACATACACTGCGATAGTACTGTGACCTTCCTCTAGTCTTTTTCTTAGTCCAACTACTATGTAACTATTGCTTCCTCCACCCTCCTTACTTGCATCTGTGTATGCATGTATCCAGGGCTATCTGTTATAATATATGATCATTCCCTTTCCAGTTGTGCACTCCTGTACACATATTGCATCCGTGTTTTATACATTCATGGCTATCATGAACTGTAAAATTGAGTTTTATGTCTCTGTATGCTGGAAGGCTACCGAGCAGGTAATACAAGTCATGCAGAATTATGTTCACTGTCTAAACTTGTATCAATTAACTGCTTCTCAGCAGAACACAGGCCATGTTGCTAATATGCAAGTTTGAGCATGGGAGAGGAGTTGGAACTTGAATTACTGTAGTATTGTATTTCTAAAAGGTAGGCCTTGTACTATAAGCTGCTTGTGGCAGACAATAGCCACCAGCTAGCCTCTGTAGTTTGACAACTGCTTGTGGTCACAGAAAGTAGCAGCTGACATTTGCAGTTACCCCCAGCAGTGCCAGTAGTGGCAGCAGAATAAACTGGAGAAGATGGAGTGAGTTACCTATGTCATATCTGGAAACCTATGTCATATCTGGAAAGCTATGTCTTCAACTAACACCAACATTAAAACGTTAAATGGTGCAGAAACAGATGGCTTAACTGCTCTCAAGTTCTGGTAAAAGCTATTGGACAGCCTCATGTTATGGCTGGAGATCACACTGAGCCAGAAACATTGTCAGAGAGGATTCAGGTTTGCATTGAAGCAATTGGACTCGTACCATTGTTGTGGTGTTCACAAACCCAGTCCAAGGGTAATTCTATCTTGCTTTGTCTGAATATCAAAGCTTAACTTTTTTGAGGAAGACTGAGTTTGCTAGCAGACTCTTGAACTGATGTCTGATAACTAATATCTTGCAAAAAGTAGTTGTGGTGCAATTCTGCAGTGTTTCCCCCAAAGCTTTCATTGGCAAGCTTTCTACTGGTATTGCAGCTGAAGCCTATCTGTTGCTTGGAAAGCAACAAGTGGAACAACCTCATACTTTAGTTCTTGTATTGCCATACTCATCAACTTCTGGTGGAAGTTGGAAAGCCTAATGGGGAACTCAAAAGCTTTGGGTGGACTGCTCAGCCATATACTACTGGATAAGCAAGTCAATTGTATTTCAGTACTTAGGAAAGTTTTTCGTAGCATGTGTCTATATGCAGGCTAGTAGGATGGCTGTTCATTGTGGTAAATGCATGGTGCTTTCACAAGAAGTTATGCTGTCTGAGTGCTGCAAGTAGAACCTATGCAGTACTTTTAATGGGACATCTTACTTCACAGATGGTCAGTTGGCCAAAGTATTGACTTTCTGAGCCTGAACTTGCATTAAATAACATTCTGTTCTCAGCAAACTGGACAAGGTGATGAGAAAGCTTTCCACTGTAGCGACCAGTATAAGGCACACAATATGGCAGTATGCTACTACAGTACAGCTTGGCAGTGAAAGTCAGATCTCTTGTTCAGTAATGGTAAATGGTAGAAAATGCCATCCTGCAGTGCTAAAATAGCAAATCTGAGTGGATCATGTTCTTGACAGGGTCCTTGAGAATTTGCTTTCCATCAGCAGCATTAGGTGGTGAGTTTGTACCATTCTAAGGTATCTCTTGTGTGAAGGCCTAGGGTGAGCTAAAAAGTAGAACAGTGCAGTATGGTATAAAGCTCCAAGTGCTATTTTTAGTGAAATAAAACTTGATAAGGTAGTCATCTCATCTAAAGGTATCTAGATGATTACAGTATGGTGACTATGCAGTGGTTTAAACTAACACAATCAACTAGACAGCCTTCTAAAGCAATACAACAAACCACTGCTGTTACTTCTTGAGGAAGAGTGAACAAACAGTTCAGTTTTCAGTGGAAATACCTTTGCATGCCATATGCTCTTTCTCATGAGTCTTTACTAGCTCAGGAACCACCACCAGAGGGATGGTGGTTCCCTTCTACTTCTTACACCTTTTCAGGGTGGGCATGTGCATGTCAACGCTCTTCAACAAGGGCATGCAAATACCTGTTACTATTTATGGGCTGCAAGCCAGTCTTCTCTCTGAATTCTAGGAAGCAAATGTAGAACAAATGACAACTGTCATATTATCCTACAGCATGTCTGCAGTCCTCAATCCAGTTCCAGGTATCATTTGACTTCTACTGTAGTTGAAACTGATAAGTGAATCAACAGGAACATCTTTGCTCGAACAGATTCTATGCAACAGCTTCAGTTGCTAAATCCTTTAAGGAGACAAGACTTAAGCTTTACAAGCTAACTCCCATCCCAGCAACTAGTGACGCAGTTCAGAGCTGTACACCCACTGTAAAAGCAGTGCCTGAGGACTTAAGCATATCTGTTAGAATACTGTCAACAAAGCATATGGATATCCAGGAACTTGCTGCATTTGGGAAAAATATCGTCCCTTTGTTAACAGTATTTAATGTGTTACTGTTTCTGTAGAAGTAAAAGTGATTTCTGTGCTGCCCATTTTAGTTGGGTTTGTCACCTAGACTAAAAGGTTCAGTTATCTGTTTATGGTTAGTGAGAACTTGCAGAGAAGTCATTAATATTCAAGCTGACACTTAGGACTAAAATAAAACACCTGTTACAGGAGCTACTAGTCCAAGTAGTTAAAGAATTCTTTTTAGTCAAAGTTAGTCAATAAAGGCTTTATTGTCTTAATTCTGTTCTTTAATGTTGAATGGCCTGTTGCCTCTAATCAGTGTGATTAAACTGAGCACTAAGGCACACCTTAGCTTCTTGCTGTTCCACTGCTCAGCGGCTTGTCTTGAGGTGTAGAAAGGTAATGCCTTGCTGCTGTGCTTCCACATGTTGTGAAATGCATCACCAGGGTGGTGCCAATGCTCTTTAAGGCAGCAGTTGCCTTTCCTGTATCTTTTGCAGAAGGACTTCTGTAGACCTGCAGAGGTACTTCACTACATAGGCCCAGTATGGGGAAGGAAATGAACACACAGGCTGGGAAGTGCCTGTGGTGTTAAGACTAGTATTGGTCCCAAAGGATTGAGGAAGTGTATCAAAGTACTGCTAAACTTGAGGTGCTTTTGAAAGTCTGTTCTCAACCCATTTTTTCAAGACCTAGCTTGGATACAATGTTTGCATTTCAGCATATTTATAGTAGTCTGACCTAAGTGACTGGCTGATTTGAGTCTGACTTCTGTGATCAAATCAAGTCAGAGTAAGATGGTAAATGAACTGAAAGTATAACTTCCTCAGAAAACACTTCTCTTATGCCGTGGTTTTGCGAAGTGGCACGTTTTGTCTGATGAATGTGTCTTTGAAATGTTCTGTCCTTGAACAGTACGAAACTTCTTGTCCTTCATGTATTCAGTAGGGTTTGAAGTTGCAGTCTCTTCTCCCACTATGAGAAGAGTCAGATCTGCTTGTATGTGTAGTTGAGTTCAGCATTGTTCAGTTTCATAGTCAGTGAAGCTTGTGGTGGAGTAATGACTAAACACTGACTCAGTGTGGATGTGTTTAGGAATGCCTAATCAGCACTAATTCTCTTTCTCTACTACTGCAAATCTTGCATCACACTGCAAGTCTGCTTTAACTGTAGTTAATTATGCTTTTAATGCCCCATTCTAGACACTGCTACCAGCTAAATATTTTTAGACTCCTTTTCAAAGAATAAAAATGCACTGATTCAGGTGACTTGATTTTTCTGTTTACAGCCCAAGTACTGCACCTTTACAAACATTAACTGTTCCCTTGAGCAATAATTCAGAGGATAGCTGGAAGGCTCAGATCTTACCAGGACAATGACTGGGGAGACATAGAAGTGAAATGGCTTGGAAGAAGGAAACTTCCAGAGCAGGGAGAGTGGGTTTACAAGTCTGTTGCATGTATTTGCTGTGAGCAGCTGATTTTTCTGTAGAGGCTTTTGACTGGACTAGGCTCTTGAACCTAGTTTAAAGGTATTGAACTAGTTTGGTGTTGACATCTGTTACTGTGTAAATAAAATAACCAAGTCTCTGAATGGTGCTTCTTATTAGTGTATTAGTTTAACTGATGACTTGGACTGTTTTTATTTCTGCGTGTACAATGTGGGCCTTGATTGTCATGTATTAAGAGTGCACGCTAGTACAGTGCTGAACAGACCAAATCAAATGGAACAACGACTAATCTTTGTAGGGCAGATGGCTATGATCCAGGTAGGCATGTGATGCCAGAGTATTTTCATACATCTTTATTTTTAGGTGGCTTGCCAAAAAAGTGTCAGCCTGAACTTTAGAGCAGTAAGGCCTCTACTGTTTTTCATCTGGGGAAAGAAATAATGCAGTGTAGACTTATGATCTTCTAACTGTAGGGTAGTTATTTTCTTTAAATTTTTTTTCACTTGGTGATGCAATGCCAGTTGCACTACTGGAGGCTGTTTTAGCAAGTATGTAATCCAAATGCCTTATGGAGCACTGAGTGAAGGGTCTGAAGTTGCTGTTGCTGCTGTAACTTACTTGATGTGAGAAGGATGGAGAAACCCTAACCTTCTGGTCAAGGTATAAAAACAAATATTTTGCAAACTGAAGACAGGTCCATGAGCATATGCCTTCTGTGACTATTTCTTGAGAATCCAGCTCAAAACTTCTGTTGTGGGAGGATCTTCTGGGGCACATGACAGTATAGTTTGTGCTGCCCAAGAAGCCAATCCTGAAAGTATAACTATAGGCTGGTAAAATCCAGAAGAAAATTAAGCTATATCTTAAGTGGTTTAAAGCCACCTCTACATCTGGAAATAAAGCTTCAGAGACTATTTCTATGGGCCTAAGCTGCAGCATCCCCTAAGTGTTAAGCCATGCTACAAATTAATGAACAGGAGCTATTGGCTTTTCTGTATGTGTTGGGTGGATACTTAAGAAAGTCAATGTTACTGCTCCAATAAAATTGGAAACATGAAGATAATTTATTGCTACTTAGTATACTTACTTCTGTGCTAGTTATCTATCTCTTGTTTCTTGCAAGGTTGTGAAATGTAGGGATATTGGACTGTCTAGTTCGCAGAGCACAGTAAAACTCTTCTTCCTGATAGAAGCTATCAGTTGCAACAATTCACTGCAATTGTCATCCCCATTTGACCATAGCATCATTAGCTGACATCTACCATCTAAAGCATCGACTTAACATGATCCATCTTAAGTCAGTCCCAATGAAAAATGAATGGTAACCTCACAGTAGGCCAAACCAGAGCATATGGCAGTTATATCTTGCAGTTGTGTAAAAGTAGCAATCCCTTCTCTTTAAAAGGAATATTTGCTATTTCAAAGGAGGCTTTGGCTTGCTAACCCTGAAATAATTATCTAGAGTTACTAATTCTGTCTGGGTGTTGTAAAAGCCTTTGCTTGAAGGTGTCCTTTGTAAAGTGGGCTCCTGTTTTTACCCTTGACTTCTGTGGATACAACATGAAGGATAAAGAGTTGCTAATCTGTCTGTTTTTCTAGGCTTGCCCTGCTTTGAGCCTTTTGACTGTGGCACAGCTGTTCGTGATATTGGTGAACTTGATCAGGTGGTGATAGATGCTGCTTGGCAAAAACCCAGGCACCCCTACACTGATTTTCATAGAGCAGCTCTAGGCTCAAGGCATTGGACTTGGCAAAGGTTAAGTCTTGTTTAAAGACTGATAGCTTGTGTGGTTGTATTGCTATTAGGATTTCACTGCCTTAGTCTTTAAGACGGAAAACATCCGAGCTCCATGTCTCAGTACTGTGGAATGGGAAGTTCTATAGTGCTTGGTTTAGCTTAAGTCATCATTGTTTAAAACTTGGGTGTATACATATGGTCAGATTTTTCAGTGTTCTATTAACTATAGACTTATTGCATGTAATGTACTTTCAGTAGACCTGGACACCAAGTGGATAAAAGGGGAGATAGGCCTCCACTGTGATCAAAAGGACTGAAGCTTGGAAAAATAGCAACCTCTTATCTGACCTTTTGCAGTGGGGAAGGAGGTTTTCCTTCAGTAAAGTACACAGCAGAAGTCTAAATTTCTAGCAACTGAAGTTCAGAGCATGTTTGCCTTCTTTCTTGCTTTTTATAATTGTAGGAAATGGGGAGGTAGCTGCTTATGTCAAGTCGGGAAGGAAACAAACCACTGGCAAGGTTTCTGCAACAACAGTGGACTGCTGGAGCCAGTTTCTTGTACTAAAGGACAGCAGGCTCTTGCATTAAGAAAACCACAATACTTTATCCACCCTGAATGCTGCTTACTTACTGTAATACCCCAGAGCTCCCATTGGCTGACTGTAAATGTAGCCAAAGGGTGTAGTCTTTTGACAAAGATTACAGCTTGTATGAAGAGATAGCAAGAAGCTTGAATTTAGCTTCTGAGAGTCAAGGCCACAAACTTCTATCAAAAGTGAGCCGAGTGCTTTCTTTCGCTCTATTTTAATGGAAATAGAGTTGTATCAAGGCTACCATAACCTACTTGAAAAGACAACATCAAAGTAGGTGCTATGGCAACAGTGCAGCTTTATTCTCAGTCTGTTAGGAGTGGGAGATGTGGGCAATACAGCGCTGCTGATGAGTGTTACACTGGCAGATGAGAAAATGAATCAAATTTACCTCAAACTATGCTGGGCAACTACATCTGTGGAGTTTCTGCACTTGTGGGGGTGGACCGGGCTGCAGTGACATTCAGAGCCAATCTTGTGGAATGTCAGCATGTTCTTTGAAGGAACGCAAATGCTATTTGTGTTCAATTTATGTCTGGAAACAAATTTGTAGGAGCAAGTCTGGCTATTTGCAAGGCTTTTTCCACTTGCTGGATGAATTAATCTAGTCTTTATAACAGAAAACACTTAAATTAGTTTAGAATTCTAACTGATTTATCTTAAATAAATTACTCTAGTTTTCCTCCTGCGTTTAAGGTAACTTGTATACCAGAATGGCTGCATTGGAGAGCTGTGTATCTGAAGCTGAATGGAGAGTATTGACCAGTGCTCAAACTACTTGCGTTCTGCCTGTGAAAGTCTCCTCCCTTGTGTATGTAAACGATTTTTGGACTTCTAACTGGGCATAGCTCAGGGATTTACCATAAAACAGATGGAAGACTGTTATCCAAGGTACTGGTTTAGGACTGTCATTTCTAAGGTGAATTGGGAACCTCCTGAGCTTGGAGTTGAACTTGTAGTTTGAATGTGTTGTTATAACATAAATGTAGCTGAAGAAACGTTCTTTTTGTGAATGTAGGTTTTACCCTGAAATATAACCAGTGCTTCCCATTGCCTGTTTGTTGAACGCTAGCCAAATGACTGTAGAAACTTGTGGGGTTAGGCAAAAGAAGGGTTAAGTGTGGCAGAACTAATAGGGAGGAATAAGCAGCTGCAGCACTGTTTTGGCAGAGGATGAAGTTGGGTGAAGCTACTCCTTAGATAAGGAGGTGCTGCTCACAGGGAAGAGAGATTCCCTTTTCGGTGGGAACGTGATCTTTTAGAGTACACGATGGTGTAAACAAGTAAAGTAGAAAATGACTGGCCTTGGTGGAAAAGTATATAAAGAGCACGCTTGCTTAATAAAGCTGATTTTGATCCTGCATATTGGAGTCAGTGTCTTCCAGTTTGCCACAAACTCATTTGGCATCCAAGTGGAGGAATGCGGGAGTGACTTAAGGGTCTGGGTTTGTCATCTGCTGTTTAACTATGTGATTTAACTTGGCAGCAGTTCTGACAATGTTTACTCCAGTCTACTGGCTTGGTCATTAACTCACCCAGCGGAATACTGAATATTTGTTTGACAGTAGTCAGAGAAAGCCTAATGGTTTTATACATATAATCTGATACAGAAACAGTGCTAGACAGAATCTGTCTTGTCTTAGCCCAAAATCCTAAGCAGAAAGATGCTATGTGGGACTTCTGCAGAGCTGGCTTATTGGTCCTTCTGGAATAATGCTTTATCTGCAGTTCTAGCTAGTTACTTCTGGTTGTCTAATGTCTTGGGTATCATATAATCCTTTCAGGTTGAGGACTTGCATTCAAACTGCTAGGAGGCATGATTTCAGACTAGGAAGTTGTTGAGAATGCTTTTGATAAAAATGAGACTAATTGTTACACTGTAGAAGAAACAATTGCTGCAGTAATTATGCTGAATTTATCAAAGGAATGAGCTATGCTCTAGGGGCTGTGCCAAACTGGGTCATGAGTTTCATGACAGTAGACTTAGCAGATCAGCAGGCCAGAAAAATGACACTATAATGTTGAAGAAGCACAGGGAGAGACATCTGTAAAAATGAAACTAGCCTGACTTCAGGTTTTGTGCCTTAATCTCATCTCTGTTCTAGCAGGCAAAGCACTAACAGTGTTAAGAATAGCTACTGGCACCTCAGTGACTAAACAAGGATAACTCTCAAAATAAACTGTGAGGCTGAGAATAACTTTGTTATGCTGTGTGGTCTTCAACTGACACTTCAGTAGAAATTGAAAGTTTCTGTTGTCTTGTTCTACCAAGTTCTTGCCCAATGATGGCCTGTGCTTTAGCAGCTGTCTGGCTTGCCTAATGAAAATCATCTGTTCGTGGTAGATGGAGTCAGTAGGACATGCAGAAACTCTTCCTATTGAAAAAGTGGTCTGCTCAAACAGGGTAATAATCCTTCATGAGAAAGGCACAGTGACTTCAGATGTGAATATATCCTGACTTAAAAATAGGGACCTAAGATGTAAATGAGTTAAGCAGTATAAAACATTACTCTCAAATTGCTGTTTTTAAATAGATCCTTTCTAACAGCTGCATATCTGAAGAATGCTGCTTTATTGGTACTGATTTCTAGAAGAAGGAGAATTGCTGCAGTTTCTGGGTTTTAAGGAACATGAAGTTTAGAAGTTGATCTCAACAAATAGCGCTGATTCATATCCAGACCAAAGGACAGGAGGTGCACATTTTCCTTTAGGATGTAGTTGTCAAGTTGTGACTTGTAAGCCACCTAATTTAATAGCAGCCTTCTACCATATGCTTCAGTTTGAACATTTCCAGTGGTTATTATCAAAATTGGAGAAGATCTTTCAACTCAAGGGGAAAACAAGTACTCTTCAACTGTCCTTTTCTCCAACTTGCTAGCTGCGTTAGCATGTCAAAAGTTCAAAAGGGAATGTAGAAGGTAAAATGAGCTCAATTGGCACTTCTACCCCCACATTGTACCTGTAAGCCTGATATGTTGTTCGGAGATTAACTTTATAGACTTCATGCCCAGAAGCATGAAAAGAGTTCCTGAAGACCTGGGAATTCATTGGGTTTTAGCTGCTTTTATTCAGTTCTAATCCTTCTTACAAGTAACTTGAGAGGAGAATGGAATATTTTCTGCAGGTGAGAGCCTATATGTTAAATATTGTAAAGGACTTTCTACCCGGGACACTGACAAAGAGTTCATGTCATGTGGAAGGCTGAACTTGGTTAAAAAGCCAATAGCTGAAATCAGAGAAAAATAATCCAGCACTTCACTTCTGGGAATCTCCTTCATGCACTGTGGGGGACCTAGCTTTATTCACTCTTGAGTAGAGTATTCTTATCCTCAAGATGAGAGTGTTTATAAATAAAGCCTGACTTCTGACATAATAGTCTTAAGTGCAATTTTATTATTATTCACTATGGACATACAATCAACAATGTTTTACCTGGGAAGGAGAGCTTGAATACTTTTAAACATTTAGCAATAAGATTTCATAACAAAATACTGTTCTGTACTTGATCATCTGTAAATTAGGGACTAAACAGCATAACAGGAAAGTACACAACTAATGTCTTGAGTACTTTTGAACTGAGACAGACAAAAACTTACTGGCTGGTAGTTATACAATGGCTTCTAGTCATAGGGCTGCCTACCACAGGAAAAGGATCTCTGCAGTTAAACCTGTTCTAAGCAGCCAAAAGTATCACTCAATGATAGCTTAAGCATAACAGCCTACAAATGATATTGTACAAGGATACACACTCAAACTGGGACCAGAAGCTGCATGAGATGGCTTGCAACTTAAAAAAAAATAAAACAACGAAAGCTAGAAGACGCTAGTTGAGAATGACTACTGTGCTTCTGCCAACAGGAAAACTGTGGATAATTGTAGTCCCAGTGAACATCAGCCTCCTAGGGTGCTCCTTAAGAGTCCTCTTTCAAGGTTTATAAGACAGACAACAGTAGTCTTACGCAGTCTGACAACACTAAGCTTTATTCTGTTCTGGTTATGTATGGCAATTATAAACTCTTGGTCTTGCTGTTAGTAAGTCATAACTCACACAAACATTTTTGTAACACTTTAGCCAGTTTGCATCTCAACATTTGAGCTTCAGATTGTGATCCTGGTGCTTTCTGTTCTGGGTAGGAGAACAGAAGGAGAGTGCTTTCCTGATATTTACTCTTAAAATAATGTGCAAGCTGGATTACAACAATGGAACCCTGCACCTCAAGAATGAACAGAAGTAATATAGGTGTCCTTACACTAACTTGTGTAAAAGCCTATCAAATGCTCATGTATTTAACATGGTCTTGTGCAGAATTATAGCTTGGCTCCCATTTGATGTCTCTTTCAGGGGTGCTGGAGTTGGGTGCTGACTCCTAGCCTTGCTTAGGAAAATTCTGCCTCATCAAGCTCTGCTTGGTTTAACTTTAGCAAAACAATCTGATCTCATCATCACTGGATGTTGTGTTGTATCTTGGCCTTGTTGGCTTCTTTGGAGCTACCTAAACTTGGCAGCTTATACTAGCAAATCTTCAGTTTCATCTGGCCTGAATGGATTCACTGTAGGACTTGGTCTTAAAGATGTTGGAGGCCATATTGTATCAGGTAGCAAAGTACAGTAAGCTCGGTTAATGTCTTCTGCTGGTACCTGAAATGCTTCTTTGAATGTAATAAAAGGATCCTGTATGGATTAAGAAGACTTTCTATTCCTCCCTCCTTGCAATTTTGAGCATATATTGGCACTGGGAATCTAGTTCCTGAGAAAGCAAGAATAGCAGATGCTTGTGCAACCTTAGGAACATCTCCTCAAGTGAACAGCAAATCTGCTATTCTACTAGGTGATATGGTGGCAAAATACCAGTGATAAGGATGCTGTATAAATGAGGGCCACAGTTTGAGGCACAGCTTACTCGTATGGCTTACAGAGCTTTATCTGTATTTCTGTGTCTTGATTGTTTCTCAATACTGTTGTTGTTGCTAAGGTGGAACTAATTGGTTGCTTAACAGCTAGTTTCTTGCTTCTACTTATCAAAACTTCTAATTTGTCTAATTGATAGCTTACGTTCTTGTTTTCAGACAAATCTACCCATCTTCAAATTGAAAGAATCTACAGTTCGAAGAAGATACAGTGACTTTGAATGGCTAAGGAATGAACTAGAAAGAGAAAGCAAGGTAGGTAAAATGAAAGGTAAATACAAGTCTTCACAGACCTAAAGCATATATATCATATAGAACAGATACTGTGGTTGAAAATGTCCAGAACTGAACCATTGTGATTCAGCAAACCTCAGTTGTACAATGTTAGAAGCTATTTAATGGTTTTGAGTTAATTCAGGGTTAAACTACTTGAATTCAGCTTACCTCTATGGTAGGTACTGTTCTTTGGTTGTGTTATGACTTCACTAGCAATGGGATTGAGTTGGGTCCTCTAGGACAAAGAGGTGGCACAGGACATGTATAAACTGGCTTACACTTAAGGATGCTTTTCTAAATCTTTCAGGTTGTGGTACCACCTCTACCAGGAAAAGCTCTTCTCCGTCAGCTCCCCTTCCGAGGAGATGATGGCATATTTGATGACTCCTTTATAGAGGAAAGGAAGCAGGCTCTTGAACAATTCATAAACAAGTAAGTGTTGGGTCTAGTTATCTGGAGACAAACCCAGAACTCTGCTCGGGAAAATCGAACTAAAGCTGCTGATCCTCTAACTATGGTAGCTGTACTACATTCAGAATAATAACTTTCACATAATCTTGCAGTAGGACATACTAATGTTGCTTATCCAGTGTTTAGTTTGGGTATCTTAATGCTTACCTGAACAGCTGAAATGAATGTTAGTGGTGATGTTAATTTATGCAAATTGCTGCTAAAATTATAGCATTCAAAATAGTTCTACTTTTTTATTTCTGAAAAGGTATCCTCCATTGGGTGAACAATGGAGCTTACAATGGACTTACAGCAGTTTACTTTGATTGCAGATGTGAGGTATTATCAGCTTGTGTAATGATGCATATTTTCTCTAATCATCATGAGAATCTTTCTGAAATGTAAAAACACTACCTGAGGTATGCGCATCTATAGTTTGAAATAAACACTTTGGGTTCTGTCACTACCTTTCAAAGGGTGAACAGAAATTATAGTAACAAAGTCTTATGATTCTTTTTCTACCATCTGACAGTACTAACTGCTCTGCATCTAGTGACCTGAAGAGCTACTTTAATCTCTTTAACAATGTGGATCCAAACAGTGGGTAAGAAGGAGTACTGTCAGTGAACCAGCTCTTCAGGTCTCCAGAGCAAACACTGTTCAGACCCTACTGGGTTTGAGGCTGCTCCTCCTAAAATGTTCGAGCTTGTCAGTTCCACTAGCATTTTAATCTTGTTCAATAGTAATGCTGTTTAGCAGGAGCAGAGGGTGTCTGTGAGCGAAGCCAGAACTTCATCTGCTTGTCAGTTGTTAGTCAGTTCAGGCATGTGGCTTGGAGTTGCAAGTGACTAGTTCACTAAAACTCTTTCCTGTGTAAGCAAACTAAGTGTGACTGTATGAAATCTCTTAATGTTTGTTGTTTGTCTTTTTTTATACATAGTTGCTTGTTAGCTCAATTTAGAGGTATTGCTAATGGTTATGAGCAGGTAAAATACTTCAGAATGCTATTTTCTCACTTCAAACACAAGTGGAATGAATTTCCAAGGCATCTAGTTTTGCATTTACACTACATGAAGGCAGATGTGCTTATAGTAAGATGGAATGTGGTTTTTTTGTTTGTTTGTTTTTTTTTTTTAAGGCTGTACAATCAAGGCAGTCTTGACTGCAAAGTACAACTTTTATCCATGCAGGCTTGAGACTCTACATTAAAAGTGGAAGAAGTGCACTTACTGAAAGTTTTGTATGCTGAGTCTAGCAATGTGTGTGGGAAGAGGGCTGTTCATGTTCTGGAGCAGCTGATAGTGAAACAGTCATCTGAACTGGAATCTCTGAAAAACTCAATACAGCTGACAGAAATGGAGTGGCCAGTTTACTGGTATCACTTGTTCAGTCCTACAGCAAGTAATACATTGATCTTGTGAAAGTGTAAAACTTCTTGGTCAATTTTTCCTCCTTTAAAATAGTGGCAGACTTGAGTACAGCTGGAACAAGATCCTTCAGGCAGAGCTCCTAGCTATTCAACCTCATCATTTTATCCTAATGGCATGACAAACTCATCAAGCAAATATTACTAGTTAAAGTTTCAGACCATGTAGAAGCTTTAAGACTTCTACCACGTACTCTGGGTACTAGTGACATTAGTCCTGAAGTTAATTTACATAATACATTCACATGGCTGCATTCTCAAAGCTGGTCTTCACTCCTAGAACTAGAGAAGAGCCCCTCAGATAACCAATATCGCTGTATCCAAAAAAGGTCTTGATGTGCCAATGCCAGTTCTTGATATTTAGGATGTCGTTGAGAAGCTTTGTCCCTCTAGATCTAAAATTTAGAGGGACTAAATAACAGCAGTGCAGCTTGCTTGAGTCAGCTCTCTTGGGCCAGCTTGCTGGCACCACCATCAATACTACCTACAGTGACATTCACAGGGGTAGCTAAGTTGCAAGACACTTGTCTGCCTGAACATGGCTTTGGGATAAATGAAAATTTTTGAAGGAGCAGCTGCTCTGTGTAAGGGTCACCTTAGAGAAGAGTACTGAGGAAAAGCCTATGCAGAGTGAGGTATTCATGTGAAACCAAGAGCTGAATCTGGGAGATCAGACCTAGTCTTGCAATTTGGCCACCAATTTGCAAGCCTTCCTGAAAGGCAGAAGGAATATGATGCTGCCTCATCTTCTCCTATATATCTTTCTCTTGAAGTTTAAGGCCAGCAACTTCAGTCTGATGGGGGTAAGAAACTCAAACTAGTTATTTCAGACTGTCTTCCGTGTGAACTAGTGCTGGAGACTGCTGCCCAATTACCATAAACCTGGCAAGATTGATAGGTTTTATGACTACACTTGAAATAATCTATCAATGCTGAATAGGAGAGCTTAGCTTCCTCATTAAAGGACACAGTCAATGACAAGTGAGTAGTGACAGGTGGATTTGTCCTGTGGTGAAATAAGTACTAGTAGATATATTTGGAGAAGATGCACAAAAGTGCTTGGAAGTACTGATGCTGAGCCACTGGAATTGACTATGTATTACACCTGTTCAACTAGATAACTTCCATTTGGAGTAGAAATGTTCTGACAGATATGGAGGCCATAAGGCTGTCCTAGAGAGGATGGGGGGCTTTCTCTCTTAAAGGGAGAAGCCTGTCTTGATTGACCAAACTGGATGTAATTATTTTCAAACCAAACTACTTTAGGTTTTTGTGTCCATAAGTGATCAACTTCCAGGGGGTTTGATTCTACACAGAAGGCTGCATGGTATTTTAAGTGTTTAAATGCAATACCTTGTGGCTTTCTTCTGAGAGTGTTTTCTAATTCAGTTTCACCTCCTTTACTGTTAAAAGGATGGTGGCTCAGGCTACATGTGGAACAAAACTAAATCTGCAGTAGAGGTGCTGGTCTCTTCTAGAGCAGACAAGCTCTGTGTCTCCCCTATTTCATATTTAAAGACATCTGCAATTAACAGAATGGCCAGTACCTTCTGTCTGTGCATCAGTGCTGCTTGTATGTGCTAGGAATAGTGACCATGGTAAGTCATAGTGTCGGAGCCTTCAGAAGACCTTCATACCCTTTGATGGAGTAAGTCTTTAACTCTGCCTGGGCTAACTGCTATTGAATTAGGGTGAGAACCGAGGGGTTCCAGCTGCTTTTAGAAAGGTGTCCTGTGACAAAGGTATAAAGACCTGTAAAAATCCACTTGGCTTGCTTAACTCTAGATTTCTTAATGCTAGGATGGGCACTTTGATAGTCCCCATCAATTGCAGGTGGCAGATGATGACATAACATGCTTCCAAATGATCAGAAGTAGCTCAGCATTCCTATGGACTAGCTTCATCTGGGGCAGAATGACAAATCTTGCTGCCAGACATCATTCTAGTCACCAGCAGTGAACTGGAAGTGGGATCTATGCCTAAGTGCAGAACCATAGGTTATTGGTATAAAACCTTGCTCCACTGGCTGTAGTGGCAAGTAGACTTGATTTGTTAGCACTAATGCTTGTTGGTTTTTTTCCTCTCCAGGGTTGCAGGCCACCCACTGGCACAGAATGAGCGCTGTCTTCACATGTTCTTACAAGATGAAGTAATAGACAAAAACTACACACCATCCAAAATAAGACATACTTGATTTCTGAAGGCATCTTCCCAACATTAGTGGTTCTTATGCTTGGTTTTAAGAGGTTGTAGTTTGTCGTAGCATGCTGAGGATAAACAGGCACGAAGTCTTCACTAACATCAGTACACTGCTTGGTCTTTGCATATGCTTTATAGCATTAAAGAACTCACTTGTCTTCTAGCTAAATCCCTCTGAATCCTTGATTTAAGAGTATTATACTATGAGACCATCCACCCCCTGCAATGTCTCACAAACCTCTCACTCTTATTTGCAATGACTTAACAATGTTTACTGACTTGGCCTTACTTGAACTTGCACAGTTGTAGTGTCACGTGTTCACTTGTATTTGACTAAACTGCTATGCTGTTTCTGAGGTAGTCATCTGTCTGAACTTCTGTAGAAAGAC
The DNA here is from genome assembly GCF_965231255.1 of Vanellus vanellus. Taxonomy (NCBI): domain Eukaryota; kingdom Metazoa; phylum Chordata; class Aves; order Charadriiformes; family Charadriidae; genus Vanellus; species Vanellus vanellus. The sequence continues at coordinate 78,613,602 of NC_138907.1, forward strand.
TGCTTTATTTCTGATACCCTGTGTGAGAAACACTTATGCAATTGTCTTCAAGCTTGTAAAACACTTTATACTGAAGTAATGAGGGAATTATCTTTATATTCTGTAAGAGGAAAAATCAAATTTATATACTAAAGTAACTTGTCTAAAGTTTTGAAATAAAAGTGAAAATGCACTTCAAATGTTTTGTCACTCTTGACCTTGAGTGTGGGGTATCTTATGCTTTCTGAGAAGCAGGGACTTGACTAAGTGAACTGGTATTTCAGCCTTGCTGTGATGTAGTGTTGTGTTACTAAGAGCCACCACTAAATGCCCTTAGGTGCTGGCACTCACTACTCAAGTGTTAAAAAAACAAAGGTATCAAAGGCTGTTCTTGTGTTATGGAGACAGAGCTGGAACCCCATTCATGGTAGGCAGTCAACAGATCTGAGGCTTCAGTAAATTTGGGAAAAGAGTACCCTTCTACTTGTTGTAAGGAGCCTCAATCTAGCTTCAACTAGCAAGTGAAACTTACATCATCATACAGAGAAAGGAATGTTGACATAACCTATAATATATTATAATTTCAGTCCTAGATTGAAATAGCTCTGCTCTGCGAATACAATTATGGACATGAAGTCACACAAACCAACTGTACTTGACTGAACATTAAAGGAAGGGGAAGCTATAGCATTGTGCTTGTATGACCACTGGTGAAATGCAAGTGGTTGATGCCTGCACTGCAGTTCACAAGCAACACTGCTGAAGTCTTCTTTCTCAGGAGATGCTTCTATGGCTGAAGAAGCCTCCATAGTGCTTCCAAATGTGACATGGGAGTTACCTGTCCAGATGCTCTTGAACACAGATTCAAGGACACTCTAGTAGCAATCTAATTCAGTGTTTTGTGCTATTTGTAACAGTACGTGTTGGCTTAGACTTGGCTTTGTTGCTTTTTCCTTCTTATAGTATTACTTATCACTGTCAAGAACATCATACAAACTTACTGGCAAAGTTATTCATTTCTGTTAAATAAGACTATTAACCTCATTGATGGAAATCAGGATGTAAGAGTGAGCTGACAAAACAGTGGTGGTGACTGGATTATACGTAGTACTAGTGACTGGCTACACCGAATAGTTAGATGCTCAAATAATTGCTTTTTCCCCCTCATACTTAACAAAGACTATGTTGAATCTCTCCAGCAGTCCTACTGATAAAACCTGGGACCAAAACTGACACAGTCCACGTGCAGCCTAGAGCCATCTAGCTTCTCAAGAAGCTTTTGATAATGTAAAATCAATTAAAAAATTACCTGTGCCTGTTGAATCACACTTAAAAGTTGAGTCACTCTTGGAAATGGGGAAAGAAGGGCTAAATGTATATTAAGTTTTGTTATTTAGGTTTAGATACTTAGTAAGGTGTTATTTTTCTTTTCTCAAATATTTTCTGGGAAGCTTCTTTTAGAAATCAAAGCCAATGCCCCATCTTATCCTTAAAAGATGATGATGCAATCTGTATCATCAGCTGTGGGGGGAAAAAAATAAATAATAAAGTAGAAGAGGGAAAAGCTGCATGCTTGATGTCAAAGTATTCCTAGTTCTGAAGTGAGGACTTTGGAGTGTTAACCTCTGAGATTGACAGGACATCTGCACTGGCCTCTAAAATTTCACCTGGACTTCAGTCCTTCAAGGCTAACTAGAGACCCTAATTCTAGTGTAGTGTGACTGGTTCTGCCTCTGGGCAGTCTGCGGTACTGGGAGGAAGAAGTTGTCTGAGATCAGCTGTGCCTAAACAACGGGGATCTGGGCACTGTTCCCAGCTCATGAGTCTGCTCTGCAGCTGGGCTAGGCCTTGCAGGTAAGAGAAAGAGATATGGATGTGCACCTATTGCTCTGCCTGCTTTGCAAATGGGAGAAAACCAGTACACTTTGTTGCATCCTCTTGCCTGGGTGATCTAGGAACTGGGGCTACAGCAGACTGATGAGTGTGGTTGCCTCGCAGCATGGATGCAGTTCATGTTTATTGCTGCTCCACACCAGCAGCATGAATCTTATTGAAATGAGTGTTCTGTCATGGGTTCTGCACAGCAGTGGGTTCAACTTCTTTAGCTCATAAACTGAATTGTCACAGAGTGGCGAGCCACCATCGATTTTCTGCCCTGTCCAGTTCTTTTTAGTGTAGAGAGCAGAAAATAGTTATTACAGGCACAGTAAGAAAACTTCATAAAGTGTTTGTCGGTGTCTTTCTAAGAATGTGCTCTGCCCTGTGGTAAATGCATTCTCAAGTGCTCCATGCTAGTTTGTCCAGAAGATGTTTCAAAGTCCTGTAGTCCGTGCTTTGTCTCACCTGACTCATGGAAAGACTCAGATACTTTACGGTTTGGCTGTCTTGGGAAGGGCAGAATGTGAGACCCAGCAAATTGCACAAATGGAAGAGAAATGGGGTGAAAAGTTTGACCTCTGAAATGTGACATTTTTGTGCTTGGAGTCAATGGAGCTAGGATTTCAGTTGTAATCTGTATTCCTGAAAACCAATGAGCCACTGATATACACTACATTCCCACCTGTCATTTTAGTGTGTGTGGCTCTTTGGTCACTCATTGCCTCATGAGTAATGTGTTATGTTTCCCTTCTCCTATTGCCAACTTGTTCCTGTGCATTGGCAGTTGCTTACCTCTCTCTTTGGTGTGATTACACAATTGGACACCTTAATAAAACCGCAGAATCTTTTTAATTGAAGCAGTGTTTTTGTACTCATCACCCTTTATAGCTGCACAATTCCCCGATATTAAAAATTGTAATGACACGAAACGGAAGACTTACGCTAGGTTAGACCTCTGGTCCATTTAGTATTGTGTCCTAAAAAAGCTCTGCGTCAGCTCCTTGAGAAGGCAACCTTGCAGCAGGTGTATATTTGAATTACAGAAAACAGCTCTATGCGGGACCTCAAAGTCCCTTTGCCCCAAGCCGAGATCACTGAAGCTATTTCTTGAATGTTTGTCTAACCTGTTTTTTAAAACCTCTGGTGATGGAGACTCCACAGCATCCAAGGCAATCCATTATAGTAGAGAATACTTCTGTTCCCTGGCGAGCATGGTACATGGAAGAAACTAATCCAGAAATAGAAGGACAAGCATTAAAAGAACAGTGGAAAGTAATTTAAATTCAATATATTTTTATTCTTTGTAAATACAATGAGTACAACTTTTTAACTTCACAAATCAGTTAATCCACTTTGTACAGGAAAAGTTTTACTCATTCTATGATAGTCCAAGTGCTGATTTTTCTCAGTGCTAGTTCCTAATAACAAATCAAATTTTGAAAAGTACAGCAGCTATCTTTAAGTGTTTTTTCTACATTTTTCATACATCAAATAAGCAGCTTATAACGTTTTTTGTATGTGAGAGGGTGTAGGCGAACAAGGCTTCAAAATTAGAACCTGGAGTTTTCTAAAAAGGCATTGGAGACTTTTGGAAATTGTTAGCATTGTATCAGTCAATAACCCTTACTTCTTTGAAATGAAATTCCTTCCATTGATTTTTTTTTTTTTAATAGTCATTTCACTTCTCTGCACATCTCAATGACAAAGAGTTTGGCCACCGTTGCCTTTGGTTTCAGCACTGTGCCAACGGGACAGCCAGCAGGTCACTGACGCGGTCATCTCCATTGTATTTGGTTTTGCTGTTTTAGTCTTCCTTTCTTGACTTGTATCTTTTCAGGTGTGTATGTGAATGTGTCTCTGTGTGTGTGGAAGAAGAAGGAGGGAAGGTCGGGGAGGAAGTGTATAAAGCTCTTCTGTCTTTGAGATGTTAACCAAACGAATTGTGGTGACATCCGCATCAAAGATCACCAGTTCGTTTTGCAGGAAGAATGGAGCTGCCGTCATAAGCTACTTTTTAATCAGTTCTGAAGGCCACTTCATGATGTATTATAGCAGAAGCAATGTTTTGGTAACCTGGTCTTAAATGCCGCCTATCATATTACAAACATTTTCCAATGTAGGCTACTTTTAAAACAGTTCTGAAGGCCACCGCTTCTCGTGTTACAACAGAAGCCAAGTTTGGTCACCCGATTCCAAATACTGAACAAACTAAAGTACCTTCTTTCACATTTTGTCTCAGATCTGCCAGTTAAATGAGAGAATAGCGCAGTCTTTGTTAACTATGACTGGCATCTGAATTGCCTCCATCCTGTAGTAACAGGAATAGCAGCCAAATTCCAAGCACTTTCACTTTTTCTGTAGAACAAAGCATTCTCTCCATGATCTAAATCACTCTGTTCAGAGCAGCAGAATCATATCTACTGGGGTATTTTTTGTCAATGAGTTTAAAGGCTAAACATTCCCAGGCTTATGCTTCCTGTAGATTTTGTTAGTTGAGGCTTATTCTCCATAGATAAAAGTTCTTCTCAAACTGTCCATCCTGATTGTTTATTTTAAGGTAATTTATATGTCACTGGATTTGTACATATCTGAAAGCAGTCTTGTAATTGGTACATTCCCAATGGTCTTTTTGAAAAACACTTCTTCTATCGTAGATGGACTAATCGAACGTAAAGCTGGTAAAAGCAATAAAAGTTTTCCAAAACGACAGGGTTGTGTGGGGTACCTGGGGAACAGAGAGAGAAAAGTTTTCAGATATTTTTCCAAAGAAAATCTTTTACTTTACAGAAAAGACCAATATTCAGCAATTTTTTCATGTGCCTGCTACCTGTGCTAAACCCCTGTGTTTTTTACTCACATGAGGTTGACCCCAAGGAAAGCTCTCTTAATGGAGGTTAGCAGAACATAGACCAATGTCTCTGGGTTTTGATTAGCTCCTTTGTTTATTCCCTTGGAACTGTAGTAATACAGAGACAGGATCTGCTCTGACTTGTCCCTCAGACAACAACTATGCTCTTGATGCCGTTCAGGGAAGAGCTTGACCTACAATAAATACCCTGTCATTTAAAGTGCAATTTAAACCTAGCTGGATTGTCATGGTAATCATTTTGCCCCCTTTTGCTTGCCTTATACGTTGAATACCAATTCACATTTGGAATTTTTTTTTTTTTTTTTTATTAAAGAAGCTGTGTTTTATCCCCAGGTAATATATTTGTGTAATAGGGAATTTTCCATCTTTTCTCCCAGTTGTGCTTACACTGACTTTATAGCAGTGTGAATCTCAAACCTCTGCATACAGCAGTCTCCCTAAAAGTAATAGGTGGTTTGGAGAAACATTCTGCTTCTCCAGTCTGCCCTCCCTTGTGTCCTGTTGAGAGCGACTCCACTGCTGGAACACTGGCAGGAAGGTAAATTCAAGCCTGAGGATGAAACGCAAGCTGAAAGCCCAGTCCCATTGGAGTCAATGTGACAGTCTGTCAGTGGACTGCACTTTTTCTCCTTGTCAAAGGGTATCTTTTACAACAGATACTGTTTAGCCCAGTAGTTAAATATTTCCAGCAATGCAGAAGTGCAACGGAAACCATGACCACATAAAACCATTGCTCCTTGGCTTCCTTCTCCAACAGGCCCTGGCTCACTCAGAGTCTCCAGGGAGTGATCTTCATGGGAAAGGCCTTCCGTAAGAACAGGAAGAGGTTGCTATGCAGCAGTTATTCTTTTTGCTCTGAACTAGCTGTAACTGGATGGTACTTGCATTTTTGCCCCCATCCCCAGGGCAGGCTTTAGACTAAATAGACTAAATAGAAGTGCTTCAGAGACTACTGCCATCTAATTTCTGATACTGAGTGGACTTCTGCTGGACAGAGCTATCATGAGAGCAGATCAAAGTTTCAGAAGGAAAAAATGATGTTAAAGTTTCTCTTCCACTGCTTCGTCTCCCACTGTCCTGGTCCCATGGACCTCCACTTCATTTAAAGGACTTAGAACTGGACTTTACAAGACCTGTCGGAGCTCTCCCCAGAAGTCCTGAACCAACTAGAGCATCTGTTGCAGAAGATGTTAGGTGCAGCTTTCAGGCTTCTCCCCTGTCTCGCCGCTCTGAAGTGGTCCATAGGAGGAGGCTACTGATCTGTTCACAGCCAGCTGTTCTAGAGTGTGGGGTTGTACTTTGCACAGTAAATTTTGTGCGCTCCTGGGCTCACCCCTGTACACTTTGTTGCATGACAGCTACAGCTTTTACAGCAGGTTTTAAGATTTCTGTACTCCATGGGACTTATCCTGAATGAGACAGGGCAGAATATTTTCTTCCCAAACGATTCTCATCGCTTCAATGCAGCACCAAATGGGATTCGCAAGTTCTGGGCTTTTCATTTCAACCTGAGAACAGACTCAGAGTAGTGTCTTAGAAGAGCCATTTAACTTCCTTGTGTCCTTATTTCTGTGTCTGCAAAATGGGGGAAATGACATAGGGATTGTAGGTCTTGGGTGAAAAGCGCTCATACTGCTGAGAGATATGATGTTGTTTTGAGAACCTCTATTAACAATATTTAACTGAATAAAATGTAGAGGAAAATGTAGCCTTCTGAAATGCAAAGTGTTCCACAGCAAATATCAATTCCCAGAGGAAGATCTCTCCTTGTAGCGTTTTTCCATTTGTCTGAATAAATTGAGGTGCTGGAGCATGTCCAAAGAAGAGCAACAAAGCTGGTGAGGGATCTGGAGCACAAGTCTGATGAGGAGCGGCTGAGGGAACTGGGGTTGTTTAGCCTGGAGAAAAGGAGACTGAGGGGAGACCTTATCGCTCTCTACTGCTACCTGAAAGGAGGTTGTAGCGAGGTGGGGGTCAGGCTCTTCTCACAAGTAACAAGCAGTAGGAGAAGAGGAAATGGCCTCAGGTTGAACTGGCAGAAGTTTAGACTGGATATTAGGAAAAATTTCTTCACAGAAAGGATTTTCAAGCATTGGAACAGGCTGCCCAGGGAAGTGGTGGAGTCGCCATCCCTGGAGGCATTTAAAAGGCGTGTAGGGGCATGGATTAGTGGTGGACTTGGTAGTGTTAGGTTAACAGTTGGACTTGGTGATCTTAAGAATCTTTTCCAACCTTTTCTGTGATTCTCTTTCATCAGGAAATGCCAAATCCCAGCAGGCTGACAGCCAGTGTATACATGCTGTAACAGCCCGGTCCCCATTTCAGTCGTCGGAAATGTCACCTTCGCTACAGTGGGAGCAGGATTTTACTGCTACACCTGCCAGAAGTATTGAGAGAAGACACTGCTCACCTGGTATGAATGTAGCTGTTCAGAGTGAGCTGGGCTTCATCTTGAAGGGCTGCTATGGCGGCAGCGTTTCGGAAACTCCTCAGTTCGGAACCACTGTGTGTAGGCACTGGAAAGCAGATCAGTTACTAGTTCAGCGTGACTCTTGGGTGGGTCAAAACAGTCCAGCTAGTGCTATCAATGGAAATTAAATGTTCCCATCAGTTCCCCAGCACTCCACTGTCAGCCTTTCAAAATGTGGCACTGACTATTGGAATTCAATACTGGGAAACCTGTTGGATGATATAAAGCTACGTCTGATTTAAAACGTCATTTTTGCTTTAAAGTAGCAACCTCATAATTACCAGACCAGACAGGCAAGAGGTTCTTTCTGCTTACCAGCTTTAAAAGTGACAATGCATTTGAGACAGGCAAATTCAGTAGCATCTAGCCGAAGTTGTCTAAATCTAGCCACAACCTCCTGTAAAGCCTGTATTTCTGAAATAATTTTATTCAGCTTCTGAGAATCTGTATTGTCACCATTCATGCCTAAAACAGAAACAGATGAAATAAATAATATTAAAGGCATTTGCTTTATTTTATATTGATTTCTGACAAAATCCTCTGTATCAATATCCACTCTATTGTCACACTTGTCTATCTGGTTCCATTACACTGACTATATTGTATGAAAGTTAATATAAAATCTTCTCTTGGATGATAACAAACACAGTAATTTGCATTTAAATGACAATGCAAGCAGTCATGAATACAACAAAACAACATTATTTGCATTTAAATATAGATTTATAAATGACAGGTATGCTCTATTGTTCAGTAGGAATTTGTTATTCTTTACATGTTGTTCTTTTTTCAGTAATGTATTTTTATGGTAATTTTTGTAACAAAGTCATTAAATTGTGCAATTCTTACCAGATACAGCCAGTAGAGTGTTAGCATCAACTGGAATGGCCCATTGTGCTATTCCTAGAACAAACAGTTCTCTCCAAGCATCTTCCAAAAGCATCAGCTGTCATACAATAGATGTACAATATAACATAGTGTATAATTTATAGATTTATAAACAATTTAAATATGTAAATTTCTGTTATTTTAAAAACCACTTTAAATGCCTGTCATGGTATTTTCCCCACACCATTTGTTAGCTCTTCTCTTAGCTTTTTGAGAAGGTGTCTAGAAATAAGTCTATGCGTTGTAGAAAAACACGGAGGGTTGGCTCACTGTGCACCATGTTGTGGACCAAAAGGGATGAGCAAGAGAAAGGAGAGTGAGAACTCCCGCCCCAGAGAGCTTGCACACAACATGAACCCTCGCCTGTGTTTCTCAGCACAGCATGGGCTCTCTCCTCCTCTCCCTGGGCACATATAGCTGTCCTGGGACAAGTTGGAAGAGTACTCTCCTATTGCTCTCTGGGCATTGCCCTCCTTTCCCTCGGGAAGGCAGGATTTGTGAAGAAAAGCCTGGAACACATCCTGAAATTACATCGCTTGGTAGGGAGCACTGCTTTAGAACACATACTTATCTTTAACCCCTTCATTACTAAGCAAGTCTTTCGCTCTTTCAAGCATAACATCTGGACACACGTATGGTTTCTCAGTGTCACCTGGGTTTTTTTTTGCTTTTTGCTTGAAATCACTCAGTATTTCCAGGCACTAAGAGCTGTTTCCTTTCAAAGAATTGAGTATCCAAGCACCTACGCTGACAGCATTGCCATTGTCTGCAATTCTTGTGCATTGCCTGGTTTTACAGAGGATGTGTATTTCTCTGTTTGGAGGCAATGCCTTCGATTTCCGTGGAGAGGCAGTGGTGCATCTGAAGCGGAGACGTGACCCCTGGTAATGCAGACTGGCAAAGCCAGAACAGACATGTTTAGTCTTGAGGGCATTTGTGGATTGTTGGCCCAGACCAGCTCTTAAGAGGGCTTTGGAGGGCCCCCAGTTTGGCTGAAGTTCGTGGCCTAGAGGACATGCTGTGGTGCGTACACATTCCTGGGACCTCATGTCTCTCAGTAGGGTGGGAGAGATTTGGAAGGGTGAGAACTGTAGTGAACTCAGGAGGGCTCATCTGGTGGCTCCATGCAGTGAAAACAGATTGCCCAAAACTCATACACAAAAAATAGCAAACCACGAGTATTAATATTGCTATGATTCCTGAAAGTATCAGCAGCTTAGTTTCTTAGGAAGATTGGAAGGAGTGTATTTTAAGTCTATAACAAAGGAAGAACAAAGTAAAACAGTATGTCTTACCAAATGAATTACGATTTCCTTGGAATCAGACATGGGAAGGTAACAGATGATACAGAAAGCACACAGCAAGAGTGAATCCTTTATCTATGTGTTAAGTCTTAACAGTACTGAGTTTTAAACCACCCGGTTCCAATCGGAATGGGAGGAAGAGCTCTCAAAGCCTCTGCTCTCAGCTTGTCACTGCAGGCTTATGCCCATTTTGTGCCTTTCTGTGCTATGGGCTTTGCAGAACTTCTATGTAACTTGACTAAGGAAATCGTGACGGGAAAGGATTTCTGTCTCTGTTTGCATATAGTTACTGTTTGAAATAATTACATTGGATTTTACAGTACTGGAAGCTGCCCAGATTATTGTATGCAATATGGAGGGGAAGGGGGTCTAGGGTGCAGCGCCCACCTCAGACCTGTTCTGAGAGCAGCTGAAACTGCTTGTAAGTCTCCTAACTGCTGCAGCCTGCGATCCCAGCCCCTCATCCAGATAATCCTGCCTGATGGATGTGCAGGTTTCTATATGACATAGGAAATGATTCGCCAGCCTTTCATTTGCTTTTGTAAAACTTTTTTTGTCATTCATTCATGCAGATACAATGGTAATGAATGGTGGTTCCTGGAAGATATCAATTTCATATGTTCTTTCCCACTAAGTCTTTAAAGTCAGAATACTTTAGAAACAAGGGGCTATTCCAATAGCTGAAGCTTTCTTCATGCCTATGCATAAGTCTGTAAACCCACCAATTAAAATAATTCATGCTGAAGTCATACTCAGCCCTCCTTCTTCAAAGAAACAAGAAATACCAGGATTTCTGAAGGACTGGTTTTTGCTTCTTAATCAACCCCATCCTGTAAGTAAGAGCTTTTGTTGGTGACCTGCATTGGGCCAACCTGTCTTACGGACAAACTGGGTGGATGCGCAGGCCAGCAGAACGTGAAGCATGGCATTTTTGTTGTGTGGCTTCCAGTCCACAATGGGATTAGTTCTGTGGAGCTGGGGAAGGGATACAGCCTCTGTTTTACCGAGGGTAGTTCCAGCAGGGTAGAACCCAGCAATTCTCGGATTTGTGTTTTGCCAGCAAATTGGTTTCTACTTATTTCCTTGCCTTCGAGATGAAATTGTCAGAGTCCTGGAATTACAATGAGCTTGTCTTTTCAGAAGAGCACAAGCTAAAGCGAAATCCAGGAAAAGGTTTTAGGCTCTCTTCAGGCAGATGTCAGGAATACAAAAAGAGAAATGCAGGCATTTACAGCTGGGCCATTGTCAAATTAAATAATGCAATTATAAAAATCATCTGTCTGATTATTCATGAAATAAGGTGATTAAAATCAGAGATGTTTCTTCTCCAGCTCTCCTGAATATGATGGCGGAATCACGCAGAAAGAGGCCCAGGTCAAAGCTTTAGAGCTGAACAGCTCTGATTTTTGAGGAAACTGGCTTGTGCTGAGGTGCAGCGAGTCAAGTTGATGTTAAGGAAAAGCTGGGGTTTTAATAGCTAATTCACTAACGTCAGTCCCTGATGTGAAAGTCAAAGAGGGTTACTTAAGATAGCGGGTTACTTAAAGATAATGGGAACACTCTGGTACCTATGCTGTCTCGGGCATGCTTGATCATGCCAATGGAGCCTTCCCTTGCTCCCCAGTCCTGCTGCCCCCTCCTCTGCACACTAACAGAGATGACCTTGTGGGAAATCCATCTGTTCTATGTCAAATGAAGCTTTCGCCTAATGACCCTCCTGTGGACCTCGCTGGTCTAGAGAAGCCCAGCCTCCTCCTGCGCGCTGAGGCTCTCGCTGAAGTGGCATGCTTGCTGTTGCCCCTCATATTTTGGCCTGTTTCTTCGGTTGCTTAATACGACAGAGCCAGTGCTCTGCAGGAGTAGTGACAGCAGAAGACAACATTAGAGAACAGCATGCTGCACTGGGACCGCTGTCTTCCTAATAGCATGTGTAATGAATGTCCCGGGCCCTATCTCGTTGCTCCCTTGATGTTTACTCCATAGCAGTACGGCAGAACTAGAGCGGCATCCCCTTTTGTCTAATTTCACAACAGGGATTTCCAAACATGCCTCTGGTGCTAGAAGAGGAACATTTCAATGTGCCTTAGCTTTATATCCCGTTGTGACCATCCTGATTTACCTTTAGGTAGAAAACACGTTTGTTTTCCTAAGCAGCTCTTCTCTTTCAGTTCAAAATACGTATTTGCATATCAACTGCAACACTTGCAGTGTGCATCCGTGGAAGGGAACTAGTTCCCCTGCTGACTGCTATGTAACATCTAAGGCACAATGTTTCTAGTTACCATTTTGGGAAATTAGCTCAATCATATCAAAGTATTAGATGTCTTTTATGATTGGAGTGTTGCGTAGATTTCTCCCCTTCCATTTTATAATTATCTGATTACTTTTTTTTTTAAATTAGTGCATTATACAAAGCACACTGAGTCCTCATCAAGAATCAAATCATTAAGAAATTGCTTCAGCTTATATGGTTCACATATGATTTACCTGAGGCAAAGGCAAATTGTCATAGAGGAAAACAAGACAAATTAAGGAATATTTTAGCTAATGGTGAAAAATATTGGGGGCTGGCCAAATTCTGCTTCCACCATATTGGTGTAATTGTAATGTAAGTTCACTGAAGTCGACATGAATAAGAAAAAATGTTGGCTGTGTAAAAAGAGGAGAGGAGAGGAGAGGAGAGGAGAGGAGAGGAGAGGAGAGGAGAGGAGAGGAGAGGAGAGGAGAGGAGAGGAGAGGAGAGGAGAGGAGAGGAGAGGAGAGGAGAGGAGAGGAGAGGAGAGGAGAGGAGAGGAGAGGAGAGGAGAGGAGAGGAGAGGAGAGGAGAGGAGAGGAGAGGAGAGGAGAGGAGAGGAGAGGAGAGGAGAGAGGAGAGGAATGGTCTTCAAAAATCACCTCAGACATATCCTGAGGGCATATGCTTAACTAAGCACTTCTCATCCCAAAATAACAAAGTAAGATGCTATTCCCCATTTTATGGAGGGGAAGGTTGTCCCACAAGTAGAGAAGCAGATTTGACATGCTGAGTTTGGTCTGAAGCCTGGTGACTTTTCCTCTGGAACTTTTCCTCCCATAACATTTGCTTTATATTAGACTTTTTTCTGGGTTGATTTTCCTTTGCTTCATGAAATAACAGTTGGAGGAAAGCAATTTCTAAATCTGTTTCTTTTTTTAGGGGCAGACTGAAACTCTGCCCTGAACTTCAGAGCTGCTGAAGTCCGTTACAGATTTAAAGATCTAGGGCTGAAGGTTCAAGACCCACTCTGAGCTCTGAGCACTCTTTAACAGGCAGTCCAGGCCAATGCTGCTCCCACTGCGGGTGCCTTACCTGGTCTTGTAAGGACAAGGTGGAGAAGGCTGGGACACTCTTGGCCCACTTGATGCTCATGAACAGAAGTCTGGCTGCTGACTCACAGACGGACTCGGTGGCCACTTCGTAGAGATACATAGGGGTACCGTTGACTTCATGTGGGTACTAATGTCAAAAAGAAAATAAAGCATCTTCATACAGTGTCACCAAGGCAGCCTGGTCTTCCTCTCCCCTACAGCTGCCATTGAGTGTGTCATGCTCACGCTAAATACAGAGTGTGCACTCTCTTATTCTGCAAGCAGAGGGCATTGCGTTCAGTGGGCCCACTCCAAACCGCTCTCTGCTACTAATCCATGTGGATGAACTGTACCACAGAAATGATTCTTTGGACGTTGAAGGGAGAATGAAATTATTACATCAGAGGAAAAAAATTACCAAACTGCCGTGTCATCCTTTATCCTGTTACACAATAGCACACCTCTGGTAGCAGAGTTAAAAAGAATACAAATTTCATGAAGAATTTGTGCTTTGTAACCTGTGCTTCAGAGCTGATTTAGCACTCCAACCTTGCTCAGCAAAGCAGTAAGTACTTGTTTAGCCTTAACCTTCATCTAGTTCCCTGATTGCAACAGGCTGTAAGCAGATGCTTAGAGCTAAGCGTAACTACCTAAAGAGTGTGTGGTGTTGGAATGGAGTTACATTTTCAAGCATGTGCTATGTTTTCTTGCTAAATAATTTCTGATTCAGTATTTTCCAAAATTATAGTATAAAACTGTATGTTGTGATCATGTTCATGATGGATTCTCCCAAGATACCAACTCTGGAAATGGAGAACTATTTAAGTTGTCTCTTCTTTGAGTTTTTAACTGCTGTGAATATGCCAAATGCTGTTGCAAATGCCTTAATGAAAAACAGCACCTTGTGGTTAATTCCTGTGCAGTTGAGGCCACAGCAGCTCTTCCACTGAGCTGCTTAGGAAATGTCACAGCCAAGAAGCACAGAGCCAGCTTAGAAATGTTTGTGTCTCTGTGGACAAGCTGCAGGCTTTGGTCAGTACAGGTAGTGCTTTCTGGACTACACTGCTATGGGGACGGGCATTTTGCTGAAGAAAACTCAGTAATTGCAGATCATCCTCATAAAAGAAGGTTTAAAATCAACTTGTGGATAGGCTCCAGGCAGGAGGAGCACTTCTGCAACCATGAGGGTGTAAGAATGTATGACAGACAGAGTTTGTGCAGAACATATTATCAGTCAATCCTTCTGCATACCCCTTCTGCAGAGAACCTTTTACCCCTTGCACTTTGTATCTTCAGAGATTTTAGGGACATAACAAAAGAGTTCCCATCACAACCCACAAGGCTTCAAGCCTTACTTTTTGCCATGTCTACCCCAGAGGGAAGAAGGAGGAGCTGGGGGTTGCAGGCACCCCAGCAGTGGGGTCTGCTGGCCCACCAGGGGGGCTGGGGCAGTGGCTGACCTTTGGGGTGGGCTGCGCCAGGCCCACCAGAGCCTGCCTCTCGGGGGTGCCGGCGACAGCAGCCAGCTCCAGGCTGTGGGGCTCCAGCTGGGAGACGGCGGTGAAGAAGGCAGGTGCTGGCAGGGCAGCAGTGGGGAAATGCGGGGCGCCGCCGCTTTCCTCCTTGTGCCCGCGGAAGTAGAGGGCCACCTGCTTCCGTATCGTTGACGTCCGGGGGCCTCGCTCATGCTGCACTGCTGCAGGGCACCAAGGAGAGGCAAAGGGGTCACTGCAGGGTCCCGCACCAGGTACCCCATGTTGCTTGGCTGGGCTTCCCTCCCTCCCTGCAATTTTTGGTGGCCAACCCCATGTCCCAAGGGGTGGGTAGCGAGAAATAGGTGAGGTTGCCATGGGATGAGGGGTCATTAGGGACCCAGGAGGGGAGACCCCGCAGTGACACACCGCTCCCCGGTTCAGACCAAGACTCGGCTCCCTCCTGCCGCCCCGCCACCCCCGGCCCCGGGAGAGGGGGAGCAGGTACCGTCTTTATTCATGTTGACCTCCAAGCACTTCTTCAGCCGGCAGGCCCGGCACTGGTTCCTGTGTGTCTTGTCCACCGGGCAGCCTCCCTGCAACACAGCCAGCCGTCGAGCGGGGCGGGGAGGGAGGGGGGGGAATACCAGTGCCCTCACCCCGACGACCCGGGCGGGCCCGGGCCGGGGGATACCGTGCCGGCGGGGCGACCCATGGGGGTACGGGGGGGAGCCGTGCCGTGCCGTGCCGTGCCCGGCGACGGGGAGGGCCGGGCCGCCTTCAGCACCCGAGACAGCGACGGCGGCACCGCCCCCTCGGGGCGCCCCGGTTCCCTGTGCCCCCCCCCCGGCGCCTGCCCTCCCCTTCCCCGCCAGCCGAGCCCCGGGGCGGCGGGGGCGGCGGGGGCTCCGCGCATCCTCGCCGGGGCGGTCCGGGGATGGAAATGAGCACCGTCGGAACGGTAAGAGGGAAAAAGCGGAGCTGCCGCCGCCGCCCGGGGTGCGGGCGCGACCCGCCGGGGGTGAAAATCGTGTCGGTTGTCCACCGACCGGCTGCGGGTTGTGGCTGGTTGAGGGGGTGCCCCTCTCGTTCCTCGCCTCCCCCTGCTCCCTCCTGGCGCATCCCCTCCCCCTTCCCCGGGGCGCAGCGGTGGGCTGCGGCCGCACGGCCCGTGGAGGGGGGCGGGGGGAGAAGTACCGGGGAAAGGCGGGGTGGAGGTACCCAGAGCCCGGCCTCGGCCCGGGACCCCCTTGGGGAGGGAGGGGGAGGCTGCGTGGCAGATGGATCTTACTGCTGCGAGTGTTTCTGTCGGCGGGGGTGGCGGTACGGGGCCCTGGGGAAATGGCAAGGTAAGAGGTGCGGGCGCTGTGGCTGGTACCTGATTTCCCGATTTGCACACATAGGTCCTATTCCTCCTGATGCTCCGCTTGAAAAATCCCGAGCACCCATCACAGGCGTAAACCCCGTAGTGTTTTCCGGAGCTGCGGTCCCCACACACTTTGCAAGGGATGTCTAAAATGCGACCTGAAAGGAGAGAAGGGAGAGAGAGGGAGAGAGAGAGCGCTCAGCAATCTGACCTCCGGAGGGATTAGCCCCAGAGCCGCAGTACAAGCAAATAATGAAGTGATTTTATAGCCAACTTTCTTTTCCTTGAGCAAGTGTCAGTTTTCTACAATGAGCATTATTCATGCCCCGCTACGTTTATTTGGATCTTCTATAATCGCCAAGACCCATTTTGGAAGGGAAGATTACGGCAGCGGGAGCAGCAGACTTGCCTGCTAGAAGTGGGGATACGAAGGGAGGGGGCGGGAGGGGGGGCGGAGGGGGGGGGGGTGAGACGGGGTGTCCCTCGCTTTCTGGCGCTCGGCAAACAGAGGACGGCACTTTGCC